>NC_133453.1:92938707-93248707 GCF_048565385.1 Saimiri boliviensis
TTTCTGTGACAGATTATTTAACTGTGAGTCAAAATTATGCCTTGAGAGAGACGTAAATAAGGGCATATGGAAATTTTGTGGGGAACCAACCAATGCTTGTAAATGTTTGTGACTTAGAGCCTGTGCTGGGATCAGCTACACTTTATTGGACTCTTTGCTCAGGAAGCTTAGATCCCTTTATTTTCTCAGCAAATGTAGAAAGAATGCCTTCGGGAACTAGCTCTATTTTTGGTAACTTCCTGCAGCAGTGGATACTCTTTTGAAGAAGAAATAAACCCTACATTTGGGTGTATGCTTTGTGTCTAAATAACTTTCAAATGCATCAGATGTCAAATTCTGATTCTGTTAGTTTGATGAGGAATGTTCAGAGGTTTATTCAAAAATCCATGCTCATTTTTAAAAAGTTTGAAAGTGAAATTTTAGATCCTTAATTTAATACTCCAGCTCCACAAAATTCCTTCTGAATATGACAATCTCTCTTTTCCCATTGCAAACTCTGTTACTGTAATGCTGTGGCAGAATTACTTCCATTTTGCATTTACTGAAGTTTTCCCAATTGTTTTGTTCTTTAACAATTCACAATTATTAGGAACTCTGTTTATTTTTGTAAGAGGGATTCGGCTCCTTAAGACAGAATGATTGTTAGTAATGTTGTGCATAGTGAGAAAATCTGATTCTAAACATCAAATATCATGGGGTCAGGGCCTATCCATCACATGCCAGAGGGGAGGGTAGCACTCTACCACACTGGAAAGACTGGAGGTCAGCTCTGGAGCCCTGTGTTGTTTGGAAAGCAGCAAATCAGGGCAAGTTTTGTGAGTAGTTTCTGGATCAATATGTCCAATACAAGGTAAAGAGGTCACTTGCCAGAACTGAGAGTCTCTGGAGAAGAAGGGAGTCAGGACTCAGGGAGGCTTCAAAACAGACCTGCCTGTATCCATCGGCTCACATCCTGCAGAGAAACCTTCCTCCACTTCAGACTGATGAAGGTTCCTTGCTCCTGATGTGAAAACAGGAAAGAATAGCATTATTTTTTGATACACAAACATTTGTTTCTAATAAGAATTATGGCTTTTTTAGTGTAATATATGTGTAGGTCAATATGTTATAGTACTTACCTATTTTAATTCTCTGGGGATTAAATAAACTCTGATTATAAGACATATATTTAGTCATGAATTCAACAAATGCTACTCGAGTATGCCAAGGCCAGGCTAGAAAAGACAAGATGGAAAAGTCCTTGTACTTGCTTCAGGGAGCATAAAGTAGAAAGGATATAACTATAAGCAGATATTGACTGGCAACAGACTGTACATTTTGTTTTCTGATTTCCCTAGTCTGAGTATAAGTTTTAAAAAATCTCTGACAAGGTTCATGCACAGAGCCCTTCCAGGACTGTTGCCACTCTGAGTCTACAATTATTGGGGTGTAAAATTGTTAGGAAGAGTGCCCTATGAATGCTCTAAAAAGAGTTCTGAATAAGGATTCCTCTTTCTCATGTGTTAGGCAAGCTCCTATCGCATTGTGTCTGGATACACCTTATAGCATGGTTTCAAAAATATTATTTCTGATTTTATATGTATATATATAAACTATATAAACATATTTATATTTTTATATGTATATAAACTATATAAACATATTTATATATTATATATATATATATAATCTCCTTCCTTTTGTGAATAGGCTAAGAATTATTTTTTAACTAAGCATTCAGAATATATTTACAAGAGAAGGTATGCCCATATACAGTACTTTCTAACACAGAATAGCAATCACTTCTATACTGGTTTGTGAGGAGTGTTCCTTTGTGCTGGCAATCCAAGAGGAAAAAAATATGTTATGACCACAGTTATTTCAGTGTTATTGGGCAGTTAGAATCTATTAAGGATCTTAAAAAGACATATATCTTGACAGTAAAGTCTGCAGTTATTCTTATCTCTATAAAGTGTCACTGTATGGGCAAATACTGAAGAACACTGCAACACACAAAAATGTGTGTGTGTGTGTGTGTGTGTGTGTGTGTGTGTGTGTGTGTGTATGTGTATCTATGTAGGTGTGTGTGTGTTTAAAATCAATTTTACATGAACAATGTAAAAATGGAGAATTGTAAGTTATAACAAAAAATGCATAATATGGTTACACAGTCATAAAGCTTTCTTCCACTAGAAAAGCAAACGATGCTAAAAAATATTGGCTCACATCAAAACCATGCAAATTTTAAAATGTAAAAATTATGCACATACGACAAATTTTAATTATGACTATAGATTTGGAAGTAATTTTATTTGTGATGGTGGGAAAGTTTAAATTAAGTGCAATAACGCATGAGTGCATAAAGCAGAATTCCTAAGAAGCTTGTCATCTTTTTTCATCTATATAATAAATAGAGAACCATTATTTAACGAATAAAATATTTGATACAAAGAACAAGTAAAATTCTTTTGTGTTATTGTGTACAAATTTGCCAGGGAGGTGAGAGTTTTAAACTGCATTGATATTCTGTTGGAAAATCTGTGTGCCTGAAACACAAACCTACAGGGTTTGCTGACTTCTGCCTTAGGAAAGTGGCTCAGAAAATCTAGAGAAAATCATTTTGGCTTTTAGTTACACTCACTTACAATCATAGCCCCTGTATTAACTGCACAATAGGGGAGGGAAGAGAACAAGTGAAAATGTTTCCTACTTCCACAGGAGGAGAGCTATCATCTACTTTGGTTATGAACCCTTGATGAAGCTAACCAAACATCACATACCAGATCGTTACACACCACCACAGTGAAGTATAAAAAGGCACTTAGCATTTTTGGATAGGGAGTCACATCCCGAGTCTCTCATAGTCTAGAATGAAAAAGATTTCTTTTTAAAAAACAAAACAAACAAAAATAAACAAAAACAAAGACAAAAAGATGATGTCATTGGTACCAAGTGATGAATGATCAATATCATACTCTTTATTTTGAACTAATCTACCAGTTTCTAAATAATTATTAAAGAAATAAAATGGAAAGTCCATCACAGTGGAAAAATAGAACTCACAAAAAAAGAAAGAAAGAAAGAAAAATGAGAAGGGAAGAAAAAGAAAAAGAGAATAAAAATGGAAAAAAAAAAGAACTCACAGGAAATGATACCTTGTTCCCAGGGATTTAAAGCCACTTACATAAAAACTATTCTTATAGTAAGCTCCATGAAGAAATGTTTTTAGGCAAATAAAGTAATATTATACAAAACTGCATTGTCTTATTATATTTGATGTTTCTAGCGGTCAAAAAAAAATCAATACTAACAATAAAATCTCACTCTTGGTCTTAAAAATGGATTTTAATTTCTGAAGATTGGCAAAAGTCGTGATAAAATTGTTTGCAAAGCTATTGTTACAGGCTTAATAATATAAGACCTAAGTTAAAATATTTAAAAGTTATTTTTTGATGTGGCCTAGATCAACTCATAGGCCATAGGAATAGAATATAAATTACATAAACACAATGCTTTTATTGTACTAAATATTGGCCTAAAATGATGTTGAAAACTTATTGGTTAAAGTCATAACAAGAATTGTAGAATTGCCTAAAATAATATCTTTAAAAGGAAATAAACATTAAAAAGTACGTTTTTGTCATCTTTAATTTCAATATGTTAAAAATTAAAATATATCTCCAAAAGTACTGACATTTATTAGGGTAGTCTTAAATATTCATCTTATAGTCAAATGTGATTATCCTTTTGCTCAGTGATAGTGCACATGCAACACCATTGTTTCAATAATTCTTCCTTTGTAAGGCCTGGTGTACAGACATACTGAGAGCTTTTAAAATTCACCCTAATATTTTAAGGGTAACCACTTATTTCTTAATATATTGCTTGATACAAAAAAGGCTTATACAATAGTAAAACATGATTTCTGAAGGTCTAATTAATTATTAAAACTGAATTTGTTTTTCTCTAAATAAATATATATCTAATGTGATATGCTGTGTGGTAAAATCTGTTTAAAATAGATTCCATTGTGAGTATACAGTAACCAATTGATTTTACAATTATATTAACAGTTTTTATATTGCATTACATGTAAAATTAAAAAAAAAAAAACTCCAAGATTTTATACTGGTACTAATAATTTATGACAAAATTTTTTATTTCAAATATATACATATTTGAAGTAATTGGTACTCCATATCTGTATCTGTCTGTCTAAATATCTGTCTATCTATGCATAATTCCACAAATCTCTTTTAATCAGTAAGCACTTAAGACATGCATTGGTTTCCATAAATTTCAATTTGTTCATAAATCTTTTTGACTATTCTTAGTGGATACATAAAACTACACCTGGAGTCAGAGTGTCTGAGTGCAAAGCAAAACAGAGAATGACACAGAACAGTTTCTATCCTGAAGGAAATGCATTCTTATAAATATGAACATTTTGTTTACTCCATAAAATATTTGACTTTGAGGCTTACTGAAAACCAGAATAAATGGTACTGTCAATACACCATTTTGGAGAGTACTACTACATCAACTTTGATCCTAGTTAAAAATGTAGTTCCCAACCACACAAAAAAATACTATTTTATTTTTCTATATAATTGATAAGGGCTTATTTCAACAAAAGAATATTTGATGTGATAAAAAGTAAATTTCTTTTGTGGAAGAGTACACATATTTGTCAAGAATAGAAGAAAGGTAAATATATTAGACAATGTTCAAATTCTCTAGAAAAGTGTATGTTCTTGAATAATAACCGAGACACACTAACCAAGCTAATAGCAACTGATGATACCACCAAGACTTCACTGAGTGGCATTCTACAACCTTTTAACTGTGAAGGCAGGTTATCTTCTGTTGTCCACAGCCCTGGGGGAGCCAAGTACACTTGTTTGCTTCTGACTCTCAGCAGCTCAAAACAGGACCCTCCACTTCTGACTATATTTCTTTGCTGGCTGATGATGACAGTGAAGTATATTGTAGTAGTGAAGAACAGTGGCATAAAGAACTACAATATACAATTTTAAGGAATTATATAAATTATATGTTTATTCAGCCAAATTATTTTACTGATGTTGAATTATTTTAACTTTACTATTTTCCTATTAAATTCATTTAATTAATCTATTTGACCACATCCTTTGAGAATAACGACCATGGAAATTCAATCAACAAATGTCATTTGTATATTATAAAATGTTTTTGTGCTGGTTATGAGGTTATTAATTTCCAGCTTCAAATCTACAGTAGTGTTAGGACTAGTATTCTAAAAACATACTTTGCAAACCTAACTGGCTCTTGCTAGGTTTTCTCAATAGGAGGTGCTAAATAGTAGTTGGATACATGGACAAAAGAGAAGGGATGCTTTTTTTTTGTTCCATTCTGCTTCCTGATTCTGTTATTCTGATTCAGCCAGTGTTCTTCATACTGGCAATGAGTTTGTTCTGGATTCCAGGAATTTTTTGCCCTCACATTTCCAGACCCAGCTTATTATCCATCTTTGAAAAGAGTATAATATCGCTAGCTGGCTGATGGTCCCTTCTCCAATATCTGATTTCCAGCTCTACAAAGAGCACCCTGTGGGCATCTAATGAACCAGAATCAGCTATGCAGTTCCCTCTTCTCACAGCACCTTCTCCTTAGGGGTCATTTTAGGGATTCTGAATCCTTAGGATCCATCTTTAGAGCTTCTGAGGATATGGATTTAGCGGGGCACCCTTTCTTCCTCGGAGACATAAGTCTCAGGTTGGTAGGACCACTCTTAAATGTTTAAATTCTAACAATTCCACCATCTTCTCTGTTCCCCAGTCACAGACATGGAATCTCTTTTAGGCAGTTACCAACTCCAGCTTACCTCAGTGATCCTACTTTCCCTTTCTGTACTTCAGAGTCTATGTAACCAATTCTTCTATTAAAATTTTCCATTGAAATAACTGATGCTTTTTCCGTTTTTCTTACAGGATCTTGTGTAAGGCTCACACTCATATTTAAATAGCTGCACTTTTGCATAATGAATATAAATTTGACTTTTAATACAACTATGAACTGACACAAAGGAAAAGAATCTACAAAGCTAAAATAAAGTGAATGCAGGAATCCTGCATGATAAATAAAATACCAAAGTGAGATTTTATCTTGAAGGCTTACGTGAAACCCTGGAGAACGTGTGCTTTCACTTTGGTGGTTGCTCAGAGATCAGAGAATGGAATTTAAAGCCTAGGGACCACCTGAGAAAAGGAGTCGAACAGAATGACTGTAAAATAAACCTGTGACCCAAAGTGTTTCACTGTGAGAAGGATGAATGCGAAAAAAAAAAATTGAACCTTGAAAAAAAAGTCAGCAAGAAAAGTTTCCTGTCTACAACTTGACACTGGGTTGTGGAGGAAACACTATGCCCTCATAATTCATCATCTATAAACAGAAACAGGGTATAAAAATGAAAAAGTGGAAAACGGTTCTTTATAAAAATATATATAATTGTATAAATAACTCAAGGGACAGAGTCGATCCAGCAAAGCAACAGAGAGTGTTAAAACTATCTGGAATGTACGAGAGAGAGAGAGAGAGAGGCAGAGAGAGAGACAGAGAGAGAGAGAGAGAGATAGAAAGGTCTAAGAGCTATGGAGGGTAGAATGAGATAGATCTTACATTAATACAAATGGAATTCCAAAACGAAGTTATAAGAAGGGAAGCAGTAACATCCAAATAATTTATGCTTGTAATGGCTCAGAAATTAGGAAATACAGAAACCCATATATTCAGAAATTCAAATAAAACCCAAGGAAGATACATGAAACAAATTCATACATAGGTAGGAATCATCAAACAAAAACAAACGGAGAAGATTTTAAAATACTACTCCTAATAATGATAAAATTTTAAAGAAAGCCAAAAAGAAGTTAGAGATTACTTACTACAAAATTGCAATTAGATTGATGTCTGAATTACTTTATTGTGCTGGGAGAAGAAATAAAACTAAGTAAAATAAAAATAAAACTGTCCACCTCCATCTACATACCCAGAAAAAAATGGCTTTTACAAATAACTGTCTATTAAAAGTATGAAACATAAAAGAGTTCAACAAGAAGAGGATTCACTAACATGAATCCAAAAAGAGGGCCATAGGCAAAAGAAAAATTATCCCAGATGAATTAAGAAGGAATGCATACTACTATTAGTAAGTATTTAAGCAAACTTAAACTTTAGCTACTTAAATCAATAACAAAATATCTGATTTTATGGTAAAAGATACACATAAATTTCAAACAGGAGCTACACACATTTTTAGAGCTGGATAATCCTAGTTAAAGTATTCCAAGATCTTTATATCATTTGGATAGAGGCAACATTAATTTTGTGTCAACTTGACTAAGCCACCAGGTGCCTAGAAATTTGTTTAAACATTTTTTTATGGGTATGTCATACCCATAAAACTGATTGAGTTAAGAATATGGAAGAATTGTAAAGCACAATAAACTTCAGAAAATGGACATTTATGAAACAGAACACCTAACCATTGAATAATACATATTATTTTTATACATATAAAATAATTACCAAAGGCAAATGTGTTTCTATTGCAAATTTAAAATGACTGACAGCATACAGAGCACATTAGTTAACCACAGTGACATTAAAATATAAATTTTATAAGTAACAGTATAAGAAAATATGTATGTTAGGAAAAGTTAAAGCAGTTCTAGAAATCCTAATTCTAATAAGAACAATCATGTACACTAGAAATTAACTGGAACTAACAATTGTAATAATATTATTAAAATTTGTGGAATATAGCTAACAAAGATGCTACAATAAAATTTATTGTCTTAAAAGCCTAGATTAGAAGAGATAAAATAGAAAAACACTGAACAAGACACACTTCTTTAGAAATTTTACAATGAACAACAGAATAAAGCCAAAAAAAGTAGAAAAAGAAAGAAAGAAAAATAAATCAGAAGTTAATGAAATGAAAAGCCAAAGTACAAAATATACCAAATATTAAAAAGTGATTCCTCCAAAGGAATTAGGTAAATCCAAACTTCACAATATTAATTTAAAAAAATAGAAAGGAAAACAGGGTAATGTTAATAACAAGTTTAATAATTTGAGAAGATGCAGAGATATATCCCAATAAATCCCTTTATTGTGTAAATTCAATTTACACAATAAAGTTGAAACAGTAAAATTGATACTCTACAAGAATACAATTTACCAAAATTGTGTTAAGAAATAGTACAAACTTGAGTGGTCACAAATCTAATAAATCAATTAAGTCAGTGCATAGAGAACCTTACCATAAGAAAACACCAAAGCTTAGCTAAATTTCTACAAAATTTTCTAGTAATAGCAAAAAATAAATCAAAATATTTTTATGAAGCTCACATAATTTGATGCCAAGAAAGATTAGTACAAGAAAGTGTTGCAAACTAATCTTATTCATGAACATAGAAGCAACAATCTCAAAATATTAGCAATACAAATCCAGTTATTCATAAAAGTTAAAAAAATAACCTATCATATCTGAATTGGTTTCACCTCAAAAATGCAGAGTTGGTTCAATAACTTAAAGTAGAATGTAATTCCTCGTATTAACAGACCAAATAATAAAAATCACATGATATTCCAATAGGTTAAAAATTGTCAATAATGTCAAATATACACTCATGATAAATTTTTAGCAAACTGCAAATACACAGAAAATTCCCTACCTTTTTAGAAGTTATGTATTAACAGCCTGCTGAAAGCATTTACTTAATTAATTCAAAATCCCCAGTATGAATACTCCACTTGAGAGAGCACATGGAGCATCTGGGTTGTACTGCAACATCTAGACATCTATGGATACTGGTACCATAGAGTTTACAATCTGGCTTTCTTAGTATTTCTCTGTAGGGAACAGAGATACAACTCAGTAGTGCTGGGGAACTGGTGATTTGCAAGATAAAGTTTGAACAACGATAATCCAATAGGAAGGGTCTGGTAGAAAAATTATTTGCTTTTTCGATCACATTCCCTGACAGATCATTATGACGTATGGTAGAGATTTTCAACTTACCTAGAGATAGAGTAAGTTGCAGAAGGAAGCAGACAGTTATTCCATTTATATACATTCCCAAAAACAATAAAATTAAACAATGCAATTTTTACAGATAAAAACCTCACCAGAGAAACAATCCTTTTTAAAAATCCAAGATGTGATTAAAACAAAATTCAGCATAGTGGCTACTCCATTGTGGGTGAGAATAGTGGGCAGTATGAATGGAGAAAAAAACCACAAGCACTTATATACTAATAAGGTGTTTTTCCTTTGGGTAAGTGTTTATTGTGGGGAACATTCCCGTGTGAGACCCCCAAAAGGCGTGAGTCTCACTATACGGTGAGCTTGATCCCAAACACAGTTTCCTACTGGAGGCAGTCGAGCTATCCGGAAAGAGGATCTGAAAGATGAATGATCAGTTTCTAATATCAACCACAATATCGTTTGGGCCTAAAACTATGCAGTGCTGCTAGACCGAGTGACCCCCTGCCAGCAACCGGTTCCTGCTTTTAACTTTTTTATGACTCTTTAAGAATAAGCCTTAAACCTTTTCTTTACTTACCTGACTACCTTGTACCCTAGATAATGGTTTTAACTGTCGATATTTGCAAAGCAAATGCCACCATAAGGGATGGCTTTGATTCCTGACTCAGAGACTCCTGAATGGGGAAGTTGAGATAAGTTGAGTCAGGAGCAGACAAAGGAGAATCCGGTTAAAAGATATTCTGATGAGGAAAACCTGAAAACCTTTTCACATCTCAGTTCTAAAACAAGATCAAATCAGAGATACCTGCAGCCAGGAGGAATAATGTCTGGATGTAAACAAGCTTTGTGATCACAGGAAATTCTGTTACTTTTTACAACCACTGATTGTGTATCTGATTTTTCTCTTGTATAGGCCATGTAAGGTATACATTTGCATTTCCTCTTGCAACCATTGTGTATCTGATTTCTCTCCTGTATAGGCCATGTAAGGTATACATTTGCATTTCCTCTTGCTATGATGTAAACCAGAGCCAAGAAAGTGTATTTATTCCTGACCTTTGAAAAATAAAATTTGCTGTTTAGGCACAGCCTATCAGCCCTCCGGACGCCTCGCTTTCTCTCTCTCTCTCTGTCTTTATTATTTTTCCAGGCGCACTCCCTCTTCCAGGTATTGGTACCCTCTTGCAGGTCGAGAGACCCCCGGCAGACGTGCCTACCCATCCCGGACAGTCCCCGGCATTGTTGTTGTCATTGTTGTTGTTACTTTTGTAAGCTGTACAGATATGTTTACACACGTATCCCATATCCTGTTAGAATTCTATTCTTTTGCCTTCTGTCACCTTGTTGTAAGTTCCTGTAGCTTTCTTTGAGAGGGGTTTCTCTGTCCTAGGCTGTGTGCTCCACCTATGTACCTCAGGCCTGAGGTGCCAGGAAGTTTATAAGTTTATTCTTACAAAAGCTTCCTTTCAGCAATGCCAAATAGGAGTTGGTGGATAGATTCCTCAGCTTCCACCCCTCTCAAATAAGGTAAATGTGAGGTAATTCTGTACACTTCCAGGTGGGTTCCAGCAGGATCCAGATGGTTACCCCACTGAACCTCTCTATCTACAATAAATTGAATTCTTCTTGTGGCTACTGGGCTTCAAAGGCAGCTCCCAAAGAATATGTCTTTCCAGCATTCAGTAGTCTGCTCTCATTTTGAACCTGGGTCAACCCTGTAACTTGCTTTCAACAATGGAATGCAGCAGAAGTAACATTGTTCAATTCCAGGCTCACTACTTACAATAACTTGGCCATTAAGAAAATGACATCATATACTGTGAAAGAGGTATACTTTAGATATTTCTACTCATTCTAGCTTATCCCTATTATGACAGCTGACTCTTGAACAATGACAGGTTTAGAGGTGCTGATTTCCCTACATACACAATTGAAATTCACTTATAAATTCTGACTCCCCCAAAAGTTACCTAATGGCTTACTGTTGACAGGAAGACTTACCAATAACAAAACAATTGATTAACACATACTTTGTATGTTATATGTGTTACTCTATTCTTACAAAAAAGTAAGCTAGAGAAAAATATTATTAACAAAATCATAAAGAAGAGAAAATACATGTACTATTCATTAAATGGAAGAGAATCATCACTGAGCAGGCTGAGGATGAGGAGACGTTGGTCTTACTGTCTCAGGTGTGGCAGGGGTGGAGAAGATGGAAGGGGAGACAGATGAGGCAGGCACACATGGTATAAATTTATTGAAGAAAGATTTGTGGATTGTTCAAACCCATGTTCAAGATTCAACTGTACTTCCTTGTGTCAGGAATGATAAAGGCAGAATAAGGCTACTATAAAGATACTTTTTATTAATTTGCAAACCTCCTTTCTTTAAAATGCATGCAAGTAAAGGTTTATCATACTGAATGATCATATCTTAGAGACACTGAATGATCACATCTTATAGAAACATGGCCATAAAAACAAAGCAAGTTTAGAAAAAAATAAGCTTTGGTATAAGTTATTGCTTTTGAACTCTATGAATAGGCTCAAAATATTGTACTTTGAAAAAAGTTTAAAATAAGACCAGCTCTCAACTTTGTGAATAGGTCACATTTAGGCCTTCCAGAAGTAGAAGAATATAATAGATGGTAACATATTGTCTTGTTAAGCCTGGGAAACTATATAATAGGTTATTTCCTCACCTACTAGTTCATATTTGTCTTTAATTTTTCTCATTCCACATAATAAAGTATACTCAATATATATCTCACCCATTACCTAGGGTTAATAGGGTACAAAATCACTTTTTTCAATAGAAGTGTTTATTTTAGTTAACTATTTTACTGTCTGTAAAACATTTGCCATAGTTAATTTTTAATGACTCTGTAGTATATTATTTTGAAATATAATTAAATAACTGCTGTAAATATTACTAATTTATCAAAATACGCCTTTGCTGTATCTTTGAAACTCTATGTAGAAATTTAAGTCCATTTAAACTATGTTTTTCTGTAACCACGGTTTGAAACTCGGATAGGCAGCCTTTGAAATGCATAAATTGTGGAAGAAGAAAATCAGCATAGTTTTCTTTTCCTGGGAAGTGGAGCAGTTAATATTCAACATGAAATGTCTAATCTTTAAATACATTATAATCTAACTGCTTAGGATAATTTTTGCTTTAATACCTTAAGAGTCTTCAAAGCCTGAAGGATGGGATTATTAAGATGGAATTTTAATGTCAAAATTATCAGAGAACATATTGCTAGTGTTCATAAAAAATTGTATTCAATTTCTGTACGATTTGTTCAAATAAGAGATGAGAATATATTTGATTATAGCCAGTAAGTAACCCAAAATTTGATCAGATGACTGGAGGTCACTGCTACATAAGTGCTGTCAACCTCAGAGATTAGACTATTTAAGAGCTGAATTTACTTTCATATATAAATATACCTGCAGAGATATGCATAAAAATGCAGTCATGAAGTAATTAAACTGTTGGAATATTTCATGGTGAAAATAATAAAAAAGGAGAGTATGAAAATATATAATAAAAATAAATGTAAATGATGAAAAAATATTTGGAAAACCCAATACAGAAATATAGAAAACATTTCTCAATATTCATTTTTGAAACCTTTCAGATAACTCAAAACAAACACAGGAACCACAAATATCTAAACTTAAAGCCTCTTATATTTCGCAGAACTTTACTAGTGTTCAGATTAATGTATGATATAGAATTTACTGTGTCAAGCCAACTAATATAAAAAGTAATAAGATAGTGTTTAACTGTACTATTTTAGGCTATTGTTTTAAAGCAAATACATACTTTGCGGTATTTTCTGTAATCATGCTTGTCAGATTCTTAAGGAGGATTATCCCTGTAGCAATACAAACTTTCCATTCTACATTATCAAATACCTACAATGATGTACTCATACATAATCATTTATAACTATTAATAGAAACTATAATAAGCAACCAATAGTCATTCAAACTTACAATTATAATTTTTATTCCATTGATGGGAGGATGTAAAAACTTGTC
The DNA here is from genome assembly GCF_048565385.1 of Saimiri boliviensis. Taxonomy (NCBI): domain Eukaryota; kingdom Metazoa; phylum Chordata; class Mammalia; order Primates; family Cebidae; genus Saimiri; species Saimiri boliviensis. Next base: position 92,951,770 of record NC_133453.1, read on the forward strand.
TTGTGTGTTGGCCTTAAGATACAAAAGCTCAGTAGGTACCCTTCTTAGAACAATGCACATTTGTAATTTATGAATGTTCTTTTATATTCTTGTAGGATATAAATATACAGTTACATTTTCTCTTTTCCCCAGTGCTACATAATTATAACTTGTAATATGTAAATATTTATGAATTCACAGGATGTTCACTAGGAGAGAAGAATGTTATACTTGCAGATTTATTTAGTATTTGCAGAATTCAGATCTCATTATTAGGCTTTATGTTGTGTTGCAAAATGTAAAAATGCATTGTTGTAAATTTGACTTGTCTAGAAAACATACCATCTGGTGATTCTTTTGAGACTTGAGGAATATCTCAACATCATTTATTGTTAGAGATAGACATTACAACACTGGTTAAAAATTTTTCTCCCTTTACTTTTATATAAGTAAATGGTGGGAAAATGCCATGTATCATCTAGAGGTGATAAATTATAGTTTCAATGTTAATATTATGAGACATTATACTTTACAGGGCTTTGGAGATCATCCAGGGAGAAACAACATTATAACTAATTGTCAATGACTATAATATCTGAAGAACTCTGAGGCTCCATCTGAAGAAATCTGAGGCTACGTATCAGTTCAGTGAGGGAGGAGGTCCTTGGCTGATTGGAGATAAATGACACAGGTTCAGGATGTGACCCTGGTGGCAAGGATACTGTCTATTTGCCACACTTCATCAAGTGTAAATTAAAGATAACTGAAAGCTGATCATAAAAGATGATCTCAACCTCTAAAACATCCCATTGAATTATCAAATGGATCTACTTTGTCCACATATTTGCTCTAAATCTGATTACTGTAACTTTCTACACCTAATCCTAATTTATTAGTCATTTCAAGCTTGAAAACTATAAATATTTGAAGATCAAATAAAAACTCATCAATTGCTCCAGCTTATTCACCATTGCAAAATTTATTTAAAACCTTCTTATAACATTACTTTCATAACTGGGTCCTTCACATGATATCTTAACTGTGTAAGATAAAACAATTACTTTCCTTTATGAAAACACTAATGTTACATTGTGTTCACTATTCACCTTTTACATAATGTTCACTTATTAATGGTGAAAACACTGTTAACGTCTACTTAATGCAATGTCAAAGTCTATTATCTGTTTTGTGATATTTCCACCCTCTTGGATTAAACTAACTTGCCATTAACTACAATACTTAGACTTAAAAAAAGGAAATAATTCTTCTCTGTTCCAAATACTGTGTGTTTACTAATTTCCCCATCTGATACTAATGGTAACAATATTTTTTTGATTGTTCATTATCAGCCAAGAACCACATTAAGCATTTTATCTTGATCATTTTATTTAAAATCACCATAGCCTAATTTTATCTATGGAAAAGGAGGCAAAAGCACAAGAAATTGTGTGTCTCGCTTAAAGATATGGTAGCATTACATTTAACATTTTTGTATTTATTTTGTTAGTTTGGAACAATTTACCTTTTTGGGTTTTTATTCAATAATTATGTTACAGGCTCTTAGGAGACAAGAAACACATATTTCAGATTTACCTTAGATATTTAAGATTTGTTTTTCAGTGCACTTGAAAAGAATGCTAAATGGAAAACTCTCTGAGAAGTTACACAAGCAAACCTCCTATAAAAGGGGAATGCTTCTGCAGATATTCAATAGTGTAATGTTTCAACTACAATATTCTTTAGCCTAATGGGAGACTGCTTTGTGCTCATCATCCTTCTTAGGCGAGAGCTTCCTTTCCCCTTTACAGAAGGAAAAGATATGGTAAGTCTAATGCTTTCTGTCTCTGCTGCTTCTGCCCCTGTCTCTGCTGCTACTGCCGCTGGTGCTACAAATTTGACACTCCCCTATTACTTGCCTAAATTATCATGATCAATTGTATTTGTGTGTTCATTTTAATATCATAGTAGTTGATGGCTGCCATCTTACTTGACACCTTTTATTTAGTTTCTATTGAATTCTTCCAGCAATCTTAATGTAGTATCATTTCAATCCTTAAATAATATGAGAGAAAACTTGAAGCTTAGAGAGATTAAAAAATACCAAATTGACCCATAATTAAATACATAGGATATTTCTGAAACAAGATTTAGGTAGGACATTTCTGAACTCAGATTGACGCCAAAGTCTAGGTGTTAAGTGCTAACTCACTACCTACTTTCTCTCTATGTGTTGCTTACCACCTGCCCATTCTACTAGTAGTAATTCTCTCTCTCTCTCTCTCTCTCTCTCTCTCTCTCTCTCTCTCTTTCTCTCTTTCTCTCTCTCTCTCTCTCTCTCTCTCACACACACACACACACACACACACACACACACACACTCACATTCCAGAAAAGGTTACCAAGTGAACATATAGTTCTTACTTTTCTGGTCATCTCTCTTTTTTAATTTGGAGGATGTTATAAACATTTCTCTACAGAGTGACGTTCAACTTGTCTCTAATCACTGGTAAAAATAACTAAATCACTGGTATGTCCAGTGTGAACATACATGCTATGTGAAAAATGAAAGAGAAAATATTGGGTCAAAGATACATACATGTTAAATTTTGATAGGTTCTCCTAAATTGCCCAATGGAGTTTATTACTTAATTCTGCCTACAATAGTGCATTGATACTGTTTTCCTTTGTCCCAACTGCCTAAATAGGATTTAAGTCATTACTCTTCTTCTTGTTATATATTAATTTAAATCACATATCCTAAGTAACAGATCTATGTCTATTCATATTATTTGATTCTGTAAACAACTTAAATTCTTATTCTGTTTTCTTTGGTGTTTTTGTAATTATCAGGTAATTTTATATTTATTCTTCCTGGAGCCATCTTAGAGCCATACTATACTTTTATGTTTGAATCCCTTCTATTTTTTGATGTTTTACAAAAACATTAAGACACATAATCTATTTAGAAAACTCATATATATGCACCAGAATAAACTTCTTTAGTTACAAATTCAGCTATCTCTCTTGTGGTTGTCCCTGTAGGTATTTTATTGAATTAAGAACAATTGAGGAAAAAAAAAACAAACCATTTTAATGTATGGAAACCTAAATGTTTCTTAATGAGGTGATAATACTGTACATTTATACTCTATAAAGAACTTCTACCTAATTGATTCTTGATCCTAACCACTGTTGATATTGTAACTGCTATTATCTCTAAAAACATGAGAAAACTGAGACTCAAAGACACAAAATACTTAAAGTAAAATTTAGATAATGTCAGGTATGAGATTTTAATTCCCAACGTTCTAAAGTTTGTACTTGAGTTTGCTGTTCCTCAAAAATCTATTATCTATTATTAATTCGTCTCTCATCAAATTCTAGATGTGTGAAGACATTTGAATATTTCTAGAATCTTCCTCTCTATTGCATGTTGTGTCCCAACAAAAGGTATTCCCCCACTAAAAACCCACTAATTAATTCTATCAAATTAAGACTTTTAACATCCAAGAGTCCTCTATTCAAAATCCAAAAACCCTTGGAGATTTAATAATCAAGCTGTTAAGTAATTAAAACTTAGTAAGAATTAGCTTATCAGATTGCTTTTCATCAACCACTAAGTGAGAAGCAATGGAGCACAAAGTAGAGGAGATGGGATAGAGGAGAGTCACCTCACAGGCAATTCTGAAGGGCACTGACAGCATAACACTGTGGGTAGCAGGAAAATCTGGAGGCCTGGTATAAACGGCAAGTACACCTAACAGAACTATAGTTTAGATAACAAGAAAATAAATTATTTCATAATTTTGGTATATGGCTGGTCTTGACTCCAGATATAAGTTAACAATCATTCTACATTAGCTGGGATTTTACTCCTAGAATTTGATTATAGTCTCCAACTGCTGTTGAAAGTATGCTCTTATTCTATAGACAATAATGGCAATAATTAGTTTAACTTTCTCTGGCATCCTCTTCTCTTGGCCTGTCAAACACCTGCTTGAATTTCACCTCAAAAGCAACAAACAAACAAACCCCAACATCTTTGGAGCTTCTCTGATCATTTTTGTATCTTCCAGCCCTTGGGAAATTTGCCCATTTGCTTCCTTGCAGTTTATTTTAATGTACATAGGCTAATATCATACAACCAGGACTCCTGTTATGGTTTAGCTTTGTCCCCACCCAAATATCATCTTGAATTGTGGTTTCCATAATCCCCAAGTGTCATGGAAGGGACCAGGTGGGAGGTAATTTAATCATGGGGGTGGTTATCCTCATGCTGTTCTCATGATAGGGAGTGAGTTCTCATGAAATCTAATGATTTTATAAGGGGCCTTTCCCCCTTTGTCTTGCCACATCTCCTGCATTTGCACCCACTTTCTGTTTGTCTCATACTCCCTGATGATGGAGACCAAGTCATATTACCTCTGTATTCCTAGCCTCTGCTATAATGTCTAGACTTTGTGGTAAAGACTAATAAGGGGCAAAATGTTTAGTGAATGAATTGACTAACTGACCAAATATGTAAATATAGATGTAAATAAACATCTTTATAAAAAGTATTTCCTTCTTTCTTAATGAAGTTAAACAGTCACCTGTGTTTTATTTATTTTCAACTTCTTTTATTCTTCATGACTCTTCGATTTTGTATCCATGTTGCAGAATGCTATACTTATCAATCCAATCAATTAAATGAAACTACCAATCAAAATAAAAGAGTTCAGATCCAGTGGTTTAAATATTAAATAAAAATTATTAATTTATTGACTGCATTTAAAATGTATTTTTATTATTTTTAAAGAAATTTAACTGATTTTCCTGGCATGGCATAGACACAGATAATGTTCCATATGAGGTATCCATAGCTTTAGACTTCTAAATGAACGTATATCTATATCTTTGTGAGCCTTTGTTTATCACAAATTATAATAACATCTATTCCACATATGCTAATGCATAATACGACTTTATATAATTGACTCTCCATTTTTGTATCCCAACCTCAAGTTCTATAATTTTGGCAGATCTGTATTTAACACATGCATTCGAAGACCACTTTTGCTTCTGGGGTTCTTGAAAATTTTACAAGTTTTGACCAAACAGGATGCAGAATTGTTTTTGAGTTTCTGCCATGAAATTTCTAATAACCCTGTCATTCTTCTGAAAATACTGTGTTAATAAATTCTGACAACGTGCAAAACATAGTGAGAAGAGGAATTTTTGCTTCCCACGCAGCTTTTCTCCAAGTGGTAAAAGAGAGAAAAAGAAAGAGAGAGAAAGATCCCACTTAGGTCAGATAGACCATTTCTTCACAGAAAGATTAATTCTGAAACTTCCATTCCCAAACTTTATCTTGGGAGGTACACTTTAAAAGTCTGAGGCAATGAAACTTCTGTCTTGGAAACACACACACAATCATCTAAAAATATTCCTAATAAAACCTTTATATTTTACATTTTCTGATGGCCAGGATTTTAAAGCCTTTCCTTTGGCTCCTTTCCACCTAGTTTCATACATTTTAACACTAAAGCAAATCCTTGTCTTCTTTCCTGTTTTTAATCTTAAAATGCTAGGTCGTACAAGGTGATGCCTTTTTATTACAGAATCACATGTAAGTGAAAAGTGAAACACACACATATAAAGTGGTTTTCTTATTTAAACATCAACTGCAATGTTAGTTAAAACAGAAGTATAAGAAAAATCATGACGGTCAGCCATGTAGTTGTTCATTATTGAGGCTTTGATGCTATGTTGGCTCACTTAACGGCTATGCAAAGTTTATTACATCTGGAAAGGTCATTGGCATATATATGTACCTTTCTCTCAAACGCTGCAAATGCAGGAGAAAATCTAATTCCCTGGAAACGCATTAAAAATAAACAAATACCAATTTTCCTTAAGGCTGATCTGAAAACTCTTGGCAACTACTAATATATGCACACAAGTGGAAAACATTGTCTTTGTACTTCTCTGCATTACAACATTTATGGTGGTATTCCTCTAAAAGCCATAACATCAGAAGCACCCCAGGAGCCTAGAATCACAACCATTATAAAAGAAAGCTTTTGGCTGCAAGGTAGTGAAGGGAAGGCTGGTGGATCAAACCTCAAAGCCTTGCTTTTGAAATTAAGCAGTGGGCTTGTCCAAAGCTGAGTTAGTGTGTACCATGCACCACGCGGCACCTCGCAGTACAGATTCTCCTGGAGTGCTAGCAGTGTGATTCTGACTAGCTTCTTCCCAGATTTCCCAGCTCTGGATAACTCCCAAGCAGATTAAATATATGTATATATATATATATTTAGTAGTTTTGTGAAAGGTTAAAAAAAATGGAGTTTGCTAAATCCTCTTTCCATATGAGACCTAATGAGCACCTCAAGATACTGCCTGTCTGAGGAGAAGGATTAATATTTAAAGTCATTATTCCACCTAACTCTATCAATTTCATGTCACCAACACATCAAAAGGTGCAATTTTCAGAAAGCTGTTTTCTGCCTGAGTCTTTTCACTGTGGTTTCACAACACAATTGCCTACTTAGGCTGTTCAAGCAAATTGCACCCTTGCGATATATGCACTGTTTGGACACAATACGTTCCTGTTTTCAGTTAATTAATACATCACAAGGAGCATTCTAAATTACAAAGCTCCCAAATCTTACAAACAGGCTAGCTTAGGATATTATCCCAGAGCCATGTTTTCATTACCTTTCTTTCTTTTTTATTTGTGTAAAATATATTGTTTTACTTCAGTGTAACCCACAGGAAAATTTAATATCCAAATAACATCAAGCATAACTCAAGAAGAGTAAACAAAGTAGTAAAACTAAACACTTACAACCAACACTATTTTTAAACCTTCACATTCTGTACAACATCTCTTAGCACATTTCATTTAGCACATCTCTGTGAAACAAGATAATTCTTGTATTTTATTTTTGCTGCCATTGAAAGAATAGTCACAAATAGGGCACATCCACAAGACATAACAAATCTCTTGCCATGTGTTGCAGGGGTCAATTCTCTTTTCAAACTCACCTATTTATTACTATTTCAAGTGATTGGGAAAATATGATAAAATCATAAACAATGGTTATTTGTAAATCCAAGAAACGTTTTTTTTTTTTTTTGTAAAAAGTGTGCTAATATGATTTCCATGAACATAAACATATCATAATCTAGGACAATATATATTTTATATATTAAAGTGAAGTATCCTTTAAACACATTCAGAGTTATAATTTAAAATTCAAATAAATATGAGTATATATATACTCATATATATTAGTAACATTAACCCAGCTGGCTTTCAGGGATAGACTAATGTTATTATGTACCTTCAGCAGTTTCAGACTAGCATTACTGCTTGTTCTATAGTGCCATGGAACCAGCTATGCTATATGTTTTATCTAATATATACAAAGGGTGAAGAGTGGTGGTTCACACTTGTAATCCCAGCACTTTGGGAGGCTGAGGCAGAAGGACTGCTTGGGTACCTGAACATGAGACCAGTCTGGGCAAGATGGTGAGATCCCTGTCTCTATAAAAATTAAAAAATAGCTGATGTGGTGGCACACGCCTGTGGTCTCAGCTATATGGGAGGCTGAAGTGGGGAGAATCGCTTGGGCCCAGGATGTCAAGGCTGGAATAAGACATGTTTGTGCCACTGCACTCCAGCCTAGGTGACAGAGCAAGACCTTGTCTCAAAGACAACTATAAAAAAAAAAAAAAAAAAAAAAAAAAAAAAAAAAAAAAAAAAAGCATGTACAGAGGCCAGCCTCTGAGTCCTCCTCTAAACTTTCATGCCACAGCAAGTTTCTAAATAATTACAACCCAGAGAAGATATTCTTGGAAAGACCTGAAGCCAGAACAAAGCCACTGGAAAACTCACTGAGGAACCAAGTCATCTGGTGAAGCAAAAAAGTCAAGAGGTAAAATGGATCATGACACCAGTAGGCCTTTGCCTTGAGTTTCTCTAAATGCACCTACTTCCTTAACTTGTCTAGAAGGGATGAGTCTAAGGCTTCAGCTCTGACCTCTTGTCCACATTCCAACATTTGATACCACAAGGCACATAGCTGAGATGGTCAGGATAAACTACACTAATAAAGTGCATTAACATGACATCTTAGAATCACAAAGATTATGAAAGTAGAATAACACACTGAATAACCTGTTTCAGAGAAAGCAGAATGAATGGTTCAGGAGAGAAAGAAATTTAAAACAACCTCCTCAAAGAAAAGTATAAAACAGCTTAGGGTAATTTTAAAGATAATACGAGCAGAGGTCTGGATATTAAAATAAATCATCATTATGGCCAGGCGCGGTGGCTCAAGCCTGTAATCCCAGCACTTTGGGAGGCCGAGGTGGGTGGATCACGAGGTCAAGAGATCGAGACCATCCTGGCCAACATGGTGAAACCCCGTCTCTCCTAAAATTATAAAAAAATTAGCTGGGCATGGTGGCGCGTGCCTGTAATCCCAGCTACTCAGGAGGCTGAGGCAGGAGAATTGCCTGAACCTGGGAGGCAGAGGTTGTGGTGAGCTGAGATCGCGCCATTGCACTCCAGCCTGGGAAACAAGAAGTGAAACTCCGTCTCGGGGGAAAAAAAAAAAAAAAAAAAATCATCATTGAAATAAAGCACTAAATAGATAGTTTGAATAATCAAGTGAATACAGCCAAATGGCAAATCGTGTGAACTGAAAAATCAAGTTAAGGAACTTACCAAAAAAAAGATCAGGAAGAACTTAAATTGCATTACAAAGAAAAAATTCGAAGAGAACTAGGAATAGAAATGCCAGTATTCATAACTAAAATCCCAGAATGAAAGAAAAAAAAAAACCCAATGAAGGATAGCAAATAATAGAAATCATGACTGGAAATGTAACAAAAAAGGCAGATTATGATTTCAGGTATAAAAGGCTCATAGGCTGTAAAAAATAGGATATGTAAGAAAAAAAAAAACAAACGCAGATTCTTTATGGTAAAATTGGAAAATTCTTCCCAAAGAAATAAAATACTAGCATTCCCTGAGAGAAATGGTAAATTGCCCCCAAAGAAATATGCTTACTGAAATAAGATTCCCAAGCAAGAGTAACAAAAACAAGAAGATGTTGAAACATTTTCAAAATATTGAAGCAACATCACTTGGAACTTAGAATTTTATATCCTGGAAAATGACCATTAAAAAGCAAGTTTTAAGTACATTCTGAGGTACGTAACTTTGGTGAAAGCTTCTGCACACGTTCTCTTTGAAAACATTTACAAAAGGTACTCCTTAAAAGAAGCATTACATACAGTGAAGAGTGGTGTGAAACTAATTTAAGAAAACTTATTGCTGTTGAAGAAAGCACTGGTTTTAAATATATGAAAGGAACATAACCATAAAAATAAATAATTTAAACTTTAGAAAAAATTTTAGGTGGTGTCAAGAAAAGGAAAAGGACAATTATTATCTGTGAAGTTCTTGCTTGAGAGAAGACAAATATTAATATGATTAATAAAACGATATGGGAAATAAACATAAGCAAGGGTTTTAAAATGTGAGATGTAACCAGCTGAGGAATAAAACAACCTGTATAACATTCAAGCAAAAATACTATCTGTCCAGTGGAAAGTGACAACAGGCAAGGAAAAAGAAAATACAGCACTTTGAATAAAAACAGTAAGATGTCTCATAACAACTTATGTATACTTTTTGGAAAATTAATTGTTCAATCAAAAAAAGTAGATTTCTTCAAATGTACTAACACTTGTATTTTTGAATATAATGAATATGTATGTGCTATATGTGGTATATGCACAGAATATATACAGATATATTCATAATTATAAATATGTGCCATCTACAGTGAACTTTAAAACATATTTTTCTCAGCTCTCCCATCATTAATGCTATGGTTATCATATATTTTAATCCTAAACACTGTACAAATGCTATAGAATATATCATTATTTTGAATTAGACAGAAAATTGTCTACTGAAGCATTTAAAATTTAGAAAATAATATCTTTTATAATTACTTTCATTTCCATCATTTCTGTCACTTTTTATTCCTTTGTATGGATCAAAATTTTAATCTGAAATCATACTACTTCTGCCATAAGAACATGTTTTATTATGTTTTGTAGACCTTCTGTTCGACCTTTAATATGGGACATTGAGTTTATCTAGTTAGAAATTGATTTTTAAAATTCTCTCAATATCTTTCATTCTCTTGCTCTCATACACATGTAAACATTAACTACAAACCACCAGATTGATTAAGGAGTAGAAATCAAAATATAAATTTACTAGAAGAAAGTATGAGTGAATATTTGTATGATATTGAGGCAAAGGCAGAAAACACAAGGAGACATAATGGTTTTGACTATCCTTTAAAATATCTTTAATATTAGAAGATGCTTTTATTAAAAAAACAAAATGGAAACATACTCACCTTTTATTTGTTTGAAAAACAAGTCTTTAATTTGTTCTTATTTTACAGTAATATTTTTTGCTAGGTTCAGAATCCTAGGTTGATTTTTTTTTTCAGTACTTTAAAGATGGCATTCCATTGTGTTTTGACTTGCATCATTTTTTATAAGAAGTTTGATCTTATTCTATTCATCGTTCCTCTAAATGTAATGTTTTCTATCCCCCTAACCCTCTCCATCTACCTCTCACAGTTTGGAAAAGACTATCTTTTAATTTATTCTACTTAGCATTCGTGAATGCATGGTTTGTTAATTTACATTAACTTTGGAATTCTCAGCCATGATTTTTTAAATATTCCTTCTATCTATCTTTCTCTCTCTTCTGCAACTACAATTTTATTCTCTACTTTTTCTACTAGATTTTCAAAATATAATATTCATAGTTATTTTAAAATACTTATGGGATATCAGTTTCATAAGATGGGTTACTTTATCTCTTGATGATGAGTTGAGCTTGTTTTTTGTTTTTATTTTTGTTTTTGATATGTTCATAGTTCTTGTTTGAATGCTGAATATCATTAATAGAAAAATGGTCAAGACCGGGGTAGGTACTACTTTTTTTTTTTTGCCAAAGACAGGCATATCTTTTCTCCTGTCAGACCATTAATATTGAGTCCATCTAGTTAGAAGTTGATTTGGACTTGGAATTTCTCTCTCAATCTCTGTCTCCCTTTCTCTCTTCTCCATCTCTCTCTCCCTCTCTCCCTCCCTCTCTCTCTCTCTTTCTCTCTCTCTCTCTCTTTCTCTCTCTCTCTCTCTGTCTCAAACACAAGCACATTAACTACATGACCTCAGATTGATTAAAGGCTAAAAATCAAAACATACATTTACTAGAAGAAAATATGAGTAGATATGTATCTGATATTGAGGCAAAGGCAGAAAACACAATAGGTTGATTTTGACTATTAATTAAAATCTTTAATATTAGAAAAGATTCATAAAATAAAACAAAAAATAAGAATTCCAGAGTACAAAGTTTATATACAACCAATGGACCAATAGTAAGTAAGTTGAAAGAACAAACATATTTTTATAAATCATTAAAGATGCACTCCAAAAGAAATAGCTGAATATCTATGAAATGTCATACATTATTCGTTGACTGATTTAAATTTTCCAAAATGTTTGTGAGGTAGATTTAGATTTTGTTTTTCCTTTTGAGATAGTCTCACCCTGTCACCCATGCTGGGGTCCAGTGGTGCTATCTTGTCTCACTTCAGCCTCTACCTCCTGGGTTCTGGTGATTCTCATGTCTTGGCCTCCTGAGTAGCTGTGATTACAGGTGCACACTACCATGTCCATCTAATTCTTTGTATTTTGGTAGAGACGAGGTTTTGCTATATTTCCCAGTGATCTCAACTCCTTGTCTCAAACTCCTGGCCTCAAGTGATCTGCCCACCTCAGCTTCCCACAGTACTGAGATTACAGGCGCGAACCACTGCACCTGCCTAAATTTAGATTTTTATAGGCAAATTAACTGAGATTTATAGAAACACAATACCTTGAACGAAATTATACATCCATTGATGTAGGAAATATAGGATTCAAACCTGAATATTGCATTTCCACAGAATTTGCTCTTTCTTCCACGTCAGTGCTCTCCAAAGTATGCTATTTATGACCAGCAGTAGCAGCAACAGCTGAGAACTTGTTCGAAATGAAAATTCTTATACCTCTTATACCATCTCAGAAAACCAGGAAGGAAGCTCAGCAATCTGTTTCAACAAGTACCGGAATGATTCTGATGTACACTAAATTTGAAAGCCATCCCTCTGCACCACGCTGGAATTTGTCTGGTTATTCCCAAATGTGTTGTGATTACGTACAAAAGATCACCCCAGTACTAAAGTGATTTACCGAGAGAAACAACTGTACAGTTAAGGCCAGAGATATTGCCAAAAGGAAGGTCACTTTTGGCAGCCAAGTTTAATACAGATGCAGTATTGATCTCTAGGAAAGAGACTGAAATCTTATTGTATTCCACCAGGCATAGTGTAATAGTTTCAGATGGTAAAGGAATTTCAAACACACTTCTTTCATCACTCTGCTTAGAAAGGGGTGAGTAAATTCCCTGCCTCATTAAAATTATCTTTCTCTACAAGGAATTAACAGTATTTCCAAAAGTTAAAACGTCCTCATATTACATAGTTATAGATTTTCGCTAGCACAAAATTCAGTGATTAATCGTATACACAAGTAGCTTGATATCAGCATGTGAACTCTTTCTAGGACAATTAAACATCTTATGACCTTGAGCAAGATGCATGACTGCTCTCTACCCTAGATTTTTTAATCTATGGGATAACAATCATAACCTCTTGTTTTATAGGAATTAGTGAAGACAGAAGATAAAGAGATTTCCCTTATATATGAACTAATTATACTTGATTTAGGAACACCTTTGGAACTAACATAAAAATGTCTCCAGCGTCAAAATAGTAATGTACTATGTGTCAAGTAGTGTGACTACAAATATATATTGTTTAAAAATGTGCATTCTATTGAGTACTTGTTTATTAAATTATATAATTCCATTGATTTTCATTATAATTTCAAAGTTGTGTTCACCTAAAAGAAGTGCCTCAGAGATAAAATAAACATTAACCTTAAGAGTCATTGAAATATGTCAAAAAGCATATAGATATTGTCAAAGTATGGTTTATGTGCATTTATTCTTCTACACAGTATTACAAAGAAAGTTTGTTAAATGAGTAATTCCATATAATCTTGGCACAATTATTAAAACAAAGTATACATTAAATCTGTAATTTTCCTTGTGTATTTAGTTTGTATTGCATATTTAGTTTGTAAGAAAGAATGGCCTTCAGAGAGTATTGAAAATAACTGACTAAATTTTTCACTGATTACATGGAGTTAGTAAACAGCCATACTGATTATGTCAACAAATTTAGCAGAACTCACCAGCTAGAAGAGCCGCAGGAAGATTTTATTTTAGACAAACCTGGTGCAATTGTAAGTAAGCTGATTTGACTTAACCTTAAGTATTATGGCATCTTTTAAAAGCAAGTCCTTTTCCTGCTGTTTTACACTTTAATTACTTCTTTAATCGACTCATTAGTTGATTAACTTATCGCTACTGGCAATAAGTACCTGTTCTAAGTAGGGGGGTGCTAATTGAAGCAGTGGTCTTTGAATGCTTGCTGGCTGCAGACCAGCAGCTGGTTGATTGGCGTTGGGGGTGGCTGCAGCCTTCAAAACCCATACATTAAATATCTGAAAAGCAAAATTATACCACTGCCATTATTTTTTAAATACTTTCTAAGTTAATCGCACTAAATCATTACTTACAATGCTTGGTTGATCCTTTCATTTCCCACCTTAAAAACTACTCTTGGCCGGGTGCGGTGGCTCAAGCCTGTAATCCCAGCACTTTGGGAGGCCGAGGCGGGTGGATCACGAGGTCAAGAGATCGAGACCATCCTGGTCAACATGGTGAAACCCCGTCTCAACTAAAAATACAAAAAATTAGCTGGGCATGGTGGCTCGTGCCTGTAATCCCAGCTACTCAGGAGGCTGAGGCAGGAGAATTGCCTGAACCCAGGAGGCGGAGGTTGCGGTGAGCTGAGATCGGGCCATTGCACTCCAGCCTGGGTAACAAGAGCAAAACTCCGTCTCAAAAAAAAAAAAAAAAAACTACTCTTACCACATGTGCCTCAAATTCAGAAAAACAGTGCCTTATCAGATAGTAGTGGCAGTTACCAACCACTATATATGGTAACATAGTATGTTGCCCGCTATGAGCAGTACACATCCTCTTATGTGCAAAAGGAGACATAGACATTTAAGAGGAAGAAGGTTATGAATATGCTGGATCTTAGGAGAAAAAAAAACAAAATTTTTTCTTCTGTGTATTTTTGTACAGTGTAAGAATACTGACCTCATGCAGAAATTCTGAAGCTCTTATTAAATATTACACCTTAAAGGAGGCATTGGTTCTTCCTGCATTTTAATTCAACTCCATTTCAGCCATATATTTTACAGGTGTGAACAAAGACAATAGTAGCGTTGGATAATGAGGAAGGAATTTATCAAGTGCTGATGTTCTCATAACTCTTTTGGTAAAAGATTTAGGCTTTAGCCAATGCTTAAGAGCATTTAATGGAGGTTTAAAGGTTGAGAAGACTGAAGAAAAACTGGCAATGCAAGCGCTGCCAACTTCCCCTGGTTAAAGCATGAGAATTCTTCTTTCTGAATCTTAGAATCTTAGAATCTTTATCTTTCTTTGGGTAACCAAAAGAGGCTTTGCTCAGGGTCCCATAGACTGGAAACAACTACCTTTCTTCCCTTCAGTTGTAATTTTGATTGAAATTTAATGTAGCGAAAACAATGTGCTAATAAACAAGAATTGAAGTAATTAATGAACAATAATCTTTATACCTTCTACTTCTATTTAATTTAAGGACTTCATGGTGCTTTATAATGAAGACACAGAGGTAACTATGAGTATTCAAATGGCTTAACCTGAGGCAGTGATGGGTAATATTCCCAGTTTTGTAGTAACAGAGAAGAGATTTGGAAGGCGAATGATGTAATTCTTGATGACAATCAGCTAGAATAATGAGAAGAACCATACCAATTACCTCACCAGGTAACATGATAACTGCAAAATACCATACAGAGTAATGCATGTTCCACATAATGATTTTTTGGTTAATGATGAGCCACATATATGACAGTGGTCCCATATGATAACAATAATAATAGTTTTACTGAACCTTTTCTGTATTTAGATATATTTAGATACACAAATACTTAGCATTGTGTTAAAATTGCTTACAGTGTTCAGTACAGTAGCATGCTGTATAGGTTTGTAGCCTAGGAGCAACAGGCTGTACCACATAGCCTAGGTGTGTAGCTGACTTTGCCATCTAGGTTCACGTAAGTACACTCTATGATGTTTGCATAATGCCAAAATCGCCTGACAATGCATTTCTGAGAACCTATCCCCATCATCATGTAACACATGACTATTGAGAGTCTATTAATTATCAAGGACTCTACTAAACACTTGGAATGCATTTTTTTATGTCAGTCTCAAAGCAATGCTATGATTTTCATTTACATCATCTGAATCTCAGCATAGTTAAATATCTTGAGATCACACTGTTAGAAAGAGGTTCAGGAGAGATTGAAAATCACTTCTTTTGAATCTAATATCCATACCATTATTACAATATAACTTTCCTTTTTTCAAAATTGGTAGAAATAGTCATTTAGCATTTTAACTAGATTTCAGCATGTTCTATAAAAGCAATCAGACTGACAGAGAGCAAAGCTCTAGTTTCATATTTGATGTTAGCAGGTGTGATTATAAGGAAAATATAATGTACTCTCTGGTCTTTTGTTTCCATGACTATAATATAAATAAAGTAGAACAGAAGGTATATAATGCCATTTATTGACTCTGGTTATATTCACATTTCTGGGTAAGAAAAATATACAAGAAAACTAGGATATATGTATTATAATTAAGTAAGCAAAAAGGAAATGTTTAAGATCACTTACTGTCATAATCTATTTATATTTAAAACATTATTCAATGAATCAACATTTATTGAGTTCCTGATATGTTCCAAGCACTGAAACTAGAGTGATGATTAAAAGGCAGAATCCTTGCTTTCCTTATGTTTATTGTAGTAGATGAATTGGGGAAGAAGGGTAATAAAGGGAGGAAAGACATACAATAAACAGATAAAGAAATAATCTCAGACAGTGACAAGTGACAAATGGTAATAGAAGCCTTCTCCCAGGAAGTGGCATTTTAGGGGAGATGTGCTTGTTTTGGGGGGCTGTCCTGTGAAATGATTCACTAATTTGAATATAGGACATACAAAGAGCATTGCAGGCAGTAAGAAAAGGAAATGCAAAAGGCCTGAAACTGGAAAGAGTTGGCATGCTTAAGAAACTTTCAGAGATTTGGCATGGTAGGAAAGCAGAGAACAATAGTAGAGTCAGCTAAATCAATGTGCAGAGGTGGTGAGTTCTTCCACCTTATTTTCTTGGTTAATGTCCTTGTCAGTGGTACCACTGTAATTCTAATAGATCAGCTATTGGTTCATGTATCCGAGTGTCACTTTTAAAACTAATTTATTGATCCTAAACAGAAAGAATTATAACATATAAAGTTTAAATTCATTTGTTACCATAATATCTATCTTTGATTACGTGAAGTTAAAAATCTATGAAAATAACTATTAAATTATGTGTATGTGTGTTCTGGAAGAATCTTCAGAGAAAGAAAATGCAAAGAAAAATATGATTATTCTAACAGTGATCTAAAAATCATAGGGTTATTAGACATATATTGTATTACAAAAGTTAGGATATTTGCTGGATCCGAAAGAATGCATTGGGAAGAATTTTTAAGATGCAAAGAAAATAACCGTAAAATGGTTTTCCAAAATGTTAAGTTTGATAGGCAGTAGTTCAAGAAAATATCTTTAAAGGCAATTCTAAAGGAAACTAGAGCTTACTTAGCAAATAGTTTCATTAGGTCAGTAGATTTCCCTAAGGACCCAGTTGGCCAACCTATACCTCTACTCTTTCCCTCATTTTTCTGCCCACTCAGGATGAGGTTAACTTTTAGCAGACATAAGAAAATGTACAAATTAATTAATCCAAGGTCATTCTAAATCAGATATTGTGACTAGTCTCTAAATGTCTTTAGGTTTATTTCAATTATTAACTAATACTTTCTTTTTCAGTATAAAAGTACTCAATGAGATTAGAACTTGAATGAAATTACTAATCAAACCAAGTTTTTTTTTAAATTAAGAGTTATCCTCTTAAATCAGATGGTAAATTAGAAAATTAAATTAGCCATCCCCAAATAGGTTTGAACTTCCACTATTACAGATATATAAGATACATGTGTATAAACTAACACTATACATACACATACTCACAAACACACACATAAGAAGCTAAGCATCTAATTAAAGAAGTAATTTGGGCACCTGTTTCTGCATTGCATGAATATACCAAAAAAGATGTAGGTGATTATTTTTAACTAAGTAATGTAAAATAAATTAGTTTTAATTTGATAAAATTATTCTTTGTTAAAACACAAAATTAACAAAATATTCAGAATTTGCAAATAATCTTAGTTATTTTTTCCATTAAGTCATAATCCAGATATACCTTTCCAGCAGTAAAGGTTAGTTTCCCAATTGCACAATGATTTTCAAAGAGAAAATACCCAGTTATCTATCTGCTTAATCACTCAGATTCCATAGAAAGCAGACTCTGCACCTTCTAATGTTGTAATTTACTATTTTAATATTTAAACTAATGAGAATTATATAATCTACTTTACCTCTCTTTAATAGTTTTTGTTTCAAGTATTCTCCAAATCTAAATGGATTTAGAGCAATATAAACTTTATTCTCTAGTTCTGTGTGGAAATGACATTTGATTGAAATTGACTGAGATTATTAGAGATGACAGTTATGGTTATATTTTCTATACTTCCCAGGTCCAAAATTAGGAATACCTCTTCACTTTCTTGTTTAGCTCAGTATTCTCTTCTTTTTTTCTACAAAATATAATTTTTGATTGCTAAATGGTCCCATGTTCATAGATGAAGCTCTGCAGGTCAGTGCTCACACACCTACTGTAGAAGCAAGGAGAGAAGTGAAGACTTACCACACTAATTTTTCTGTGTGCTGTGCCACATGTTGCTATGAGACAGTGAGGGCCCTAAGATCAGTGGTGCTGGTGGCTTGGCTTGTCCTCAGTCAACTTCTGCTCAAAGTAAGACTACATGAAAAGGAAGGATAAAGAAGACAGAACAAAAGTCTTATAAATATTAGTGATTTATTCATGTTGATTTTCTACTTTTTTACAAAATTTTCTAATATTTTACATTATGCAAATTTTTAACATTGCAAACATTTTTTAAAATTTTTTACAAAAATTAGTCTCTTATCCATGTTGCTTCAGGTGGATTATTTTAACAGTCATATAATAGTTCACTGTGTGAAAAGTCACAATATTAAATGAAGTCTTTCTATTAAAATAAAAGAAATACATTTTTAATGAGAATATGAATAAGAATAAAGAAGCAAAATAAATTATAAAATGGTTTTAACACAATTATAAAATACACATATTCATAATTATATTAAAACATTACAAGTATCCCAACAATTATCAGTTGAATTCAATTCTCAAATATTACAATTTAATATCTAGTTCAATTGCCTTGATTGTGACCATTTGAGTAAATATATTTTTAAACTTATTAACTTGAGACTTTGAGAGATAATATAGAGCCCCAGTTGTTAAAGGGTCCTACTGTTTTGATCATTATTCATAATCCCCATTTTAATGTATGCTTTCTTGCAAGAAATTTTTTAAAATCATTCATGGTTTGTGGTTCTGGAAGCCCTCCAAATGGGTTACGTATGATAGGCATTTTGCCCTGTTTATGCAAAAGTTGAGTCAGAGGCTATTAGCAACTTATCCTAAATGGAATAACCACAAACCATAACTAATATTAATATAAACATATAAACATACTTTATCTAAAAAGACCTTGCCTGAACAGTCCCCTAGTGGACTTAACATTTTAATGCAGTGCTGCATACGCCAAGAGAATAAAACTGATGGGAAAGAGTTTTTGAGTCAGGGCCCCTTGAATTCAAAACACTAATCTACATCTCATTATTAAATTTTTACATTACACAAGTTATTGTTTTAAATACCTATTAATCAAATGCTTCCTATTTCCAAGTCAGAGTCTTAAACTTTCATATGAATAATTTTAATTATCATAATTACATAAAATTATATTACATAATACATAATAATTACATAAGTAGATAAAAACGATTACTTTTAATCTCCAATGAGAATACCAGGATTCATAAGGTTTAAATATTTTGCCAAAAATTCCACAGCCACTAAACGGAAGACAACACTTCTGATATGCAATTTCTATTGCTTAAATTTTTATGCCTGTAGTGGTCTAGAGACTGCCCCTCAAAGCCCACGCCTGTCAGGAACTTCAGAATGTGACTATACTTGGACATAAGGTCTTTACAGTTGTAAATAGTTAGGTATTTAGCAATAAAATAATCCAGCATGGACTTTAAGTCCAATGACTGGCATCCTTATCAGAAGAAAGGACACAGAGAGACACAATAGAAAGCCATGTGAACATGGAGATTGATTAATGTTGTCGTTAATCATAGAATGCTAAAACTGTAACCATCTTTGCAGAAAATCTAACTGAGGAAATTATGACAATGAAAAACTGACTCCATCTTGCTTCTGACCTTTAAGCTGTCCTTGTTCATTCCTGGGCGTAGGCTGAACTAACCTTGGGAAGTAATTTCGTTTATTGTTTGACTCTGAAACAAAATTGATAATAGCTCTTTCCCGAAAAGACCGCCATCTTCCCAGGGAACCGTCTGACTTTGTAGGACTAACAAATTAGCTATAAGATTAGAAATTATAGTGTAGGGACCATACAGCCTCTGGCTGCAAAAGCCTGAACATCTTTAAATTGCTTCTGAAAATAACATTACTCTTGTAAAGCCTACGATCCGTGCTTGTTGAGATATTTTGCAGACTCTGCACTCCATGGATCAGCTGATACCCCTCAGACCAACAATTGGCTCAACCAGTAGTTCTGTGATTTCACCCAGGAACAGAAGACCAAAACAAAATTTCACTTCAACCCCCCTAAGATTCTGTCTCCAACCTAACCAATCAGAACACCAAATTTCCTGAGCCCCTACTCACCAAATTATCCTTAAATAATTTTATTTCCAAATGCACTGAGGGACTGATTTGAGTAACAAACTCTAGGTGTCCCGCACAGCCGGCTCTGCGTGAGTTTCTCTTTCAGCATTCCAATTCCCTGGTCTTGATTAATCAACTCTATCTAGGCCCAGGTAAGGTGAACCTGGAGGCAGTTACAGAACCAAAAGAAGTTGGAAAAGGCAAAGAAAGATTATTTTCTACAGTCATAAGAGAGCAAGACCCTGCCAACAACTTGATTTCAGAATTTTGGCCTCCCGAACCATACGACATGAAATTTCTGTGACGAAGCCCTGCTAAGTTAATACAACACCGTAGTGTCTTCATCTGTAAAGCAGGGCCTGAGATATTTACACATAGTATTAAATACGAAGCATTTTTAAAGACTAAATTCATAGGGACATTCAGGGATGTGATAAAATTGCTGAAAACCATGAGGAAATCTGGCCCCATCTTAGATCATTATTATTATTATTATTATTATTATTTTTTTTGAGACGGAGTTTCGCTCTTGTTACCCAGGCTGGAGTGCAATGGTGCGATCTCGGCTCACTGCAACCTCCACCTCCTGGGTTCAGGCAATTCTCCTGTCTCAGCTTCCTGAGTAGCTGGGATTACAGGCACGGGCCACCATGCCCAGCTAATTTTTTGTATTTTTTTTTAGTAGAGATGGGGTTTCACTATGTTGACCAGGATGGTCTCGATCTCTTGACCTCGTCATCTACCCGCCTCTGTCTCCCAAAGTGCTGGGATTACAGGCTTGAGCCACCGCGCCCGGCAGATCATTATTTTGAAGGTAAAGAAAGCACAGAGAGAGAATCCATTGTGCTTGTTTATTAAATCATTGTATACAGCACCCAGTTAACATTTTGCAAAGTGAGGACAGTTGCCTGGTTGATTATAAAACACAACGAGTTTTCATGATGATATGTGGTAGGAGAAGAAACAGATATTTCTATAATAACTTGAAAAAAAAGTATAATTGCTTAAAGAATATTCATTAAAATTATATATGAACATGACAATTAGCATAGAAAATAGAACAGATTTCAGAGGTAATTGGAAAGTGCAGATTTCAAATTTATTCAATTAAATGATAAAAAAAGAAACGGTAAAAGATGTACAGTTATTCAGGGATTAAAGGGCATTATTAGACATAAGCAGAATAAAAATTCAACTGTTTTAAGATATTATTCACATGCCATTTAAACAACAAACTCATTTAAAGTTCATAACTTTACAATATAGTCACAGAATGATGCAACCATCACCACAATTTACAAATATTTTCATCACTCCAAATTAAAGCCTCAGATCTATTAGATGTCACTTCCTAATCCTGTCTTTGCCAACTGGAAAACCACTAATTTATTTTCTGTCTCTATGGATTTGTCTATTCTGGACTTTTTGTATATGTAGAATTATACAAAACATGTTCTTTTGTTACTGACTTCTTTCACTTAGCATCATCTTCTCAAGGTTCATTCATGCTGTAGCCTTTATCAATACTTCATCCTTTTGTTTTGCCAAATATTATTGTGTTGTGTAGTTGTATATATCATATTTTATTTATCTATCAGTATATGGGCAACTGGGTTGTTTACACTATTGGATATTATAAATATGGCTTTTATGAACACCTGTATACAATCTTTTGTGTATAAAATACGTCATCATTGCTCTTGAGTACAGATCTGTGAGTTGAATTGATGAGTTATATGGTAATTCCATGTTTAACAGTTTGAAGAACTGCCAAACTGTTTTTGCAAAGTTATTGCTCCGTTTTAGCTTCCCATCAACAATGTGTGAGAATTTCATTTTCTTCACATCCTTTTCAATGCTTGTGTCTTTCTTCTTGACAGTAGCCATCCCAATGTCTTAATGAGTGTGAAACATATACTATTATGGCTCTGATTTTGCATTTTCCTAACTGCCAGTGATGTTGAGCATTTTCTATGTGTTTATGGGCCATTGTGTATTGACTCTGAAGAAATATATATTCATATCCTTTTCTCATTTTTAAATTGTTTCTCTTTCTGCTCTTTTCCTCTCTTTCTTGTCTTTTCAGCTTTCAATTGTAAGGGTTCTTTATTTCTGGATGCAAATACTTTATCAGGTCTATAATTTCCAAATGTTATCTCTCATTCTGTGGATTGTCTTTTAACTTTCTTGATAGCATTATTTGCAGTATAAATGTTTTTATTTTTGGTAACATCAAATTAATGTATTTTTGTTGGTTTTGTCACTTGCGTTTTAGGCATTGCATTTAACAAGATTTTGCCTACCACAAATCATGAATATTTATGCATAAGCTTTCCTCTAACAATTTTAGAGTACTAACTCTTGTATATGGGTCTGTGGTTCATTTTGACTTAATTTTTGTGTGTGGTGTGATGCAGGAGTCCAAATTTATTATTTTGCATGTTTGTATTCAGCACCGTTTGCTGAGACTATTCTTTCTTCTACTGAATGTCTTGGCAGCTTTGTAGAAAATCAATTGACTATAAATTTGTAAGTTTACATCTGGACCTTTAATTCTATTTCATTGGTCTATATATCTATCAAGGCAGTACCACACTATCTTGGTTGCTGGGAAGCAAATTTTTAGTTATTATTTTGAGTCCTCAAACTTTGATCTTCTTTTTTAACATTAATATTTGGGCAGAAGAGAGGTTCCTTGGCTCTCCACACAAATTTAGGTTCAATGACAACTTGTCATTTTCCTTTTATATAAAATAAAAAGGCAGCCAAGATTTTGTCAGGACTTACACTGAATCTGCAGATCAATTTTGGGATTATTGCTATTGTAACACTATTAAGTCTTCCCATGCATTAACATGGTATATCTTTTTATTTATTTAGGACTTAGACAATTCCTATCAACAATGCTTATAGTTTTCAGAATACAAGTTTTGCACCTTTTTTGTTAAATACGTTATTTTTTATATTATTTTTATATTCTTGATTTTATTTCAGATTGTGTATTGTTGTTGTACAGAAAGACAATTTTTGTGTGCTGATCTTTTACTTTGAAACCTTGCTAAATGAATTTATTAGTTCCAATAGAGTTTTACAAGATTCCTTAAGATTTTTATACATAGGATCACACAATCTATAAATAGAGATTATTTAATGTCTGCCTTACCAATTTGGAGGTCTTTAAAAAACAATTTATTGCTTAATTGCCCTTGCTACAACCTTCTATAAAATGTTGAATAGAAGTGGTGAGAGTATATACCCTTGTCTTGTACCTGATCTTGCTGGGAAAGCATTCCATTTTTTAAATTTTTTTTTTTTTTTTTTTTTTTTTTTGAGACGGAGTTTCGCTCTTGTTACCCAGGCTGGAGTGCAATGGCACGATCTCGGCTCACCGCAACCTCCGCCTCCTGGGTTCAAGCAATTCTCCTGCCTCAGCCTCCTGAGTAGCTGGAATTACAGGCATGCGCCACCACGCCCAGCTAGTTTTTTGTATTTTTAGTAGAGACGGGGTTTCACCACGTTGACCAGGATGGTCTCGATCTCTCGACCTCGTGATCCACCCGCCTCGGCCTCCCAAAGTGCTGGGATTACAGGCTTGAGCCACCGCGCCCGGCCTAAAAATTTTTAAACTTGAACTCATATTTTAGATTTGGGGGTACAAGTACAGGTTTGTTACATGAATATATTGTGTGATGTTGAGGTTTGGGTACAATTGATCCAGTCACCCAGGTTGTAAGCTAAGCATAGTGGCCAATAGGTGGTGTTTAAATCTTGTCCCCTCTGCCACTATCCCCTGTGATAGTCAGCAGTGCCTATTCCTATTTTTATGTCCATGTGTACTCACTCTTACAAGAACATGCTGCATTTGGTTTTCTGCTTTTGTGTTAATTCAGTTAGGATAATGGCTTTCAGCTGCATCCATGTTGCTACAAAAGGCATGATTTCATTCATTTTTATCACTGTGTAGTATTCCATGGTGTATATGTACCACATTCCCTTTATCCATTCCAATGTTGATGAACACCAAGAATGATTGCATGTCTTTGCTATTGTGAATAGTGCTGTGATATACATAAAAGGTACATGTCTTTTTAGTAGAACAATTTATTTTCCTTTGAGTACATACCCAGTAACAAGATTGCTTGGTCAAATGGTGGTTCTATTTTTAGTTCTTTAAGAAATTTCAAAACTAGTTTCCACAGTGGCCGAACTGATTTACATTCCCATGAACAGTGTATAAGCATTTCCTTTTCTCCACAGCCTTGCCAGCATCTGTTATTTTTAGGCTTTTTAATAGTAGCCATTCTTACGGATGTGAGGTAGTGTTTCATTATGTTTTTGATTTGCATTTGTTTTATGATTAGTGGTGGGCATTTTTTCATATGTTTGCTGACTGTTTTTATGTCTTCTTTTGAGAAGTATCTGTTCAAGTCCTTTGTCCACTTTTTAATGTAGTTTGTTTTTCTTTTGAATTAAACTTTGTCAGATGCATAGTTTGTGAATATTTTCTCCCATTCTGTAGAGAGTCTGTTTACTTCATTGACAGTTTGTTTTTCTGTGCAGAAGCTCTTTAGCTTAATTAGGTCCCACTTGTCAATTTTAGTGCAATTGCTTTTGAGACTTAGTCATAAATTATTTCCCAAGGCAGATGACCATGAGGGTATTTCCTAGGTTCCTTTTATAATTTTTAGATTTAGATCCTGCATTTAAGCCTTTATCCCTCTTGAGTTAATTTTTGTATATGGTGATAGGTACGGGTCCAGTTTCAAACTTCTGTGTATGAAGAGCCAGTTATCTCCACATTGTTTATTGAATAAAAAGTCCCTTCCCTATTGTTAATTGTTGTCGACTTTATCAAAGATCAGTTGGTTATACGTGTGCTGCTTTATTTCTGGTTCTCTATTCTGTTCCATTTGTCTGTGTGTCTATTTTTATACAAGTACCATGTTTTTTGGTTACTGTAGCTTTATAGTGTAGTTTGAAGTTGGGCCAGTAATGCCTCCAGTTTTTTCTTTTGTATAGGATTGCTTTGACTATTTAGGCTTTTTATGTTTATTTCCATGTGGATTTTAGAATAGTTTGGTTCTGTGATAAATGACCTTGGTAGTTGGATAGAAATAGTGTTGAATCTGTAGTTTGCTTTGAGCAGTATGGTCATTTTGATGATATTGCTTCTTCCAATCCATGAACATAAAGTATTTTTCATTTGCTTGTGTCCTCTCTGATTTCTTTCAGCTGTGTTTTGTAGTTCTCCTTG
Source organism: Saimiri boliviensis (assembly GCF_048565385.1). Lineage (NCBI taxonomy): Eukaryota > Metazoa > Chordata > Mammalia > Primates > Cebidae > Saimiri > Saimiri boliviensis. The sequence continues at coordinate 92,977,238 of NC_133453.1, forward strand.
TAGATATCTGTTACCTTCCTGGTTAGCTATATTTCTAGATATTTTCTTTCATGTGTATGACTGTTGTGAATGGGATTGCATTTTTTATTTGGCTGTCAGGTTGAACTTTAATGGTGTATAAAAAAAAGCATTTTCTCTTTCATCATCAAGTAAAAATTTTGCTGTGGATATTTTGTAGGTGATCTTTAGCGAGTTGAGAAAATTCCATTCTACTCCTTGTTTGTTGAATAAAAACCCTTTGTGCGTTAGATGTAGTCATGCTTTTCCCACATCTATTGAGATGATATAGGTTTTTACCCTTTGAAATGTTGACTATATTACTTGATTTTCTAATGTTAAACTATTTGTACATTCTTAGAAGAAATCCTACTTAGTCATGATATATAAATCTTTTTATGTTTATTAGTGTTGAGAAAGGGATCCCCTAACCTCACATTAGCTTTGTCTAAGATAAACATTCTTTGGTTTGTTTGTTTTGCTTTTTGAGACAGTCTCACTCCAGTGCAGTGGGTGGTGTGATCTCAGCTCACTGCAACCTCTGCCTCCAGGGTTCAAGCAATTCTCCTGCCACAGCCTCCCAAGTAGCTGAGTCACAGGCGGGTGCCACCACACCCAGCTAATTTTTGTATTTTTTAGCAGAGATGGAGTTTCACCATGTTGGCCCGGATGGTCTCAATCTCCTGACCTCATGATCCGCCCACCTCGACCTCCCAAAGTGCTGGGATTCAGGCATGAGCCACTGCGCTGGGCCATAAACATTCTACAACATCGATCTGGGATGAAGGATGAGAAATGCTGGCATCCTAACCCTCCGGGAGATACTATAGTCCTACATTGGGAATTGGAAGGACAAAAAGCCAAACATTATTGGCTGCATCAATATAAATAGTGTCCATGTTGCTGAGTCAAGAAAAAGGAGAAGGAAAAGGAGAGAAAGATTTAATGGTCTAATGTCATAGAATCTTATTTTCATTCAGATTTAGAAACACTGAATAAAGATTTTTTTTTTTAATTTTCTGTATAAAATTAGGGAAATTCCCAGGTACTATAAATCTTTTTTAAATTTCTATAATTTTTATGGTGGTTTTTCTTGTGAGAAGTCTGTAGGACTTTTTCTTTTGTTTATTTATTTTTTTGTTTGTTTGTTTGGTTTGAGACGGAGTTTCACTCTTGTTAACCAGGCTGGAGTGCAATGGCGCGATCTCGGCTCACTGCAACCTCCGCCTCCTGGGTTCAGGCAATTCTCCTGCCTCAGCCTCCTGAGTAGCTGGGATTACAGACACGTGCCACCATGCCCAGCTAATTTTTTGTACTTTTAGTAGAGACGGGGTTTCACCATGTTGACCAGGATGGTCTCGATCTCTTGACCTCGTGATCCACCCGCCTCGGCCTCCCAAAGTGCTGGGATTACAGGCATGAGCCACCGCGCCCAGCCTGTAGGACTTTTTATGTTGCTATTGTACAAATATCCTGAGAACAGTGAAAAGATAAGTTAGCTGTGTAGGGAATGGTTTTGGAAAATTTAAAAAAAAAAAAAAATTACCAATAGAAAATATCTGCAATAGGTTGAATTCTTGTCCTCTTCAAATTCTCAGTGTTCGGAGTGGAGCCAAATGGGAGGCGTTCGAGTCACAAGGGGGGACTCGTCATAAACAGATTAATGCCCTCCTTAAGGGTAATGTGAGTGAGTTCTCACTGTTTGTTAACATGAAAGCTGGTGGTTTAAAAGAGCCTCCCACGTCTTTCCTCTCTTTCTTGCTTCCTGTCTCACCTTGTGATCTCTGCACTCCTCAGCTCCCTTTCACCTTCCATCAGGAGGTGAAGCAGTCTCAGGCTTTCAGCAGGTGCCCAATCTTCTAGCCAGCAGGATCATAAGCCAAATAAATCACTGTTCTTCATAACTGTATAGCTTCAGGTATTCCTTTATTGTAACACTAAACACACTAAAACAGTATTTTAAAGTAGAAATCTGAGAGAAGATATGTCGAAATGTGAAATTTCTTCCTAATTCTGACTTTTTAAAGTGTTGAATTACATTAAAATAAAAATCAAGTGTATACAATCAATAGCCTAATATTGATAGCATCTTTTAATGGCTCTTGGAAGGTGATAATAGTTAAACACAATTTTGCTGTTGGATATTTACAGAAACAAAAGTAAAGAAAAAATTGTACAAAAAATTCTAGACCTACTCTGATTCAATTACAGATGTAAAAATAAAGATTTTTAAGAAAACTCTTTAATGTTTACGTAAATTAATCGGATTCTACTTTATAATATTGTTGTAGCTCTGTAAATGTATGCACTTTAAAAAATAAGCTTATACCTACACATTTGGGTAGTCAAATTTTGTATAAGTTATCTTATTTAGAGATATTAGTATACATTAATTTTATTTGTAATATTTTAAATTACACAGTTTTTCTTGATAATAATTATTTATGAGTTATATAGTACCATTTATAGTCATTATACTTGAAGAAATATTGCCATAAATTTCTAAATTTATCTCTTCGGCTGAATGGGCAAGTAAATGAAGGAAAGATGTTTAACAATACATTGGCAAAAAGTTTATTCTCCTATCACCTAAAATTTTTTAAGAGACTCCATTTTTAAAATTTTATTTTTAAATTTGTAAAATGTTTAAAATGTTCAAAACAGAAGAAAGACAGGCATGAATGTATAAAAGCTGGGATATCTAAGGAAAATTGTATTTGCTAGTAAAAACTTTCTGAAAATGACTGTATTTTCTCTCAAAGACATTCAAAATGCTTATAATTCCAATGTTTAAAAAATATTTAAAATTTTTTTGACATAAAGCATCATGGTCATTAAAAACTGTGTATATAGTAAATGCAATTAGTGCTTGCCTTTGGTTACACAGTTTGACCTGATGCTACCTGCTCTAATGTATACTTGGCAACATTTCAAGAAAACTAAACAGATGTTTCCTGTTCCCCATAGAGGGAAGGAGTGTCTTTCTTGTGTTCGTGTTGGGGAGTGTCTATAGCCATCTATTGAAGAGTTCCAGATGGCTCACGATGCTACCTCCACCTTTCTGTTAGTAGTGTTAGGTATGATTTTGTTAACATTATCCCTTTTATAAATTTTGACATGCTTGAAATGAGAAATTACTGTAAGAAGCATTCTTTATCCACCATGTGAATATTGAGTGACATATGTTAGAAATATATAAAAGTACATAACATATTGGAATCCATTTTAAATTTATGTTATATTTAAGTATAATATTGAATTTACTCTACATGAAATTAGAAAAAAATCTGGCAATTAATATGTTATTTGTGCATACACAGAAAGATGCCATATTTTCACAGGTTCATTTACATAGGGACATTTTCCAAAGTATAGCCTTTCTTTTGCAGCATGCAAAAAATGTGGGCAGTGTAATAGCATAAGCAAAACATTGAGTTTGAACTTTTTCAACTACCTGTTATTTTAAAAAAGGATTAATCATCCATGCACATAATAATATTTGGATGCCTAAGAACATATAGAGAAAATTTAAAAAATAAGAATCTAAAATTATATACATTTATTTAAATACTTTGCCAATGTACTGTAAATACTAAAAAATTGGGTTTATAATGCAGTCATAATACAAAATTTTTCTTTGATATATACAGAAAATTTTGTAAACATTGAAAAAATTTGACTTATGCAGATATTCCTTGATGACTGTCTTATATTTGTATATTTCTAACATTAAGGCAGATGCTTTATGTAGTTTTATGTATTGAAATTCTGCATATGCAAAAGATTATGCTTTATAAGACACCAAGAGGTACTGCAGAACGTCTATCACTCAATAATTGATTCACTGCACTAAAAATATATCAAAGACGCAACATTTCTCCTTTAACTCACAAGTTAGATAGGACCTGTTTGCCCAAGATAACTAAATATGACTGCTTCAAATCTCCAATTTTCTAATCCTATGGTTGAGTGAAGACTGAAGTTCTCCAACACTTGTATTTCTACAGATTTGAGATGTATGTGCCTACTCTTCTGGTACCTTCTGTCTCTGGCCTCCAATGTCTAAAATGATTGCCTTCTCCAAATATCACCAACACTGTGCTGTATTTAACACCTTATTAACATGTGCTTGCCAAAAATGTTCAGCAGACATTACCATAGAAATGTTAGAATTTTTGGAAGCTGTGTATGTGTGTGTGTGTGAAGAAAAATGGGGTGAAAGGCCAGAAAGTTTGTATTTCTCACATATAGAAAATGATTTAAAAATACATCATTTTTTCCAGTATTTTCAAAGGTAATATTTAAAATCAGATCTATTGAGAGGTAGCTGCATTTTAAAGTGGAATGCAAATCATTAATTTATGGAAGAGATGGTTATGAATTCTATACATAACAAAAGTTCTGATATTTAAATTTAGAAATTAGTCTTGGCAAAGTCTACCAGATATTTAAAACCTCAACATTTTCCTAGATTAAAAAAAGAGTCCTAAGTCAGTATAGGTGATACTCTTTAACGTAGTCAGGTTTAATGTGAGGCTATTGTAAGGCCAGCTGCCTTGCAGAGGGTTAAAACGGACACATCCATCTCTCTCTGCACCTGATAACTGCGTCATCACCCAAGCTCCTTATCTGGCCTTGCCTCAGGGCTTCCCGCACCCACCTCCGCATACCAGACCCAAGCCCACATTCAGCACTAAATTATGCATTCGACCCCAGCCCACTGTTGATAAACCCTGCAGGAAAATTTTTTAACGAAGCCCCATCAGACCCTGCCCAGTAGCCTTCTGCTCTGTATGCCCCGGGAAAGCCCACCTACCCATAACCACTAGCTCCAGGCATTGCCTGCTTCTTAGTAGCCAATAAGATTGCCTTCACTTTGTTTCCCCAGCAGTCAATCAAGGCCCAAGGTCCCGCCCACCTACCCATAACCACTAGCTCCAGGCATTTCCTGCTTCCTGACAGCCAATAAAATTGCCTTTGCTTTGTTTCCCCAATAGCCAATCGCCTTCCAGCCTCATAAAACCCCATAAGCTAAGCAGCTGGGCACCATTTCTATGGCCCCTTCCTGGACCACAAAACCTCACCCAGGAGCTAAATAAATTAGGTTCTCATTTTCTCATATTGCCTCAGTTTCCTCATGTTACATCGGCAATAAACCTTACAGCTGCCGGGCGCAGTGGCTCAAGCCTGTAATCCCAGCACTTTGGGAGGCCGAGGCGGGTGAATCATGAGGTCGAGAGTTCAAGACAATCCTGGTCGACATGGTGAAACCCCATCTCTACTAAAAATACAAAAAATCAGCTGGGCATGGTGGCGTGTGCCTGTAATCCCAGCTACTCAGGAGGCTGAGGCAGGAGAATTGCCTGAACCCAGGAGGCGGAGGTTGCGGTGAGCCGAGATCACGCCATTGCACTCCGGCCTGGGTAACAAGAGCGAAACTCCATCTCAAAAAAAAAAAAAAAACCTTACAGCTATGACTTCAAATTAGTTGTTAAATAGATGATTCTAAAGAATATATACATTCACGCATACATTAATAAATAAATTCATGCATACATTGGAAGTTCAGTGAGGTAGAAAATCATGTATTAGAAAAAAAATTTCATCTTTATCATTCCAAAATTTCTCCTTTATTTCTTAGTTCTAAATAACATTCACTGTACCATATCAGTTTTTCCTGAAAATTTTTTATATACTTGATAAAAAAGATACATTACTAACTATGGTGTATGTTGTTTATTTGGAATCTCTTTTTTTGTTTAATCTACTGAAAGTCAAAATACCAAAAGACACTTTAAGTAGTTAATACATTTCTTAAGGTTACAAGATTTTAGTCAAGACCCTTCAGTGAGTTATAATGGATTGATAAAAACCTTGGTATTTAATGTACAATTATATACTTGTATTTATATTTGAAAGGTTAAGAACATCATTAGATACGTAGTTGTGTCTGTGCCTAACAGGAAAAAAAGGTTAAGAACTGATGTTTTAAGTTATGTTTAACCAGATTTAGTCCCCAAAATAGTATTAAAATTGAGCAAATAAAATATATTGATGCAAGTTGGCAGAAACAATAAATGCTAGATATATACGAGTTTATACTTTAAAATGGGAAATGCAAATTTCCCTGTGCATAATTTCTAAATAAATGTCATTTTGCTTCCAATAAATGTATATTGGACATTTGGAAGAATTGAAGCATTCCCAGGATACAGAAAGTGTCCATAACAGTCATCTGGGACCATTTCTTAGATTACTTTCTGATGTTATGTTTGATGTTGCTAACTATTTCATAGCAACCTAACACCAAAAGGAGATCATGAAGAAGGCTATTGGTACTCAGTATTAGTTGTTGATATACTTGTAACTTGGTTACAGTTCTAATTTTTAAAATCAGCCTGAATTCCTACATCACAGTCAAATTTAACTTCACTATACATCATTGCACATTTTTACTTTTCATTCTCTATTTTGCAGGAGTTAAAAATGGGATAATGGGGCCACAGAAAGGGGAGTTTGTTTTAATCTTTAAGGATAAATAAAAATATGAAGAGCTAAACTGAAACTCATATCCTGTTGTTATTTTCTCAAGTACAGATTTGCATATGGTTAAATATGTACCCAGACCAATATTGTATCATTGGCCTTTATATTTTAAAATATAAAAATTCTAAAATATATTGTTGGGTAAGTTTGCCCATTATCGATTTCAGAAAATTTGTTTCTTAATTTTAAATTAGATTTGTTACACATTTTTTGTTAAGATGTCTTTGATTTTTTTTTAATAATGGTAAATGTAGATAATAGTCTTAATTTTATTTCATACCCACGTTTCAAAGTGAAAACAATAGATAATATATGTACACACACACATACACACACACACACAAACTTCATTTATCAATTCTCCATTTTTTTCTCTACACTCAATTGCTTTATGGAAAGTCCAACAAATACAGGCTAACTACTCAAGCTAACTTTTACAGCTGGCATTCATGGGCCTGAAAGGTCAGCCTAACTAAAAGGCTAGACAATTTGTTGTGAATTCTGTTTTTAAAAGCCACAAAAATAATGCACGCGGTAATCTTTCAGTGACTTTAAAAGGCAAGGGAGCTCTATGAAAAGAATCCTGCTTTATTCATTTATCACATGTGTCTCAAAGTTGTTCTGTCTGAATGCTGCATTAACATGTTGCAGCATCCACAGCTAAATGAACATGCTGCTTTAAGCAACTGAATGCCAGAGGCTAGGAGATCCTAACAGGATAACTTTCAGGATCAAAAGAATTTTTCGTGTAGGAAACTTGAAACAAATGTATTATCCTAAAGCCATCTATCAACAAAAAGCAGTTAATGTTTGACACTAATCAAATACGAACAATGAGTGCATTATTATTTTCATAAATCTGATAAGGATCTAATTCTTTAACTGATAGAGTTAGTAAAGTTAATAATCCCATTGATCAATATTGTTCCCAAATAATAGTTATATGATAACATAGGCCTATTTTTTTTTTCATATTGAAAAACACTGGGGCTCTTTTTTAGTAAGTATTATATAAGTACCATTTACTTGCATCTAAGCTGCTACTAAACAAGCAAATTGAAAAAGATAAATTAAAATAATTCAGAGAAATAAATATGATGACCTTTGTCAGCTGACATCTAGTTGAGTAAGTACAAACATTTAAAGAGATTTATTACCAAGAAGTTAAAAATAATCATTTAAGTATGGCAAATTAAAAGTGTTAGGGCAAGATCAAATGAAATAAAGCCACGGTGTAAAACCAACTGTTGGGAGTGGAGATTATTAATAGGTGTCATTGAATAGATTCCCCTGGTAAGTGTTAATGTGGTGTTGATTGTACCATTAAAATGTATAACTGGCTATAGTCTTAGTTGTTAGCCTCTGGAAAACAAAAACTACTAAACAGTAAAAACAAATGTTGCCTGGAGTCTGTCAACTTTGCTAGTGTTCAAAACTGAACATCATGTAAATAGAGTGAACTTCTGCTGGAAACTCAAATTTTAATCTAAACCAATAATTTTCTGTCTATTTTCTTTATTCAGAAAAGCTGACTCCTAGAGGTACAAACAAATTATAAGCAATGTCTTCACCCAAGAAATCTGTAAGAAGTTGATTATATTACCAACTTTCATAGATGGATTCATATAGATCTGGTTTAGCACAGAAGAATTGATGAGAGGACCATGCACACTTTCTTCTAACTTCTATAATTCTATATATGGACATAACTTCTACCTACTAATGATTCTTACCTAACACAGATACCTAGGCAAAGAAAGTCCCAGATTTTGATGAAATGGAAATTAATCGAAAGCTAAGGATTTTTATCTTAGTGCTATAAAAGTTTAATAATACATAAGCAAAGTTTAAAATGAGAATGCTGACATTCCTTCAAAATAAGAAAGTAATTACACTTCTGTATTATTCACAAGCACATACACATGTGGGTGTGTGCACACGCACACCAGGCAATATTAAAATATTAGAAACTCAGGGTGAAGGCTAGCTGAGTTGACATTGGACATAGAAAGGTAAATGATTGGAACTTTAATTACTTTGATCCATCATGCCTGGTAGCTATGCGTCAGCCTAAGCCAACACAACTGACATGGAACGAAGGCCATGCCATGGCTGCTTCAGCATTGTAACACATTTCTAATGGTTGGTTAATAAGTCTATTGAATTGAATGTCTGCTTGGAACTAAAAAGAAAACTATAAAAATATGAGACCTATAGACAAATTATGTATTTATCATATGTATATCTATTTGTATTAATATCAAATGTAGATACACAAATAAGTACATTTGGATTAATGTCCATCTGACATATATGCATATGTCAAATACATATTCATTGGAGGGAAGAGACAGAGACTGAGAGAGGAGAAAAAGAATGGTAGAATTCTCTATTTAAAAGTGGAAAAATTAAATGAATAAAATAATGTTATTTTGACACTAAACCATAAAGATTTCTTTAGCTTTATTAAACATTTTACTCAAACAATTAGAAAATAATATATGTAGTATTGAAGCAACTAGTTGGTTGACTGCTTTTTTGCATGTTTTTCTCAGTGGTTTACTGTAATATGCATATAGATTTGTTTCACCCTATTTCTGCAAATCGCAAAAATTTCCTTTAACATTTGTAGACATTTTTAAGAAGAATGAATGAAAGAGAAGAAAACTTATGTTCCCTCCAAATAGTGTGTAGAGTTTACACTATAAATCAATTTCCAACAATGCTTTGAAGTTTTCAAGTTTTAGAGACTTGCCATTCTGTGGTTCCACAGAAAAGAGTATAACTAAAAATCTACTTAACTTATATATTAGAAGCTGTAACCAGAGGCCTGTTCATTCTAGGCAACTCTCTGGGTTAAAGGCTGGAATTTCTTATCAATAGGAACTACTTTGCTCATAGTTACAGCATGTCATCAAAGATTTACAGTTGTTAATTCTGAAAATGGAAACAAAAGAATATTGAGTTTAATTTTGACATATTTACTATGTGATTGTATATTTTAGTAATAAGTATAGATTGTTTTGCTTTATTCTTTAAGAATAAAATGTCCCCCTATGAAGGTTTTGTCTACATAAATGCGTTGATTTGCTCCTTTTATTTATAGATATTGGAACTGAAGTATGCCCACATTTTCTGTCATTTTGAAATTACTTTTTTCTTTTTGTATAAAAATAAAATAACTCAAGTCCACTACGGAAATAGCATAATAAGTCCAGTGACTTTCTCAAGTAATTGCCAGAATCGCCGGGAAATGCAGATATCTCTTGATGTTTTTTGCATCTCTGGCTGTAAACTGCCCCTACCAGGCAACATCCAGTGGCATCATCTTTGCTCCTCTGTGCCACTTCAAATGTTTCCATCAAGTAGATGCTCTGGAGATCAACACTGTAGTTCTTCCAGAGAATTTCATTAGGCAAAAGAAAATTAAAATTTTAAAAATGGAATAATGAAAATCATCTAGCCGTCTTCTCTTTTCCTATAGTTCGTTGTTTTTCCCTTTACACTGGGGAGGTCCTTATTGGCTAACCCCTCTTTTCCTTTGCCTTGTTATCCTGTTCCTTTCCTTCCATGAGCCGCTCTATTTTCAGTTCCTCGATCTCCTCTGTCTCTTTCCTCAGACTCCTTTTCAAGGGATGCTGAAGATTCCTTCTTAATATACAAACAGTCCTTTTGATGAGATGCCCATTTCACACTATTCAACTGGTATAATCTTTCATACTGTAATGAAAATACTTATCAACCTCTTAAAGAATTGGCATTTTTATTACTCAACAAATATTTGGGCATGCTGCCAAAACAATGTGAAGGTACTTGGCTTCCATATTCATGACTAAGAGGGTTTATCAAAATGATTCATTCCGAAGTATATGAGTCTGACACAAAGACAAATTTTAGCTTTCTGCCTTAGAACCCCCAGGAAGCAATATGTGTACAGATTAAATGTAGCTCAGTTTTTTTCTCTCAAATCTTCCAGTTATCAAGGTTACGCAAATATTGAAGTACCTGAATACTTAAAATAATTAAATGCAATTAGAATTAGATATAACCTTTCTTCCGTTATTTTAGTTTATGATTAAAAATTAATTAGAAGAGAATTCTGCTCCCCATTATGATGGAGTATCCTGTATGAGGAAAAAAAGCTTTGCCAATAACAAGTAGAAAAAGTGGACGAAATATAAGCCTAACAAACAAAACAGGTCTTTGAAGTAATCAGACAACAGGAATGCAGATAAGACTTAGAAACAGTAGAAAGGAGAAGACAATGGAATAGCACCTATAAAATATTAAAAATAATAAAACAGCAATAATAAATTACAAGCTAAAATTCTACCTTCACTAAAAATATTCTACAAAAATAAAGGGAAAATAAAGATGAATTTAATAATATGAAAACAAAAATTGTATTCTTTGGAGTTCATGTAGATGAAACTTCTAAAGGACATTTCAGGCAAAAGAAAAATGGTTCCAGATTTTTTGGTGTATTTGATACAAATATACACCAAAAAATAAAAAGCAATGGAAATGGCAAACTTGAGGATAAATCCACATAAATATTGACTGTACAAAGCAATAATAATCTTTTATAGGTTTTGATAATAGATAATATATTTAAATATATGACAATATTAACATAAAAGGCATTAGAGGCATGAACAGAATAAAACTATTCTAAATTCCTTGCATTTTTCTGGGATTTGATAATAGCTCTAATTGATAGTTGATTCCAGTTGATCAAATATGAGTTTTGTAAACTCTAAACTCTGTAACAATCATTTTCAAAGTATGGTCCATGAAGCCCTGGGAATCCCTGAGAGCCTTCTAGGGGTTCATGGAATCAAAATTATTTCCCTAATTGTCAGACATTATTTATCATTGTCACTAAATTGACATCTACTCTGTGCAAAAGTAATGATGGATAAAACAGCTGGTATTTTGGCCTGAATCAAAGACAGTGGCACTAAATGATATCAGTAGTCATTGTATTATCATACACTCTAAGGAAAACAACAAAAAAGAGTTCACTTAAGAATGCCCTTGAGTAGACATCATTACTATCCTGTGCTTTGAATAGGAGACTCATATAACACTATTCTCCTGAACTCCAAAATATGATGGTTATCTTAAAGGAAAGCACATATACAATGATTTGGGTTGTGAGCTGAACTATTTTTTTACATGAAGCATTATTTTTTACTTAAAAGAACGACTGACAAGGAAATATAGAAATTCAAACCTGGTGTCTGGCAGACATTTACTTAAGAATAAATCAAATGAACTTATCACTAGAAGCAAAACAGTTAGCAGTGTTTGTTGCCAATAATAAAATTTGAACTCTTAAGAAAAAATTAGAATTATTGAAAATTTATCTCTAATACCATTAGCTTGATAGCTCCCCAATACTTAAAAACACCTTCTGATGAGATTGGTGATGAAAATAACAAATATTATTTTTAATATATTGTGTTTATGAAATGTACCAACATTTATTTTTATTCATAATGAAATGTATCAATATTTATTTGATAAGGCAAGCATAATAATTATGGCAAAATCCAACAAGGGAAAAACAAGAAAGTGAAATCACAAGTCCATCTCTCACCTGCATATGCAAGAAAAAAAACAAATAAAATTTGTTTACTCCAAATCAAATAAAAAATTAAAAGGAAAAGAGCACAGTATTTCAGTAAATACCATAGTAAGTTAAAGTTTGAAATTCCAGCAATATAATTAACTACATAATTTAGGAAAAGCAAGAAGAAACAATACATAGAGACAAAAATTTGATGGAATCCAATATTAATTTATTTTTAGCAGAGTAGAAACTTTTTAAGTTTCCTAAATGATGTTTATTCCCCCAAATGTGGCAAACACTATACTTAGTAATGATATGTTGAAAGCATTTCCCTTTAATCTGGGAATGAAAGAAGGATGGTCACTTTCACTACACAGATTAAACCTTATATTGGATGTCCTAACCAATATAATAAATCAAAAAAGTAAAATTTATCAGCATTGAAAAGGAAAATAATTACTTAAAAACATAATTATTTATAGAGACTCAATTGTGAATATAGATCATCTAAAATATGTATAGTCAAACTAACAGTATAAATAAGTAAATTTTGTAAAGTTCCTATATACAATGGTAATATGCAAACTTTATTTCTACATTCCAAAGCAACAAATAATTAGAAAATTATATTCTTCTTTTTTATTTTGTCTTTTTGTGGAGAACGGGGTCTTGCTATATTGCCCAGGCAGATCTCGAACTCCTGGGCTCAAGCTATCCTCCCGCCTCTGCCTCCCTAAGAGCTGGGATTACAGGCGTGAGCCACAGCGCCCAGCAAAATTATATTCTTAAACATTTTATAATAACTCAAAAAGTCTAATATATAGAAAGAAAAGTAATGAAAAATGTAAAGATTTTACCATCCTATACAAATTTATATTTTAAAATATAGTAATTATGATAATGTAGCATTAGTACAAGAATATTAAAATATCATACACACACACACACACAGAGTTGAGATTGGAGAGTTATATAGAAAAATAATTTATCTTAACTCATACTTGACATCACACACACAATTCAACTCCATGTGAAATGCAGATATGTGAAAATTAAAGAGTCCTGAAAGGCCTTGTAGGAAGATATATTCATAACCTTGAGGTTATGCAAATATTTCTTAAACCAGACAGCCAAAGCAGTAACTATATAGGAAAATATTGGCAAATAGTTCTTCAATAAATATAATAATTTCTCTTTAACAAAAAACACCAGAAATAAAGTGAACAGGCAAACTTCTAAGTAGGACAAAGCATTTTTATAAAAGGTATCTGAAGGAGAATTGTCATATCCAGTATACCTAAATAGCCTCTACAAATCAATAATATAAAGACAGACAATGATACATCCGACCACACACACACACATACACACACACACACACACACACGCACACATGCACACACTATATATATATATGCATATATATATATATATATATATGCAGAAGTCTTACTGTGCTCTTAAGAGAATATCCAAATTGCAATAAACATATGAAAAGTTGCTCAGGTCATTATTTACCCGGAAAATACAAATTAAAGCCTGAATGTGGCCGGACAGAGTGGCTCATGCCTGTAATTTCAGCACTTTGGGAGGCCAAGGCAGGCAGATCACTTGAGGTCAGGAGTTTGAGGCCAGCCTGGCCAAAATGGTGAATACCATCTCGACTGAAAAATACAAGAATTAGCCAGACTTGGTGGTACACATCTGTAATCCCAGGTACTCAGGAGGCTGAGACAGGAGAATCGCTTGAACCTGGGAGCCGGAGGTTTCAGTGAGCCAAGATCATGCCAGTGCACTCCAGCCTGGGCAACAGAGTGAGACACTGTCTCAAAAGAAAAAAAAGAAGGTACCACAATGAAAAGATATGCTACACATTTCAGTATTACTACAGTGTTCTTTGTTTTTCTCTTTCTTTTTTTAAAGCAATAACAAATGTTGATGAGATTGAAGTGTAACTGGAATATTCTTGAATTGCTGTAGGAACATAAATTGTACAACTGCTTCAGAAACAATTTTATAGTATATATATCCAATATTCTCAAGTATATATCCAACAGAAATTTGTACACACGTGTCAAAAATACGTGGAAAATATTATATCAGCCTTATTTCTAATAGCCTAAAACTCTAAAACTGTAAATATCCATCAATGGATTATTTACAAAACATACTGTTTATATTCATATACCTTAATAGCATGGTGACTCCCTCAAACTAATATTGACTTAAGGTATCCAGAGCAGAAAGAATATATACTGTGTGATGCCATGTATATACAGTCCAAAAATTGATAGTACTATGCTGTTAAAAATCAAAAACAGTATTTTGTTGGGATGGTTACTAATTCAGATGCTATCCTTGAGGCTCACAGTGGTCTATTTCATGATCTGGATGATGTTTAAACAGATATGTTTGTTTTGTAAATATTCATTAAGGTATACAATTAAAACATGTCACTTATGTTTATATTATATATATATGTTACTCTTCGACAATACGCTTACTTTATTTAAAAAGTGGAAATAAGGTAATGAAATATCAATTCAGAGATGTACAACTGAAGAAATGCTTTTGTCTCTATTTTCCCTTCTTCAAAGTCTGGGCCTCAAATCGCATATATCTTCCTTTTTATTCCTTGGTGAGTTTGCAATGTCATACTGCCATGTAAACATACCCAAGCTAGCCTGTTGAAGGAAGAGAGACTACATGGAAGAGAAATGAGGCACTTTAGGTGACAGTAGCTAGTTCTTAGCATACTGCAAACACCAGTGACATCAAAAAACCATGCCCTAGTGAGCATATTATCTGTAGTATCAACTTCTTCCTTTGCCTTTATTTTTGATTCCTTAAATCATTGAATCCACACCCACTGTCATTTAAGTATATAAACAAATTATGACATATGCATATAATGGAATGTGTTCAGCAATAAAATGTAATGAACTACTGATACACGCCAAAGTGTGGCTGAATCTCAAACAAAAATTATGACAAGTGAAAGGAACTGGAAAGAAAATCAGAGCACACCCTGTAAGATAGCATTTATATAGAATTCTGGAAAATGGAAAGTAGTTTATAGAAATAGTGCAAGTCAGTGTTTAGAGGAAGAAGTGGTGGGAGGAGGGTGGAGAGGTGCAAGAAAACATTTGAGAGTGATGGATATGTTTATTATTTTTATTGTGGTGATGTTTCTGAGTGTACATATCAAACTTCATGTGCAATATATTGTATGTTAATTATTTTTCAATAATGTGGTTTAGAGCACAGAAAAAATACAAGTGAGTGGGCACATTTGGCATGGGGAAAGCTTTGCTATTTTTCAGACCTTTGTTTCCATACTCCTTAAGAGTTCATGGAATGTATTCATCTTTATTGGTTGGCATCCATGAAACACTCAGAGATGGGTATTATTATTCCCACTTTATATATAGAGAAATATATTGAGACAGATTAAGTAACTTAATGAGAGTCACCCAGCTATTATCACATCTGTGGCTAGAATGTATTAATTTCTCTCCATAACCCATTTTCTGAGTGCTTACCCTATGACAAGCTTTATTTTTGAAACCAGAAATAATGAAAGGACCAAAGTAGACCTTCTTTATTATACCTTCTTTTCTAATGATCGTGATAATTTCTGTTTATGGCAAACAATGACAAATTGTACAAGCCAGGGCAGGGCTGTCACCCCCATTTTCCAAAACAACCGCAGGCATCAGTGTTTGGTTTAGATGAACTGGGACTAACGGCCTTTGGCATTATTTCTTTGAGGGTTAATTCTCCTGGATAGTTCCCAGCCTTCTATTTAACTTCTTTCCCTGCTAGACCTCTTTGGCACAGAGTTAGAATATTCTTAAAGGACTTCTCTTCTAATCAGAGGTGGTCGTAGAAAGTATTTTTTTTTTCTTTCGTTTTCTAAATTTATATCTGTTTTTCACTTAATTCCTTTTCCTTCTCTTTTGTGAAGTCAAAAAATCTATATTTGAAATAAGATTACAGAATTCAGCATCTAGATTGGAGGCAGGTGGCCAGTAGACAGCCCATTGCCCATCATTGATTTATACTGACTACACAGCAGTTATGTGTTAGTCCATTTCAACAGAATTGTCTAGTTAATTTCATTTTATATGTTTAGGGAATTGTTTGAGTTCATTTATTATTTTGTATCATTAATTAATTAATCCACTAATATTTATTTAGTGCCTGACAATCATCATCAAGACAAAACCCTTGCCTTTACTCAATTTAAATGTATCTGCATACAGTGTTTTCATGGCATTATCAAGATTTTAAAAAAGGAATTATCTAAAGTAACTATTTTTACATATATGAGAAAAGACATCTAAACAGAACCAAAAGGCAAATTATATATATATATATATATATATATATATATATATATATATATATATATTTGCGGATGGGCTTGAATAACATATAACCGCTCTGTAGTCCATTCCTAAACTAGCATTTTGCAGAAGCTCATTTCTATTAGTGCAACTGAAGCTAGAAATTTTCTTCATATGTCCTTACATTATTCAGAACTTCCACATTAGTGACCAGATAAGAAATTTCACCTGAGAATCTTGGAATCTATTTCTATTTTGAATTTCTGTATTTCTTTTTATTCTGAAGAAAGAGTAATTTGTGAATTGTATAACAAACATGGAATAGTTGAAACAGGCAAGAAAAATGTCAAGACAGAGTTTATAAAGACAATTTAAAAAGAAAAATGCCATATAAGAAAGATGCAAAATGTAAACGAGAAAAGAGATTAAATGACAAGAGAAAGAAATAGGAACTCACTTGTGTAGATGCTGCAGCATTAATTCAGGGTATCACTGGGGAAATAACTTTAATGACCACTGCCTACGTTACTTTCATTTGGGTGCTTTCTTTGTGCTATGATATTTCTAGGCTGCAAGATTTTTGAAAGTTGTATTTTCAAGCCTCACAAGATTCATAAAGCAAACATATGTACCCCCAAGTGAAGACATTTCTGAAGCATCTGTTGCTAAATTTTCTTAGTTTAATTTTTGTTTTTCTTGTAGAAAATTACATTGTAGATATCTCTATTCCAACGGAAGTTATGGTTAAAAAGCTATTGAAATTCAAATCAAATAATGAAGAATCTGCTTTTTAAACAGAGTAATTAGTAATGTGGTAAATCTATAGTGTCGTATTGATGGAAATATACACCTAGAGAATTTAATGCAGCTTGTAAAAAGGCTAAGTAGTGATGGTATTGGGAAAAGTTTAAATCATGAACTGTCTTGAAATAGAAGATGTATGCTGAGAAGAAATACATTTTTACCCTTTATGCAAGTAATTACCCCCATATCAGGAAAAAAATGCAACAATTAATCAAGTAATTTGAGTGATCTATTGGAAAATTATACTATTTCATAAATGCCAGAGGTTTCCAAAGTGAACTTCTTAAGCATTGGAGAATGAAATTTAATATTGTTTTCCTATTTTGCAATATTAAAAATATACAGAATAATACCTGCTTAGCTAAGGGTAATGATCCAGATGTGAACCATTTTAGTAGCAAAAGGAAATTAATAAGCTTGGGGATATCAGACAATCACAAATTTTTGAAAGCAATTAACAATATGTAAAGGATAATCTCAAACTGAGAGTTTCATTCCTGAAAATAAGTTAAACTGATCAGGTAAGAAGGTTAAAACTGGAGAAGCATTGCCTATGGTTAATGTGAAATCTTTCAAGAAAGGCATTGTAAACCATCTATAATAATAAACTATTTAAAAACAAAGATAGATTTACAAGTGAATTATTTTAAAAATATAAAACTGTTGAATATAAAAAGATAGGTACATTTTTTGCAAATAAATGGAATTGAGTTTTAAAGAAATGAGAGGGTTCAGAAACATGGGAAGGGATCTAGTTAAATAAATACATATCCACAGTAATACTAGGCCATAACTATACTTCAATATGATTAAATAAATTTGAACTTTTATAATAAATAAAAAATGAACTATGAATATATATTATTTAAAATGTATTAGCACTTCTGCTAAATATTACTTTTCATAAAGGGTTTCTTTGAAATAACTAATAAAATAAGGTATTACTAACATAGTACAGTGTGTAATAATGAAGCAGAAATCTAACTTAATTGTTCTTAACAACGTGAAGTATACTGGGATTTCTTATAAAATCTGAAATTCAAACAGTCGTTTTTAGTGAAGAGCATCTTTTTTAAAAGTTCTCACAAAATACCAGTAATATCAACTCAGGTGATTACTCACTTTTCTTTCTTTAATTATTCTTACGATCCTATATTCCCAAGTATACATGTTTACCATTATGAATAGGATTGAAATCAAAAAGTAAAGAAGACACTGCTAACTGTAGCAAGAAGTTTACAAGGAAGAGGTGATAACCGGCTGAAATATTTAAATGACACAATCCGCATAGTAACATTTCCAGTCACCGGAATTCAATTCAAAGGAGTTAAAATAATGTTAGCAAAAGATAGAGTGTTTCATGAAGACTACCAAAGGAATCAGTCTGCCATTTCTGGAATTTCAGGCCATTGAGATAATGTAAGCAGGCCATTTAATATTACTTAGTATGTCCTACTTCCAATAATACAATGCAAGTTTCTCTTAAACTTCTTACAAGGCACATTGGTTTGTTTGCCTTTTTAAAAATAATTTTGGTAAAAAACACCTAAAATTAAATTTATCATATTTTACTGTGTACAGTTCAGTAGCGGTAAGCATATTCACATTGATGTACAACAGATCTCCAGAACTTTTTCACTTTGCAAAACTCAAACTCTATATCCATTAAACAGCACCCCATTTTCTCCTACCCTATTCCCTGTTAACAACCATTTACCTTATATTTCTTTGAAATTTTCTACTTTATATATTTCATTGGAATCATACAGTTTTTCTTATTTTGCAACAGTCTAATTTCACTTAGTATAATGTCTTCATATACTACATGAAGATTCATCTATGTTATAGCATGTAATAATTTCCTGCTTTTTAAAGTTTGAATTATATTCCATTGCACATGTGTGTGTGTCTGTGTGTGTCTGTGTGTGTATGCATGCGTGAATGTATATAGCATATTAACTGATGCTTTTACCTCACAATATAAATTCCCCATTAACATGGAGACTAACATGCCAACATCTCAAAATAAAAGATGAATATTTTTGTCAATATTGTAGTTAATTCAAATGCATTTTAAGATACTTTGAAATAATTTATATTATGTAAAACTAAGATACCCAATTTATAATATTTTACAGAGCTCAAATCATACAATAATGGTAGTCAAGATTCATGGTCAAATCTTTTAGAAGGTATTTTATTTTCTTTTACTAAATTTTACATATTTATTTCCTTCCTTTGGAGCAAATCATTGAACTAAAGTATTAAGAATATCCATCCTTGCAAACATAATTTGCAATATTTTCTGAAATTTTATTAGAGGATTTATTTTTTCATTTCATTTATCCACAGCTTCTGTCTCTTATACAAATTATTATGCTGAGCAACTGTTCTGATTTCTTTACAAAAAATTTTGGTACTGGAAATTAAACAAATGATTATGTTTCTCTTTAAAAACAGGTGCCACAAAGATGCCTGTGGTCAGATTTGCAGCCCTCAAGGCAAATACCATTGGAATACCATTGAATGTGTTACGGTCCTTAACCTACTGTGGTTTGGTTTTTAATTTTCTTCTAACCCTACTTTTTCTTTCTCCCATTTTTATTTATTTGCTTTATAATTGATAGCTGGTACATAACGTTACTCAAGAATGAGGCCAAGGTAAAAATAAACATTATTGAATAAGCAAAGATATTTGAACTTGTATACCATAATTTTTTAAATTATGATAAAATCGTGGACTTTATCTCTTCTGTGCAATCTAAGTGTACTTTGAGTCGGAATGCTTTCCTTTCCTTCATAGTTTGTATAATCACTTGTTCTTAATTCTTTCTCTGTTTAATAAAGATGTACTACCTCTGCAGAAAATAATTTCATTCACCTATACAATCTAGCCTGTGTGATACTTTAAATATGTTGTTTATAACATAAAGTAATAACTGTTCAAAATGTCCTTAACATTAAATGATTTAATTAAATGATGCTACATGCTTACTTGATACTTATTAATGTTTTTCCTTCAGTTTAAATATTTAATAAACTTCAACCTTTCATTACTAGCTTAATAGAGATAATAGTGAAGATGAATATATAGGAAAATTAGTAATTATATATTTAAAAGTTTCTAAATTTTCCTATTGCATTTTATGTCACGCTATATTGTCCATTTTCTCTCAATCATTTTATTTTGATAAGTTTGTTCACATAGTTTTTCAAGTTCTTGCATGAAAATAAACACCCACAATCAGCAAATAAATTCAAATTATTTTGCAAATATCCATTGAAAAAGTAATAACTCAGGTTGTCTTTTAAAATTATGCAAGCAATTTAGTGTTTATATTTAGAAATTTGGTAATTACCATCAGCCCTATTCATTACATTTCAAAAGTAGAAAAAAAATAATAAGTCAAATTGCCACTTATTTGTTCATATTCATTGAGAGAAAAATAATAACTTATTTGCTTAACAGATCCTGACCATTGTTATAGGCCCATCTGTACCTATAAACACATGCAAGACTGTCTACTCAAACCAAAAGAAACCATCCACTTCTTTTTTTAAAAAACTGAAAATTCAGTGACAAAAGGGTCACATTTTTAAGAATCATAAGATACTGCCTTCCTTTGCCAATGTGGATGCATTATAGCAATATAAAATTTGTAAGCGATTCCAGTTATTGTTAAGGAATTTAAAAGAACTGGCCACATTCAAAGAAGGAGATGAATAGAGGGCTTTCTTCTTGTCAACTTTTATTTATTAATAAGTTTAATTAAAATATAGAGCAATCTTAGTACAGTGTCGGTTATCCATATAGAAATACCTATCAAACTGAGACATTTACCAAAAATATTAATTATAAAAAGAAAAACAGAAAGAACAACAACACAAAAGTAAACTATTTGACTAGTATGTCAGTAACAATAGCACCAATCTGATGGACTGAGAGCATCCTGAGGAAAATAGTATGCATCTTTTACATACCAGTTCCGTGGTTTCAGAGATAGACATTCTGGCTGTATGCATGGAACTGTCAAATACTCCTCTTCGGAATCATCTCATCTATCAAACGGTTTGGACTGCTGATGCTGGCTGCCATCTTTTGATTGAGGGAAGAGCTGCACAAAATGTTTACTTTGACAGTTGTACTGTTGTGAACAGAAGTTGTGAAGGAGATTTGGGATACCCCTCAAGCTTGACACCTGCCTGAGGAAGAAGAGAGGGAAGTTTGTCTTGCATGTTGGGAGTAATGCAACATTTTAGCCAATGTTGGGGGTAATGCAACATTTTAGCCAATAAAATCATTGCAGGTGCTATCCCCAAGAGAGAAAAGGTCCACTTTCAACATGGAGTTTCACATTTTCAACTCAAGTGTATTTTAAGCTTGAGATTAAGAGAGATAAATACTGACTTTGGAAAACAAAAGAAATTAAAAAAAAAAAAGAAAAGAAAAGAAAAAGCAAACTAGGGACCACAATCCTGATTTCTGCATACTTAGTGTGGGTTTATAAATTCATTTAAAATCTCTCCTTCACTAGTTTCTCTGATATTCACAGGTATCAGAAATAGAAAGATTACTGGCATACTTTAAGACATGGTTGTCCTATAATGATGAAGAAGTGTTTATGTGTGTTTGACTGGATACATTCTTCACTTGTTACCATATGTGCAACATGGTCAGATGGTTAATGAGTTTTCAGGGCTGAAATGCATCTGGTCCAACTCTAAACTTATGGTTTATAATGCTTCACTGGAAAGCAGGTAATTAATCTTTCAGAGGATAATCTACCATAACTCCTAAACTAATTAAGAATAGATATTCTTTTTCAATGGTATTTGAAAATTAATCTGTATACAGGTTAAGAAAAAATAAAGTCTCTACATTGATAGAAGAGTAATAACATCTCAGATAAAATTGGCCCCTCACTTCCTCCTCCTTCTATATCCTGTTGATAGAAATATGCTGCTTCATTGAATGTATGCTTTCAGATAGTCTTTCCCTTAAGGAAAAGGTCAATCTCTTATATATCTTTCAATCCTGAGCATCTGGTAAACAAATAGAAGCAGAGAAGGTGTTACTGATCAAATTATGGGAGTTAATTCAGAGAGATCCCACCTTGCAGTTCATGAATTTAAACAAGTATGTGGAAAAACATATGCACAAATATATTTATTGACACACACACACACACAGATGTATGTATATACATATACATATATATATATACACCCATAGACATACATATATATAGACATACATATATATATATATATATATATATATATATATATATATATATATCTTCACATTTTATAAATGAATAAACTGAGGCCCAGAATTTTTTTTAAAATATGTAAACCAAACTGATAGTTATGTTTCAGTTGTGATTCAAACAAAGAGGACCTGATGGTTTCAATTCTTAGTGCTGCCCTAGATGAGCCGCAGAATAGTTCCTCATGTTGTTGTAACCAACTTTTTGTAATCATTGTCATCTTACTAATCATAGTGGCTTTAAAATTTAGAATAAGTATTATAAATAATTCATTTATAATAAATTATAATTCATTTTCTAGTAAAATTTCTACATGCTTTATTAGAGAATAAAATGATATATACCTTTTCTTTTTGTTCAAAACATAAAAAAAATTATAAGGCATAATAAGTTACATTACCAACAGCATTGTGACTGGAAACTATGAAAACCAAAAATGACAGATGAATCCTGCACCAGCAACTGAGGTTCCCTCACTGGCACTGACTAGACAAGTTGCATGTTTGCTGGTTACTGCAGCATTGTAGTATAGTTTGATGTAGGGTAAGTGATGCCTCCAGTTTTTTTCAATTTGCATAGGATTGTGTTGGCTATTGGGGATTTTTATGTTTGTTTCTAAATGAATTTTAGTAGTTTTTCTATATTGTGGAAAGTGACCTTAGTATTGAATCTATAGATCACTTTGGGCAATGTGTTCCTTTTAATGATACTGATCCCATCCATGAGCATGGAATGTTTTTCTATTTGTGTGTGTTCTCTCTTATTTTCTTGAGCAGTGGTTTGCAGTTATCTTTGAAGAGGTGCTTTGCTTTCCTTGTTAGCTGTAATCTTAGGTATGTTATTCTCAGTATTTGTTTCTTGTAACAACTGTATCATAATTATATAAAATGTTAATAATAGAAAAAAATGAGTATGGAGTATATACTATGGTATTATATACAGTAATTTCATTGCTAGCATCTCTCATCTATATATGAGAAAAATGTTACATATTTGTAAGCAAAGAATTTGTTAATGATTAATTTATGAAATAATTTATAAAATGAAATATAATAATACAATTCAATAAACATAGACAAGTATTTTAACAGAAAATTCACAGAAGTAAGTATATGAAAATTTAATAAACCTATGGAATGATGCTCTATATACTGATTGGAGAATACAAATTAATACTGTAATGAGATAGTACTATATACCCTCTAGAATAAACAAATTTTAAAATATTGACAATATCTGCTCCTTTACAGGAAAAGATTTTCTACTCCTGTTCTTGACTATTTCTTATGCAGCAGACTCTTTTGTGAGATATGACTTTCATTTCCAACTTTTTGGATGTATTTTCTTCTATTTTAATGCTCTTCTGTTGGTTTATAATATGTCTGAATCCATCTATTGTTTGAGCATTCATTAAAAAATAGAACATATCATCTCTACTTCCTTTATATGTGGGATTGGATGCCGTCATAACTTTTCTTCAGTTTCCTGGTGTTTTTCCTTCATGGGATCCGTCACTTATTTGCCTTTGCTGTTTTGTTCCCTCTCTTTTTTTTCCTTTCTTGTTCCTTTTGTTATTTTTCTATTATTATTACTCATATTTGAATTTGGAGTAGTTGATGGTGTACTTGCCAGGAACTGCTAAATGATATGGTAATAATTAATGCCCAACTTATAATTATTATGTATAACACACAGTTCAGTTTTATCTTGTTAGCCTCCTCACTTTAGGATCAAAGTATATGTAACAGTTACTATCTGGATTACTACCTGGAATTCAGGCAGAGAAAAAGGAATCCCTACAAACAATCTCTGGGGTAATGAAGTTATCTATCATAATTTATGCTCATAACTCATTGACCAGAACACATCGCATGTCTCCCAAGACTATAGCAAGTTAAGAAGTGCAGTTCTAGCCAGTGCCTGCAATATTTGGAGAGCAACATTAATGACTACTACAAATCAAGTTTGGGTGGGGGTTGGCTAGATTATATAGTCTCCAATTGTAATGTAAGTTTTTTCTTACTACTTGCTCATGAATTCCACTACTTCTGTCAGTCAAAAGTGTATTTCCCTTCAACTTTTGGCCTCAATATGTGAGTAGGGTTATTTAAGTCAAAGGTTATTTGCATTTTGATCTATTATCACACACATACTCCTCCTCACCATCTTCCATGCGTTTTAGGACCCTCATTCTTCCTAGATATGTGTCTTAAGCCATAGAAATGGCACATTAGCATGATTTCTTCTCAAGAAACTTTTATGCTGATGTTGTGTGATGTCACCCTGTAGCTCTACAGATAGTCACGACTCTGGTTTGGAAGATGGTAAAGAAAAAGTCAATGTGATAAACCTATGCTACAGCATTTCTACTCTGAGAGTTGAGTTTTCTGAGGAAGTCTCAGAAGATATGCACAATTTTGAACATTCACTACCATTTACTCCATATTTAATTGTATCTGGCAGGAACATAACAATCTTTTGGTTTGGTTTTGGGATGTTATTATTCTTTCATTTTTTTGTTGTTTCAGCTATTTATTATGTCAAGGTAAAAAAAAAAAAAAAAGGAAAGGTTACAGAAAGGAAGAAAATAGAGTAAAACTTTTATACTTCTATACTTCAAGGAAAGTTCCTCTGATCACTCCCCTAATTCTTTAATGGAACTTTATAGCTGTTCACAGACTCAAGACACTAAAGGGTTTTTTTTTTTTTTCTCTTTTTTCAGCTTATGTTTCTTCCTTATCCCCTGGGTTGTGTGAGTACTTGCTTCAAAATATTGATCCTTCATCCTGTCTTTGTTTTTCCACTTCATATCTTTATTTTTGTTACCTCTACTCTTAAACTTTGCTTCTGTCTCTGTAATCATTTCCCTTCCAATTCATTCCAAGTACTATGCACAAATAAATTTTCTTCAAACAATGGTCTCTAAGATAAATACTACTTATTGTCTAACATAAAGTTAGCCTTATGCTTTACACTTAGAACACTGACATGAAATCTTTTTTTTTTTTGGCTCCTGGAGGGCTGGATAGGCCATGCCTAAATAGCAGCCTTTATTTTTCAAAGGCCATGAAATCTTATTTAGTTGAAACATACACTATACAAATACAAAAGCAAACTGAGACTAAATCTTAACCTTAAATGTTTTGCAAAGAAATTCAGACTTCAGAGAGCATAACACATACACACACAGAATATTCTCTACTGACTGTAGTCAAAATATTCTCTATTGACTGACTCCACCACCCAATAGCTCTAATTCTGTCATTTATTTATATGCTGTTGTGAAATATGTTTTAATGCCTATTTTGTGTCTCTGTAAGGTCAAACACGATGTCTTCTCATATCAATTTCCAAGCAGCATCTAATTTAGAGAAATTAATTGATTAACAATAATAGAAAAATATAATACTGATATAGTGAACTTGCAATATTTTTCAAAAATGTACTAGAAAATACAGATCACTACTTTTTTATAAATAAGGTAGTTTGTTTGATTGTTTTTATTCCTTTATTCTTTTATTTTACAGTATATCTTAGAAAATGCTTGTAAGTTCTCCAATAATTACTGATGAATTTGTGATCAAATTTGTTACTCATCCTTCTATAGCCCTCTTGGTTTTCTTTATGTAACAAACCTGCATGCTGTCCTTCATGGCAAGGAAAATTTCTGCAAAGCTTTTTTAAATTTTCTTAAAATTCCTAAAATAAAGCCATAGAATATTATAGCTACAAAGCCCAAGTTTATTAGCAGTAAAAACTAATTTTATTGCCTATAAGTAGAGGTATCAGTTTGTTACTTTAAATTATTACTATATTATACATATAGTAAAACTACATTTGGCCAGCAGTCTGAGCATTTTTTAATTAAATTTAATTCATTGTAGAACCATCTAATATATCTTGTTAACAATTTACACTAAAACAATTATCTATTAAAAAAACTTTTTACTCTGTTTTTATGGTTAAAATGAGATGGCTACATTTTTTCTTAATTTTATTCCTCCTCATCCTTGTTTTTGTTAAGGATTATAACAAACTCTTGACATGTAAGATATTTACCAATGGCTAAAATGTTTTATAATTTATGACTTCAAAAATCTGTGCTGCCATAGCTTTTCCACCATTAACAGAGGATTTTGTTACAAATAAACAGCATAGTAGACTTATTTTTTTTTCCTGTATTTAAACTGGCCATCTACTTGGGATTAGTCTTTGAAATATTCCTGTCTACATCACAATAATAACATTTTAATTAAGTTATTCAAAGCTTGATCTCTGATACTTTGATTTTCTGAAATTAGTGCTTTATGTTCCTATAAAAATACAAAAATAGTTGTAATAGAATGACATTATTTTATGTGTTCAATATTTAGAGAATAATTATTGTCTATTAGATGTCAGGCACTCTTATTAATAGCCTTTACATTCTACAAAGGAAAAGTGGGAGACGGTGTGAAGAATCTGGACGTGAAAGACAATGTTTCCTACATTTTTCAGTCATAGCACAGATAGGCATCGACATTCCATGCAGCTCACTGGAACTAGATTCAAAGCAGGTGGTACCTACCCAAAGGTCCAGACACCCAAATCTCTATCAGCTCCCTCAAGTTTAGTGGACCTGGGTATAATTGCAAACTATTCACAGCACAGTGGTGAAATGCTGTCACTCATGGAGATCTGAAAGGAAGAATACACTAGAGAGAAGAAACGGACAGAGGCAAAAGGTAAAGGAGACATTTTTTACTGACAGTTTTGACTCAACTGTGACCTGTCACCTGTCTGCAGCTACTGGGTCCATATTTTTTTTTTTTTTTTTTGTCTCAAACAACTGGTACAATATGTTGGTTGGAAAACAATTTTTCCCATTTTAAAAAGGTACATTGATGCATATATCATCTATTATTTAATTCTCCAATGTCATCTGATGCAGTATCTTGTAGAAATATTTATATAAAGAAGCATAGTTAGAAAGTGACATTAGCAAAGTAATGGAATTAAGAGTTTTCTGCTGTCATCTTCTCACAATGCACTGAATTTGAAAACCACCAATGGACAAGAGTACATTTATGGGAATCTAGAAGTAGAGCAGAGGTGTTTTAGCATACCACTTAAGAAATCTAAGAATAGGTGCATAAAAGAAGGTAAGAAGAAGAGTTTCACTGTATCCCCGTCACCCTTCTTCCAAGACAGCACAGTACTGTGCCAAAGAGAACCCCTTGGCATGTGATTCTTCCCATAGGGGAAGGAAGTGTGTAATGAGTGAGCTCCCAGCTTCCCTACCTCTGCAGGACACTACCCAAGAGGCCAGTCTTCTTCTCACCCCACCTAGAATACTAAGGATATCAATACAGCTGAATGGCTAAGAGAGGCTGAGAGAAAAGAAGTGAATTAGGGATTTATAGCAATCAGTCTTAAAACTAAAAAAAGGGTTATATTTCTATAAACTGCTTTTCAGACTACATCAAGAGACCCGTCCACTGTTTGAGACCTCTCACTAGCTGACTCACACTAACTGGCACATAGGCACCACTAATGCTCCATGCACCTCTTCCCTCCCCATGACACACTCCCTGTGTGTGGCCCCTAAATTGCAAATATGAGCTTTTGAAGATGGTTCATGAGTATGTCAAGTTAGCCAGCTTGACTCTGTGGAATTGAGAAAAGACAGACAACATTGGTCATTTCAAGGCACTGCCTTAGGGAAAATAAACTGGAGACTCTAGGCACCCAACATTCTTTTAGAGAGCAGGAGAAAGCATATGTAGTAAGAGATAGATAGAAAGCAAAATTGAATTTGAAAATCCACATACACACATGAACAAAACATGAGGTTCAACAAACAGATAAAAATCATTAAAAAAGGAAAAACAGAAATTCTGGAGCTGAAGAATGCAATAAATAAAATAAAAAAATTTAGAAATGCAATTGAGAGCTTCAATGAGAGACTTGATTAAGCAGAAGAAGGAATCTGTGCCTTGAAGACAAGGCACTTAAAATTATTCAGTTAGAGGATGGGAAAAAAATTAAAAAGAATATGAAAAGCCTACAGGACTTGTATTGGCCACCATGAAGAGGAAGGATGTGAAGATCCTGGAGGTCCCAGAAGGAGAAGAAAAAAGAAAGAGAGAAAAGGCTTATTTAAGAAAATAATGGCTGAGAATTTCCCAGATCCTAAGAAGAGATGGACATCAAGGGTACATGAGACTCAGATAGCAGATAGGAAGCAGGACTAACTCTCAGCTCTCACTCAGAAGGACAGAGCAGCATGTGAAGACACATTATGAACTTTTGTTCTAAGAACTACTGCAGGAACATACCAGGAAAACCTAAAGAATTCAAAGACTCTTTAAAAGAAGTGGCTTGCAGCTGCAGATTCTATGAGACATCTCAAAATCTGATGTCCGAAGCATGAGAGGTGTAAAATTCACCTCCAAACACAAACCCACAATGGGAAACCTGAAAATTCAGATCACAGGAGAAACATTTAAACTTACCTAGAACTGAAAGGCATTTGGAGAGCCGAGAGACATATAAAAGTAGAAGAGGCAGCAGCTGGAAGATCCCTGTAGGCACTCCTGGTTCCCAAGGAAGCCGTCTCTGACTCTATCTCACTGGGGTCCTTGGGGAGGGCTGACAGTGTAATTAGAGAGGGTCTACAGAGAGAAGGAAACATCAACTGAACTCTGTAATAATTTAAACCGGGCATGAATTTTCCTGGGCGGAATCTGAAGGTGGCCCGGTTTGCTTTCTCAGCAGAGAGGCTTGTAACCTAGGGCAAGATCCCAGCTCTTGCTCACTGGCTACCTGTATATAAACTCTGTGCTGTTAATGGAGCATGGTGGGAGTGAGACTGGTCTTGCTGGTTGCATAGGAGCTGAATGAGGCCTGTCACTGCTGACTTACTTTCCCCTACTTTCCTGGTGACTTTTAGGACCCAGCAGAGGTAGTCACAATCTCCCTGGGGACATTACTGCATTGACCTGAAAGTCACACCCCTAGCCCCCACAGCGGACACAGCAAGCCCCACACAAAGAGAGTCTGAGCTCAGTGACACCTAACGCTGACCTTACTTGATGAATCTTCTCTATCTGCCTTGGTAACCAAAGACAAAAGATATAATATTTGGGGAGTTTTATGGCTCCACCCATCACCTAAGAAGCCCAAATACTTATCCAGGCAACCTTAGGGCAAGCTTATATCCACACCATACTACCACAGTTGATGCTCTTTTGAAAGTGCCACCTGCTGTCTGGAGGCCAACCAACTCAAGCCATTATAACAATTCATAAAAGAACAGCCCTGCCTCAAAAAAGAAAAAAAAAAACAACAGCTAATTCCACCTCTGGTAATATCCCGGCTCATCAGAAGTGCTGAGTCTGTCCATGTGACAACTTCACTGAAAGCATAACCAGCATTTGAGAAAACCAGCACAATAAACAAAACTACAATCAAGGACCCTCACAGAGTCTACTTCACTCCCCCGCTACTTTCACTGTATCAGGTGCTGATTTCCATGGTTGAGAGACCTGAAAATAGATCACATCACATTACTCTGCAGACACTCCCCTGTACCAGCCCAGAGCCCAGTATCTCCTCCACTGGGTGGCTAGACCTGGAAGAGCAATAACACTCAGTACAGGCTGGCTCTCAGCAAGCTGCATCCCTAAGGAAGAGGGGAGAGGACCACATTAAGTGATCACCCCATAGCACAAAATAATCTGAACAGCAGCCCTTGGAGCCACAGATCTTCCTTCTGACATATTCCACCAAAATGAAAAGAAACCAGAAAAACAACTCTGGCAATATGAAAAACAAATGTTCTTTAACCCTCCTGAAAAATCACACTAGCTTACCAGCAATGGGTCCAAGAAGAAATCTCTGAATTGCCAAACAAACAAACACCAAAACAAACAAAACAAACAAACAAACAAACAAAACAGAAAATCATTTAAGTTGCTCAAGGAGGCATCAGAGAAAGGTCAAATCCAACTTAAAGAAATTTTTTAAAATACAAGATATAAACAAAAAAATCTACAGAGAAGTAGGTATTATAAATAAAAAATACAATCGGTACCTCTGGAAATGAATGACACACTAAGAGAAAGCTAAATACACTGGAATATTTCAACAATAGATTTGAACAAGTAGAAAAAAGAACTTCAGAGATCAAAGATGACTTTGAATTAACCCAATCTGAAAAAGACAAAGAAAAACGAATTTAAAAAATGAAAAAAAAGCCTCCAAGAAGTTTGAGATTGCATTAAATGACAAAACCTAAAAAATAATTGATGTTCCTAAGGAGGAAGAGAAATCAAAAATTTTGGAGAATTTACTTGATGGAATAATGGAGAAAAACTTCATTCGCCTTGCTAGAGGTCTAGACAACCACATACAAGAAACTCAAAGAACACTCAGAAAATTTATTGCAAAAAGATCATCACATATGCATAGAGTCAGCAGGTTAGCCAAAGTCAGGAGGAAAAGAAGACTCTTTTTTTTTTTTTTTTTTTTGAGACAGAATTTCGCTCTTTTTTTTTTTTTTTTTTTTTCTTTTGAGACAGAGTTTCACTCTTGTTACCCAGGCTGGAGTAAAATGGCGCGATCTCGGCTCACCGCAACCTCCGCCTCCTGGGTTCAGGCAATTCTCCTACCTCAGCCTCCTGAGTAGCTGGGATTACAGGCACGTGCCACCATGCCCAGCTAATTTTTTGTATTTTTAGTAGAGACGGGGTTTCACCATGTTGACCAGGATGGTCTCGATCTCTCAACCTCGTGATCCACCCGCCTCGGCCTCCCAAAGTGCTGGGATTACAGGCTTGAGCCACTGCACCCGGCTCTAAGAGCAGTGAGGCAAAAGCATCAAGTAACCCTTAAGGAAAAAAACCTATCAGATTTACAGAAAATTTCTCAGCAGAAACCCTGAAAGCTAGAAGGCATTGGGGTTCTATCTGTATCTTCCTTAAACAAAACCATTATCAACTAAGAATTTTGTATCCAGCAAAACTAAGCTTCATAAACGAAGAAAAGATATTTCAGACCAACAAATGATGAGAGAATTGCTACTACCAAGCCAGCACTATAAGAACTACTAAAAGGAGTTCAAAATCTGGACACAAAACCTTGAAATACACCGAAATAGAACTTCCTTAAAGCATAAATATTGCAGGACCTATAAAACAACAATACAATAATTTAAAAACAAAAAAGTATTCAGGCCATAACTAGCACAATAAGTAGAAGAGTATCTCACATCTGGATACTAACATTAAATGTAGATGGCCTAAATGCTCCACTTAAAAGATACAGAATGGCAGAATCAATAAGAATTCACCAACCCCAAGTACCTGCTGTATTCAAGAGACTTACCTAACATAAAAGAACTCACATAAACTTAAAGTAAAGGGTAGAAAAAGATATTCTATTCAAATGGACACCAAAAGTGAGCAGGAGTAGCCATTCTTTTATCAGACAAATTAGACTTTAAAGCAAAACAATTAAAAAGACAAAAAGGGACATTATATAATGATAAAAGGACTAGTTCAGCAACAACAAAATCACAATCCTAAACGTATATGCAACTAACACTGGAGCTCCCAAATTTATAAAAGAACTACTACTAGACATAAGAAATGAGATAGATGGCAACACACTAATAGTGGAAGAATTCTATACTCCACTGACAGCACTAGACAGGTCATCAAGACAGGATATCAACAAAGACACAATAGACTTAAACTATACCCTAGAACAAATAGACTTAACAGATATTTACAGAACATTTTACCCAACAACTGCATTCTCCTTTGTTCATCAGCACATGGAATATTCTCCAAGATTGACAACATGAAAGGCCACTAAACAAGTCTTAATAAATTTAAGAAAATTGAAATTATGTGAAGTATAACTTCAGACCACAGTGTAATAAAATTGGAAATCAACTCCAGAAGGAATCCTCATAATTATGCAAATACATGCTGCTCTTGAATGATCATTGAGTCAACAATTAAATTAAGATTGAAATTTAAAAATTCTGGCCGGGCGTGGTGGCTCACGCCTATAATCCCAGCACTTTGGGAGGCTGAGGCGGGTGGATTACGAAGTCAAGAGATCAAGACCATCCTGGTCAACATGGTGAAACCCCGTCTCTAATAAAAATACGAAAATTAGCTAGGCATGGGGGCGCATGCCTGTAATCCCAGCTACACGGGAGGCTGAGGCAGGAGAATTGCTTGAACCCAGAAGACAGAGGTTGTGGTGAACCGAGATCATGCCATTGCACTCCAGCCTGGGTAACAAGAGTGAAACTCTGTCTCAAAAAAAAAAAAGAAATTTAAAAATTCTTTGAACTGATGGATAACAGTGACACAACCTATCAAAACCTCTCAGATACAACAAAAGTAATGCTAATGATTAAGTTCATAGCATTAAATGCCCACATCAAAACCTCTGAAAGAGCACAAATAGACAATCTAAAGTCATACCTCACAGAACTGAAGAAACAAGAATAATACAAACCCAAACCCAGCAGAAGAAAAGAAATAATGATGATAAAAACAGAAGTAAGTGAAACTGAAACAAACAAACAAAAAACACAAAAGATAAATGAAACAAAAAGCTGGTTATTTGGAAAGGTAAACACAATTGATAGTCCGTTAGTGAGATTAACCAAGAAAAGAAGGGAGAAGATCCAAATAACCTAAATTAGAACTGAAACAGGAAATGTTACAGTCAATACCACAGACATACAAAAAGATCATTCAAAGCTACTATGAACACCTTTAAATGCATAAACTAGAAAACCTAGAGGAGAGAGATAAATTCCTGGAAATATACAAATGAGGAAAAATAGAAACTCTGAACAAACCAATTTAACAAGCAGCAAGATTGACAAAGAAAATTAAAAAAAAGAAAGAAAGGTTTACGACACAATGGATTCACAGCTGAATTCCATCATTCAAAGAACTGGTACCAATCCAATTGAAACTATTTCAAACCATAGAGAAAGAGACTCCTCCCTAAGTCATGGGAAAAAAAAATATCTTGGAGCCTCCAAATCATTAAACTAAAGGGAAAAATCAAGCTGGGAACTTCTTAGAGCAAACTTGCCTTCCATTCTATTTAGTCACTCCTCCTGTCACTGAGAAAAATGCATACATGATTGCCTCCTTTGGAGATGCTAAGCAGAAACTGAAAAGAATGCAACTATTTGTCTCTCATCTACCTACCACCTGGAGGCCCCCTCCCTGCTTCCAGTTGTCCCACCCTCCCAAGCCACTAATGTTTATCTTACATACATTGATCAATCTTTCATGTTTTTCTGAAATGTATAATATGTTCTGATCACCTTGGGCACATGTTGTCAGGACCTCCTGACTCTGTGTCATGGGTGCACATCCTCAACCTTGGCAAAATAAACTTTCTAAATTAACAGACCTGTCTCACATTTTCTGGGTTTACAATTATATGAAGAGAGTATCACCCTATTATCAAACTAGGAAAGGACACAACAGGAAAAGAAAATTGCAGACCGATATCCCTGATGAACATAGATGCACATATTCTTAAGAAAATACTACTAACCAAATTCAACAGTGTATCAAAAACATAATCCACCATGATCAAGTGGGTTCATACCAGGTATTCAGGGATGGCTTAACATACTCAAGTAAATAAATGTGATACTCCACATAAAGAAAATTTTAAAAAAAATCACATGATCATCTCAGCAGACACAGAAAAAGTATTTGAGAAAATCCAGCAACAATTTATGATTAAAACCCTCAGCAACATTGACATAGAAAGGACAAACCTTAAGGTAAGAAAAGACACCTATGACAAACCCACAACCAAAATTATACTAAATGGGAAAAAGTTGAAGACATTCCCCTGACAACTGGGACAAGACAAAATGCCCATTTTCACCACTTCTATTCAACATAGTGGTAGAAGTTCTAGCCAGAGCAATTAGACAAAGGAAAATATAAAGGGCATCTAAATTGGTAAAGAGGAAGTCAAACTGTTGCTGTTCCCCAAGGATATCATTGTATATCTAAAAAAATCCTGGAGACTTATCCAAAAAGCTCCTAGATTTGATCAATAATTTCAGTAAAATTTCAGGATATGAAATCAGTGTACACAAATCACTATCACTACTGTGCATCAACAGTGAAGAAGATGAGAATTAAATCAAGAGCTCACTACTTTTACAATCGTTGTAAAAACAAAAACAAACCAAAAACAAAAAACAAACAAAAAAAAAAACCTTAGGAATATATCAAACCTAGGATGTGAAAGACCTCTACAAGGAAAACTACAAAACACTGCTTAAAGAAATTATAGAAGGCACACACACACACAAAATAAAAACACATCCAATATTAATTGTGGGTAGAATTAAATTGTGGAAATGACCATACTGCCAAAGACAGTCTACAAATTCAATGCAATTTCTATCAAAATAACATCATCATTCTTCACAGAACTAGAAAGAACAATCCTAAAATTCATATGAAACCAAAAAAAGAGCCTACATAGCCAAAGCAAGGCTAAGCTTTGGCTCAGCGAAAAAGAGTAAGTCTGGAGGCATCACATTACCCAACTTCAAACTCTACTGTATGGCTATGGTCACCAGAACAGCATGATGCTGGTACAAATATAAACACATAGACTAATGGAACATAATATGGAACCCAAAAAGAAAGCCCAATACTTACAGCTAACTGAGCTTTACAAAGCAAACAAAAACATAAAGTGGGGAAAAGACACCCTATTCAACAAATGGTGCTGGGATAACTGGGAAGCTACATGTAGAAAATGAAACTGGATTCTTATCTCTCACCTTATAAAAATAAACTCAAGATGGATCAAGGACTTGAATCTAAGACCTAAAACCATGAAAGTTTTAGAAGATAACAATGGAGAAAATCTTCTAGACACTAGCTTAGTCAGAGACTTCATGACTAAGAACCCAAAAGCAAATGCAGCAAAAACAAAGATAAATAGATGGGAATTAATTAAACTAAGAAGCTTCTGCATAACAAAATAAATAATCAGCAGAGTAAACAGACAACCCACAAAGTAGGAAAAAATCCTCATAAACTATGCATTTGACAAAAGACTCACATTCAGAATTTAAAAATAACTCATATCCACCATGGAATATTATGCAGCCATCAAAAACGATGAGTTCACGTCCTTTGTAGGGACATAGATGGACCTGGAAACCATTATTCTCAGCAAACTGACACAAGAGCAGAAAATCAAACACCGTATATTCTCGCTCATAGGCAGGTGTTGAACAATGAGAACACATGGACACAGGGAGGGGAGCACTACACACTGGGATCCGTTGGGGGGAAAATGGGGGAGGGGTGGGGGGGTGGGGAGGTGGGAAGAGATAGCATGGGGAG
The DNA here is from genome assembly GCF_048565385.1 of Saimiri boliviensis. NCBI lineage: Eukaryota > Metazoa > Chordata > Mammalia > Primates > Cebidae > Saimiri > Saimiri boliviensis. The sequence continues at coordinate 93,013,188 of NC_133453.1, forward strand.
AAATGACAGATACAGGTGAGGGGACGGAAGGAAGCAAAGCACACTGCCATGTGTGTACCTATGCAACAATCTTGCATGTTCATCACATGTACCCCAAAACCTAAAATGCAATAAAAAAAATAAATAAATAAAAAATAACTCATATCAGTAAGAATACAACAAATAATCTCATCAAAAATGGGCTAATGATATGAATAGACAACTCTCAAAAGAAGATATATAAATGGACAACAAACGTGAAAAATACTCAACGTCACTTACAATCAGGGAAATTCAAATTAAAGCCACAATGCAATACCACCTTATTCCTACAAGATTGGTTATATTTTAAAAATCAAAAAATAATAGATGTTTCTGTGCATGTAGTTAAAAGGGAACAATTTTACATTGCTGGAAGAAATGTAAACTAGTACAGCAACTGTGGAAAAAAGTATGAAAATTCCTTAAAGATCTGAAAGTAAATTTTCTCTTTGATCCAGCAATCTCACAACGGGGTATCTACCCAGAAAAAAAGAAATCACTGGGTTGCGCACAGTGGCTCACACCTGTAATCCCAGCACTTTGGGAGGTTGAGGTGAGTGGATCACCTGAGGTCAGGAGTTCGAGACCAGCCTAGCCAATGGTGAAACCTCAGGTCTACTAAAAACACAAAATTAGCCAGGAGTGGTGGTGCACACCTGTAGTCCCAGATATTCAGGAGGCTGAGGCAGGAGAATCACCTGAACCTGGAAGGTGGAGGTTGCAGTGAACTGAGATCATGCCATTGAACTCCAGCCTGGGCAACAGAGTGAGACGTTTTCTCAAAAGAAAAAAAAGAAGCCATTATATGAAAAAGACACTTGCACACACATGTTTATAGCAACACAATTTGCAATTGCAAAAATATGAAACCAGCCCAAATGCCCATCAATCAGGAAGTAGATAAAGAAAATGTCGTATATATATTCTGTGGAATACTAATCAGCCATATAAAGGAATGAAATAATGGCATTCAAAGCAATTAGGATGGAGTTGCAGACTATTCTCAGTTAATAAGTAGGAGCTAAGGTATGAAGTTGCAAAGCCATAAGAATAATGAAATTGCATATACACCATGGAATATTATGCAGCCATCAAAAACGATGAGTTCGTGTCCTTTGTAGGGACATGGATGAACCTGGAAACCATCATTCTCAGCAAATTGACACAAGAGCAGAAGATCAAACACCGCATATTCTCACTCATAGGCAGTTGTTGACCAATGAGAACACATGGACACAGAGAGGGGAGCACTACACACTGGGGTTTGTTGGGGGAAAATGGGGGAAGGACAGGGAGGTGGGGAGAGAGAGCATGGGGAGAAATGTCAGATATAGGTTAAGGGGAGGAAGGCAGCAAATCACACTGTCATATGTGTACCTTTGCAACAATCTTGCATGTTCTTCACATGTACCCCAAAACATAAAATGCAATTTTAAAAAAAAGAATAATGAAATTGACTTTGGGGACTGGAGAAAAAGGATGAGAGAAGGATGAGGAATAAAAGACTACACACTGGATAAAGTATACAATGCTCAGGTGATGTGTGCACCAGAATATCAGATATCCCACTAAAGAACATAGCAATGTAACCAAACAACACCTGTTCCCCAAAAACCTATTGAAGGGTACATGAGACATTTTATGTTTCCTTTTGGAAACAGATTCAACAAGAAATAAAACTTCACTGAAATATGTAATAACCAAATTGTCAAAAATCAAAAAAGAATTTTGAAAATAGCAAGAGAAGAGAATTGTGAGATACAAAAAAACTTTTATTAGCCTATCAGCAAATTTCTTGGTAAAAAAGCTTTAAGCTGAGAAAACAATGGGATGTTGTATTCAAAGTGCTAAATGAAGAGTCTACAAACCAAAAATACTTTACCTGGCATAGCTGTTATTCAGAAAGGAAGGAGACATACAGACTTTCCCAGCAAACAAAAACTCACGGAGTTCATTAACATCAAACCTACCTCACAGCAAATGCTAAAGAAGATTCTTCAAGCTGAACCAAAATAATTCTAACTAGTAACAACAAATATGAAAGTATAAAATTTACGGGAAAAGGTAAGTATGTAATAAAATTCAGAATATTCTAATATTGAAATTGTGGTGTACAAATCACTGTTCATTCTAGTATAAAGGTTAACAAATCAAAGTATTTAAAATAACTATGACTACCAAAATTTGTTAACAGATGTGCAATGTTGCAAACACACACACACACACACATTTTGCACATTTTGACATCAAAAGCATAAAATGTTGTGGGGGTGGGTATAAGTGTTAAGTTTTGGTATAAGGGCAAAATTAAGTTTCTGTGGTCTTAACTAAATAGCTAGAACTATAAGGTATTTCATGTAAGCCCCATAATAACTGCCCAAAACCCACTTGTATACAAAAGAGAAAGAGGTAGAAAAAAAAAGCATACCACCACACAAAACTCATCAAATCACAAAGGAAGACAGCAAGAGAGGACAAAAGGAACAAAGAAACCACTACATAGTCAGAAAACAACTAACAGAAAGATAATTGTAAGTAATCTTTATCTATCAATAGTTTCATTAAATGTAAGTGAATTAACTTTTCCAATCAAAAGACATAGGAGGCTAAATGAAGAAAAAAGAAGAAAGAATACAAGACCAATTTTATACTGCCAACAAGAAATTTATTTATTCTTTAGGATGTATGTGCAAATGAGAAACCAAAGAGAATAGCATAGGCATACTTATATTGGACAAAATAGACATTAAATGTCCCAACAAACAAATAAGGTCATTGTATAATGATAAAGGTATCAATTAATCAAGACGGTATAACAACTATAAATATATATGTATATAAATATATATGTATATATATGTATATATATATACCTAACATCAGAGCATCTAAATGTGGAAAGTACATATTCAACTCAGAAAGGAGATACAGATAACAATACCATAATGGAATATTAGAAGTCTTCAATACCTGGCTTACAACAATGGATAAATCATCCAGAAAGACAATCAAATATAAAATATTGAGGTTGAACTACATTTTAGACCACAGGGACTTAACAGAAATATATGGAATATTTATCCAACAGCAGAATAATACACATTGTTTTTCAAGTGTACTGGGAACATTCTTCAGGATAAATCATATATTAGGCAGAAGACAAGTCTTTAAACATTCAAGAAGACTGAAGTTTTATCAAGTATCTCTTCTGACAAGAATGAAACGAAACTAGGTATCAAAAACAGGCAAGAAATAAATAAAAAAGTTAAATAAAAAATATCTTGAAGCAAGTAAAAATGTAAACAAACCATACAAAAACTTGTGGGATGCAGCAAAATCAGTTCTTAGAGAAAAGTTTATAATAATGATTGCTTACATAAAGAAAAAAAGGAAAGCTCTCCAATAAATCATCTCACTTCACATCCTAAGGAACTAGAAACAAAACAAAACAAAATGAAACAAACAAACAAACAAACAAAAAACCAGTGTAAGCCTAAAGTTAGCAGAAGGAAAAAAAATAGTAAAGACTGAAATAAAATGGAGACAAAACAACAGAAAATATCACTAAAATTCAGAGCTGGTTTTTTGAAAAGATAAAGAAAACTGGCACACTTTTAGTTAAACCAGGGGAAAAAAAGAAATGATTTAAATGAATAGAGTCAGATATGAAATAGGAGATAATATAAATTTTACCATAGAACTACAAAGGATAATAAAAAGAATTTTAAAAACCACTAGAAGCAAAAATCTAAACAGGCCAGGAATGAGTGTGGAGATTAAATCATTATTTTAAAATCTCCCAACAAAGCAAAGCCCAGGACCAGACTGCTTCACTAGTATATCATACCAAACATTTAAAGAAGAATTAACATCAAGCCTTTTCAAACTCTCCCTCCAAACTGAAGAGGACTGAATACTCCCAAACTTATTTTCAAGGTTAGCATTACCCTGATACTGCAAATAGACAAGCAAAGTAAATTACAGACCAACATCTGTGATAGATTCCTTTATACCAAAATAGTTATAAAGGAACATTCCTTAACATAGTAAAGGACAATCCCACAACTAAGATCATACTCAGTGGTAAAAATTGAAAGATTTTCTTCTTAGAATAGTAGTAAGACAAGAATATCCACTCTCACCACTTCTATTCAACATAGTACTATAAGTCCTAGCCAGAGCTATTAGGCAAGAAAAAGAAGTAAAAGTCATTTATATAGAAAAGGGTAAAGTAAAATGTCTTTGTTTGAATATGATATGATTTTATATAGAGAAAAACTCTCAAGACTCCAGCAAATAACTGTTACAATTAAGGAACAAATTCAATAAAGTGTCAAGGTACAAAATAAACATTTGAAATTGTTACATCTCTATCTACCAACAGCAAACTCTCTGAAAAGAAATTAAGAAAATAATTCCATTTGCAATTACATCAAGAGCAGTAAAATACTTAGGAATAAATTTAACCAAGGAGGTGAAAAAGCTATACACTGTGAATTATAAAACATTGATAAAAGAAATTAGACACAAATCAATGAAACGATATTCAGTGTTCTAAATAGGAAGAATTAATTTTGTTCAAATTTCTATACTAAAATGATTTACATATTTGATACCATACTTCTTATCATTCTAATGACATTTTTCTAGGAAATAGAAAAAGAATCCTAAAATTTGTACAAATCTAGAATGACACTGAATAGCTAAAACAACCTTATACAAGAGCAACTTGTATAAGCATTAGACTTTCTGATTTCAAATTAAATCACAATTCTATAGCAATCAAAACACTATGACAATAGCATATAAACAAACGCATATACTAATAGAATAGAAAGCTCACAAATAAAGTGATATGTATGTGTATATGTATAACATATATGTTTATATAGTCAACTAGTCTTCCACAAACTTCCAAGAATACACAATGGGGAAAGGATAATGTCTTCAATAAATAATCTTGGGAACATATTGAATATCCACATGCAAAAGAATGAAACTGGACCCATATCTTCCAGTTTTACTATACACTATATCATACATTAAAATCAACTCAAAATGGATTAAAGAAAGAAATTTAAGACCAGAGACTGCAAAACTACCAAACGAAAAATAGAAAACTGTTCCTTGACACTGTTTGGACAATGATTTTTTGATATAACCTCAAAAGCAAGACAACAAAAGCAAAAATATTACAAATTATGCCACATCAAACTAAAATGTTTCTTTTCAGCAAAAGAAATAATGAACACAATTAAAAGACAATTTATAGAAGGGAGAAAATATTTGCAAATCATGTATCCAAGAACAGGTTAATATTCAAAAAATATAAAGAATTCATGCAACTCAATAGCATAAAAACATGTAACCTGATTAAAGAATGGCTAAACATAATCTGATTAAAGAAAGATTAAACATAATTCGAATAGACTTTTTTTTCCAAAGAAGAGATACAAATGGGCAATAGGTAAATGAAAAAGTGCATAACATCACTAATAACGATTGAAATTCAAATTGAAACCACAAAAAGATGTTACCTCACACCCATTAGGGTAGCAATTATCAAAAAGTCGAAAGCAAGTGATGGTAAAAATGTGAATACTAAAGAGCCCTTGTCCAGTATGGGTGACAATGTAAATTGATAGTATCAATTCCAAAATGATACTATCAATTTACATTGCCACGAACATTGCGGAGATTCCTCATAAAATTAAAACTTTAAGCATCATATGATCCTGTAATCCTACTTCACCACTTATTTATGTGCATATATGTGTGTGCATAAGCATATATGTGTGTGTATAAATTCATATATGTATGTGTGTATGTAAATTCACTGTCCTGAAGAGCTGTCTGTACTCCCATAGTCCCATGTTCAAGGCAGCATTATTCACAACAGTCAAGCTATGAAACAAAAGTGTGTATTGACAGATGAATCAATGAAGAAAATGTGATACAGAAATATGCAGAGAGGAATATTATTCAGCCTTAAAAGTGAAATAAATTCTGCTATTTTTGACAATGTAGGTGAATTTGTAGGACATTATGCTAAGCAAAATAAACTGGACACAGAAAGGCAAATACAGTATGATCGCACTTATATGTGGAATCTAAACAACTTGGGCTTACAGAAACAGAGTGGAATGATGGTTATCAATGACTGGAAGAGGGAACACATGGGAATATGCTGACCCAGGGGCATAAGCATTCAGTTACAAGATGAATAAGTTCTGGAGATCTAGTGTACAGCGTGGTGACTATAGTTAACAATTTTGTGAAAGACAATGTGGCAATTCCTCAAGGACCTAGAAATAGAAATTCCATTTGACCCAGCAATCCCATTACTGCGTATATATCCAAAGGATTATAAATCGTTCTACTGTAAGGACACATGCACACAGATGTTCATTACAGTGCTGCTTACAATAGCAAAGACCTGGAACCAACCCAAATGCCCATCGATGATAGACTGGACAGGGAAAATGTGGCACATATACACCATGGAATATTATGCAGCCATCAAAAATGATGAGATCATGTCCTTTGTAGGGACATGGATGAAGCTGGAAATCATCATTCTCAGCAAACTGACACAAGAACAGAAAATCAAACACCTCATGTTCTCACTCATAGGCAGGTGTTGAACAATGATAACACATGGATACAGGGAGGGGAGCATCACACACTGGGGTCTGTTGGGGGGAAATAGGGGAGAGACAGTGGTTAGTGGGGAGTTGGGGAGAGATAGCATGGGGAGAGATATGTGATGGGGAGGAAGGCAGCAAATCACACTGCCATGTGTGTACCTATGCAACAGTCTTGCATGTTCTTCACATGTGCCCCGAAATCTAAAATGAAATAAAGAAATTAAAAAAACAAACAGTATTGAATTGTATACTTGAATTTTGCTGTAACAGATCTTAAACATCATTATGACACACACGCAAAAGGTTAACTATGTGAGGCAATAGAGATATTAATTAGCTTGATTGTGATAATCCTTTCACATTGCAAATGTACATGAAATCATCGAGTTGTAAACCTTAAATATATACTATTTTTATTTGTCAAAGGAAAGCATGATTAAGGAATATAAGCAACTTTCAGCCACGTTTTCCTGCTAAATCAGTTCATGTTGAGTTAGCTTCCTCCTAAATGAATTCATGTGAGGTCAACTTGCCTAAAAATTGTTAAATTTTTAGCACCATTTTGACTTCAGCAATGTGTGAAAAATATTCTGAAATTGGATAATATTAGCTACTGTCTGTATGTATTCACTAAAATCTGAGTTTAATATAGTATTTTATTTTAATTTGTGGTAATTTTTAAGGACTAGTAAATGAAAGGTATACACAGTAGTATATAAGGACCTGGAACATCAAGATATAACAGAAATTAATTCACTTTAAAAATATGAAACAATTAAAGTAATTATAATTGATTGCATTTTGAAGGTCTCAGTATCCTGAATTTTTAAAATGATTTTATTTTATGCATTTTTAAAAGACTGTATTTAAAACTTGGGACATACAGTGTGAGGCATTCACTGTGATTGGTAAGTAATTGCTTCTTCATCTCCTTGAGTAGCACCATCCCATTTAAGAAATGGAATGCAAAAACGAATTACTTTGAGAAGGATAGTATCTGCAGCATTCAGTATTCTGCATAGCATCTTGTGATACTTACACTTATTGCATTGAAACAATCTACTCTATGGGCACTGTTTGTATCAAGCCTTCTATACATAATGTGAAAGTTTCTTCAATTGTGAACAGCACAGTAGTAGTAGTTAGGGCTTTATTACTTAGTTCTAATTTGTATTGATGGCCTAAAAAAAGTAGCATGCTTTGCAGTTCTATGAAAGAAAAGATTATAAATGGAGATTAATTATAATTTTGCTAGCTCAGTACTTGTAAAACTAAAGCAATTTATATTCTTTCTCTTAATGATCTCCATTCCTGATTGCAGTAATGTAATCTAATTGTGATTATGATAGTATCTGAATCATGTGGGCCTCAATGTGATTGAAACTACTCTTTGCATTAAAAAGTAATTTTGGAGTAATGATGAAAAGTTACTGTGGAAAATTGGCAAGTAATATATTTTACTCTGTATCTTAAGTTTCTGCTTTCATTTTTGATTATATCTCATAGCATGGATAAGTACGATATTATATCAAGGATTTATTACATCAAAGCCTTATCGATGATAAGTCTGAGTATCAAGAATAAGCATGATATTATTGAAATAGAAGTGCTATGGTTGAGTCAGAGAAATGACGGAGGAATTAAAATGCTAGGATAAGGTTTGCTGAAAGTAGAAACCAAATAGGAAGGAGGAGGGAGGGCTCAATGTTTGCACACATATGACAGCCAGTAAAAAGAAATGCTGTGGGTGTTTTAGCTGACACAGCACATGCTATTTGGATAGACATTAAGGAAGTTAAGGATAGTCAGGTATTTTGTGAATATTGAAATACACCTCCAGGGCAGGAAGAGAAAATACAGCAGGAAATGCTTTGTTTGATTTTGTTTTATTTCTTGATAAAATACCCTTAGCAGGGTTGAAACTAGTTTAGGCAAAACAGTACTTCACATTTATGCACAGTTAAGGACAATAATTTGCAAAATCAGGCTCTAGAATTTGAAAAACATGTGAATACAAGTGGAAAAAATTTTAAATATTCACTATTGAAACACATAGATAATAAGCATTTCTTGTGAAAATAGAGGATCTCAAGGGAGGTTGTTCTGGGAAAGGATATTTTGAAAGAATGCAAGAACCACAAAGCATATTTATCTTATAATCATAATGAATTTGTAGATTTGTGGGAAAATTATGATTTAAACAAGTAGTAATGCATTTAGTAGCCATTTAAATTATGGTTAAGGAAAAAGCTGATATACTTTAAAAATAAGCCTGAGCAAATTTATGCTTAAAATATCCTCAAAAAGATATTACATAAAGATAATTGAATTGATAGTAGTAAAAAGAGAGAAGCTGACTAATAGAAATCTATCAAAATTTTGAAGGACAAGTTAGCACTTTTTTGGTTGTTGATCTTTTTTTATAAGAGAGAGTATTTGCTAATCCCTCAAGTTATAGCATGGGTGAAATAACAACACCAAGGAAGTAACCTCCCCATGACACTCAGTCCAAATGTAAGAAAGGATATCTTTCAAATCTTCATTTCTGGGTGACACCACAGAAAGAAAAATGGATAAACTACAAAAGAAAATACAAAATCATTTTGTAGTTAACTGCTGACAGTGAAAACAATTATTTGTTCCATCCCTAGAGTCTGTGAAGATCCATTTTAAAATGTCTCTTGAAGCAGTGATATGACTCAGAAGAAGAGAAGGGATTGCCTATATATAAATGGCTCACTGTTTCTAGTAGAAAGAGGCACATTAACTCTTTCAGATCACTAAAGTCCATTTACCGAATTACTTTTCTCTTTCTTTCTTTTTTTTAGTGCAACAAATTTTACTGAAGAAGTAATGCAACTTCATGAAGTGCATCATTTCCTCCCATTCTGTCTCTGATACTTATGTACAGATAAGTGCCTTGTCTATTGCCGTTTTTAGACTCACCCTTTAAGAGGAATACACTGTGAAATAGATACTCTCCAGGCTCAGTCAAGAAGAGAACATCTTCAGCCTCTATGGAACATTATGGTCAGTTATAAGAGACCAGGGCAGGAAGTGAGCCTCCTGCCATAATCGCTATAATATGATGACCCTGTAACACATAGATGGATCAAAGTGTAGCATTGAAACGTTTGCAGTTTTTCTTTATCAGAGATAGCTATAAAATTGTCCAAGATAGGCAAGATGCTTATTTCTTCACACCCTTCTGGTGAACTTCTATCACAATATGGAAAGAGAATGAGCCTGTTCCATCTCGTTTCTACTTTCTTGAATGAATTCCACAGTCTTCTCACTTCAAGATAGAAAATCCTTCAGTTTTATTCTAGTGAATCATAGAACTTTTTGTCATCCTTTCTTAAAAGAATATGGCAATATGTGGTAGAGCAATTGTTTTATTCTTGAACAAAGACTTGACATATTAAGCCTTTTGGGAGGCTGTTTGTTGTGGAAAAGTCTTTGTGGGAAGCTCATTTATTTATTCATATACTCTTCAGTGTATCCATAAGTTACGGCAATTGACAAACACTGAAATAAGCATGGCAAAAACAAGGATGATTCCTCTGCATGTGGATATTTAATCCTAATGCCTACAATCTAATGAGGCAATACATCCATTGTGCTCAGTGCCTTCATTCAATCACTTCCATGCTGTAACATGGAAACAGGAGGGCACTAGACAAACGTGGAAGGGGCACATCTAATTTACTGTTGAGACTGAGGGACAGTTCCTAGAAAAAGGAACTAGGTAACTTCAACCTGCAGTGGAAAATGAAGTAGGCAAAAGTTAGTCGTATTTCTGTCTCTTCAACGTGTTTACATGGAAGAGGACTTAAAAGAAACTTAAACACATGGTGTGCCATTATACAGTCAATTTGTTGAGTGAAATTGCTGTGTGTTATTAATTCTTAAGAGGATGCAATGAGATAACAATATAATTTATTTTTTTACACATCAAAGACTCTTTCTGCTTCTCTTCAACTTCAGCTGATTTACTGTGTCTCCAGCCACTCAGCAACTACCTGGTTGTGTACTATTTATCCAGAAAATTGGTTATGGCTACTGACATGCCACTAAGTTGTTAATTTTTTTTTTTACCTAGGACAGTGAAGTTCAGCACAGGCTAAACTTTAGAATCACCTGGGAAACTTTTCCAAAAATAATTATGTTTCACCTACACTAAATACACTAGGAAACTAAGAGAGATGATCAAATAACAATGAGCTAACATGCAGAAGGACCACTTTCACTCATTGCATGAAAGGAACACATTGATTTTATAAGTTGAAGGGTTCAGCCAGTCAATAACGGCAATGCAAATTAAGCCTATATAACAAAAGAAGGTTGATAGTATTAACATCTATTTTCACCAGCTCCTTTTTGTTTTTCCTTTTTGTTTTGATTAGTAATCTTAGGTACACTAGTAATAAATGATGCAGACAATATCTCAGCATTTCCTTTTATATCTTGACCAGGTTACAACTTCACAACTATCAGAGTTAAGTCATTACTAGCCTTAGGTAATCATTTCTTTACTCTGGAAATTAACAGGTTCAGTGTTTTGGAATTAGGAGGATAACTGCTTAACATCCATAGTTAATATTCTTGTTGTCTGAGCTTCAGTGGTAAGGACCATGAAATCGTGGCATATATTTGGTCAGTCGGAGGAATAGTGTTTATTATTTATTGAACTTCTTTTCCAGTGACCATGCTGGGTATTTTTCACGCATAACCTCACTTAAATCTCAGCTATTGTTGTCCTCATTTTATATACAGGAAGCTGTGTCTCAGAGAAGTTTCATGGATTTACTGAAGCAACACAGATCCTGCAAACCAATATTTAAACCTAGGGTTTTTTTTTTTTTTTTTTTTTTTTTTTGTTTTGTTTTTTTTTTTTAGACGGAGTTTCGCTCTTGTTACCCAGGCTGTAGTGCAATGGCGCGATCTCGGCTCACCGCAACCTCCGCCTCCTGGGTTCAGGCAATTCTCCTGCCTCAGCCTCCTGAGTAGCTGGGATTACAGGCACGTGCCACCATGCCCAGCTATTTTTTTTGTATTTTTAGTAGAGACGGGGTTTCACCATGTTGACCAAGATGGTCTCGATCTCTTGACCTTGTGATCCACCCGCCTCGGCCTCCCAAAGTGCTGGGATTACAGGCTTGAGCCACCGCGCCCGGCAAACCTAGGGTTTAAATATTGTCTGCCCACAGAGCCTATACTTGAGTCACATTGCCATACTGACTCCCTTTGCAGTGAACACCAAAACATTCTTTGGAAAAGTCATGCAGAAATTCCCTCAAAAACTAGGACAACTCTCTATAACACGGGACAGATAACTGCAGTTACAGTCACAGAATGACTCAGTTATGTTTGACAACAGCCCATGAAACAAGACCTCTTAAAGGGAGATTAATGCCATCAAATCCTTTCAACTCAGACCTACACCTGCTTATACAATTGGCCTTTCACATACCAGTCAGTAAAATCCAGCCTCGGGAGAGAGAGACACATGCAGTATTTATATTGTTGTTGAAAGTTTCACGGCCTTCAAACCACACAGGTTGGAATTGAATGTGAAAATCTGTCTTCTGACTTCTTTTGAGGAATCGCTAATCTTCCAAAGGATGCTGTGCTTGCTCTGCACGAATGGTTTTGCTGGAGAGAGTGGTTATGCTGTGGTCCCTAAAAGAAGCTAAGTTATTTTCTTCTTTATTTACAACAACCAAAAAATTACTTGCTATATTGAAGCTGTTTAAAATCAATAACAGAAATAATAGAATGTTTCCTTAGCCTTTAAAACAATACAGTAGGACCCTGCTCCTATCATTTTGACTTCCAAAAGAACATATGACATTAAATATGATGGCTAAATAAAAGGCTGAATTAAACAGCTTCTGATCTAGTAGACCTTGGGCAGGAAAAATGGCCATACCTGCTCCAGCATTATTTCAAAATGAACCAGAGGTAAACTGTAACCTGGGTAATGCTGCTACTGGGGTGTTAAGCCAGTCACTGTTTACTTATGTGAGAAACAACAATCTCTGCATGATTTTCTATAATATCCCAACTCCTCAGTAGTTAATGTCCTTGCTTTTAGAAACAAGTATCAGATTTTATTTTGATTAAGTTTAGATTGCCTAATGTTTTATTCTTCTGAAAGCGGTACAAATACTAGAGTTAACTAATTTCTAAAACGCCTAAGTAATAGGTCACTGGAGTCTGAAGAACCATGTAATGAGCCCATTTAACATCTTTTTTTTTGGGGGGTGGTATCTTGTTTTTATAATAGGCAATGTTGTCTTTTGCCATAAGAAGAGAGGTAGCTTAAAGTACTTTCCAAAGTGGCAGAGTTGCAGAAAAAGTCCTACTGCCAAAAGCTAGTTTCTTAGCAACAGCACCCTCTCAATGTGTCACAAAGTCTGAAGCCCTTTGGCCCCTCAAAGGAAGTTCCTTAGGTGTCTTTTACACATTGAATGCTTTGTGATAGTTGAGGCCTGCTGGCTGTCAACTCCGTCCCTTAAGGGAACTTGACAGATCTTAAAAAAAATCAATTTTAAGCTCACATGCCCCAGTGGGTGCCAAAGCCACTTCAGAGAGCCTGAAAGATGGCTGAGTCGACAGGATTTGACTTCTAGAGGTAGAAAGGTGACAAACTCTATCATGAGAAAGGGGCAGCTCGGGGCCTTAGAGACCTAACCTGCTCCCAGGATCTGGGGCCTAGTGTTGTATTGAACCTATTTATCTCTTTCATGGGCCTAAGGTACCACAGGGAAAGAAAAGTTGTTCAAAAAATGCTGGCAGAATTCAGGGGTGTAAATGATGAATTACTTTTCATCAGCTGAAAGGAAACATACTCCGGAACAATACTGAAAGGGAGCAGGAGCGGCTGACCCCTGCTTCAGAGCAGCCAATATCTTCATTCAAGAAGACAACCATGAAATTACACAGAAAATGGGATTGTCATGAACAGCCCCTTGAAATCTCAGTATACAGTCATTACTGCATGGGAAAAAGCCTTCATCCACACATCATAACTTGTAACAGACAAGGAGGGGGGAAAGAACAGAGAAAAACAAAAAGGCCTTGGAGTTACCAGTAGGAATGCTGAAAATATTTGTGGATTCAAACTTTACCCTATAGCTTCACAATACTTTTACGTAGTTTTCACAGTATATTAACTTTATGCTAAGTGGGGATTTCCTTTTATGAGCTATTTTTGAAGAGTTTGTATAAATTTTAAAGAAGTGGCATGGGGAGAGAGAACTATCTTAATATTTATAATGTCTTCAGGCTATAAGGTGATAATAACATGTGCCCATGTAATACATCCTCAAATTACTGCTTAATTATTATTCTAACACTCAGTGTTATATATTACTTAACTAATATAGATCTTACTTAAATTCTTAATTCAATTGTCATAGATTGTAAGAACAACTCATTTTCAGGTCTGTGTCAGAAAAGTTTGAGTCAAAATATAGGATTGGAAAATAGAATTTTTTAAATTGGGTAACTAAAATATAAAATAATGAGGATCCAAAAAAATTAAAATAAAAATAATACATATTTGCTTTGTCATTTTTGCTACCTTCTCCACTGAGTTTAATTAAGTTTGCTGTAGTGTTCTTCTTCTTCTTTTTTTTTTTTTCCCATTGGAGGATTATTCATTACATTATATTTTTTCATTTATGTTCCGGGGGTTGAAATGACTAGCCATCATCAAAATTTAAATTATAGATTTTGTTACAAGTCGAGTTGAAAACAAATTGGAAACTATGACCAATTTGTGGGGTGCATTTCTTTCTGCAAGTGGAAAGTATGTCACTGTAGGTAATAGAAGAAAGCAGAATAGAAGTGCCTACTCAGACCAACTGATTCCTTGGTAACTTCTTGGAGACTGCTGTTTGGGATTTTGAGGTGTTTTACACAGCCAGAGCACTATTTATGCTCTTTACCCTAAGTCTATGCTGAAAATAAAAAAAGCAAGCTCTATTGACTAAAGAGTAGAACTTATGTTCCCTACTTACTGTTAATTCTCTTAAATCAAACAATGTAGAATGTAAAACCAACTGAAAAGAAATAATTCCCCAAGAGATCACTTTAGACATGAAAGTTACTTTCTTAGAATGTCATTTTTCACATTGCATTCTTTGGTATCTAAGAAGGTACAGAAAGTAGACATATCATGCAATAACTATCCTGTGAATTATTATGTTTAAGAAATGCTGCCCTGATATAAGTGACAGACTGAGTAAAATATGCCTAATAAATTTCCATTCAACGGTGTAAGACACAAGCAGGCTCCTAAAGAATGAAGAAAATGCTACACAGTGGAAGCCAGGCTTTGCATCATCTATAGATGACCTACAGAATAAATATATAGGTAGAATGAAAACATGATCATGCTTAATTTTAAAAGTTAGCCCGTTGTGAGCTCAGTGGCTGACAAAAATGCAACTGCATTCTTGAATGGTGATAGTTTTCAAAGCCCAAGGCTTTTGCAACTGCT
Source organism: Saimiri boliviensis (assembly GCF_048565385.1). Classification (NCBI taxonomy): domain Eukaryota; kingdom Metazoa; phylum Chordata; class Mammalia; order Primates; family Cebidae; genus Saimiri; species Saimiri boliviensis. The sequence goes on from NC_133453.1 coordinate 93,028,365, forward strand.
TCTATTATTTCAGTAAACACAGCACACTAAAGATGTTATAAGGGGTGTACAGAAAACCAGCATTTCTGCCCGATGGTAAGGTAATTCCTTAACATAATCTCAAAGTGTTCAACGCCTTCTTTTTAAGGATGAAACCATGGGACTCAGCATTCACTTTTCTAACTTATTTGTTATCTCTAGTCAAAGACAGTGGCTCTGTCCCTCTGTTCTTTCTCTTTTTTTATTTTCCACTGAGCAGTCTTTACATTGTGTCATCTGAAGCCACACTTACAGTGCTTGCATTAGGGAATGTGAGGAGAAAAAGTATAATGGCTTAATTTGACTGAACTATAGTTTGCAAATGAATAAATAAATAATATATTCACATATCAATAAGCAAAATTTTCCTGTTCATGGACTCTGCAGGGAGGGATTCAGCAAAGCCTTACTAATTGTGTGTGTGTGTGTGTGTGTGTGTGTGTGTGTGTATAAGTACAAAGAAGTTATAACTTCAAAATCATCCCTCTTCTTTTGCCTCTATTTTAATCTTCTATGTGTTTACTGTATATGTTGAACATCTACCCACATGGCAAAATTATGGTACTATTTTGGGCATATTTGGAGCCTTAATAAATAGCTATTATGTTATTTATTGTATTACCAAGGTATTTTTCAGTAGTATACAATTATTATGATAATTATGAAATATTTTTAATATCATTTACTGAAGGACTACAAACCATAAGTATTTGCTCCCTTTCTTCCACAAATAGTTGTCTAGAATTCACGACTTTTTTCTTTTGTCATACTTATAGCTCCATATATTTAAATGGATAATCAAATGTTATTTGATCCAATCAATGAAAGCAAAAGTAGATCAGAATTGTGCTCTAATGATGAAAATATGATGATTAAATAAGTAATATTCTCCAGAAGTAGATAGATAGTCTAACATTAGCCTTGCTGAAATTTCATTTAATTTTAACATTTGGCTTACATCTTTCTTCTAATTATTTTTATTTTAAAAAATCAGGTTAGAGGAACCAAAATAAAGTTCTTTGGCAAATAGGAATCCTGTTTACTTTCCAACACTGAACTCAGCAGGTTAAGTAATTGGGCTACAGAAAAGTTCCTCCATTTCTATTTCCAGCTGGTGATACACAAAAGGCAGGAAGTTATCTCATTAATGGGGCACCAGCTTTATGCAAATTATAGTAACAAAAAGGCTTCCCTTCATACTTTTTCATAAATTACCTAATAAAGTGGGAATAAATGGCCATATTCAAGAGCCTTTGTTGTATTTTTAGCACAAGACTCTTTCTGTTACTGCAAATATGACTAAATGTGCCTTGTTCAAAAGGGGTGTTTATGAAATAAGGCCACTCAAAAGCTTTTATTCCTTAACAGCCTTCAGTTACTTTTATGGCACAAAATTAACATAATTAGTCACAGAGAATAGATGACATAAGCAGCATGCCATGCACAAAAGGGGGAAGCAGTATCTAAGGAAGGTGTTTTGAGAGATCAAAAATTTTCAAAGTGCTTAATACTAGAAGGTCCTTTTTATTTGTGCACAGCCTTAAGATACTTTTTTTTTTAACTCCGTGAAATTCACATAATGAGATGCAGTAGACAGATGACATTAGCGATGTGCCATTAGAAAGAGGTCAGTTTCCTCTGAAAGATAGTCACTGTTCCTGCTCGTCATTAATTTGCAGCTTCAAAGCACTGAGCATATGATAGCCTGGCATGTTAAGCAAGTTGCAGTTATCTTTAAATAACCATTTTTTCCAGTTATTAGAAGCTAAAGTTTTTAAACTACCGACTGAAAGCAAAATTAAAGCACGCAGCAGTGGAAGAGGGGAGAAAAGGAAAAGAAAGAAAGACTGCAAGAAGATTGGGAAAATAAACTAAAACATATTTAAAAAATGACGTTGTGGTATTCCCTGGGGGCGGCCTGCTCTAACTTCAATGCTATAACGTTGGAGGTAGTAAAGACTTGCGCTCTAGCTAGCAAATGAAAAAAGTGGGAATTTTTGGTTTCTGAATTATGATGGCACACATTGTAAGACTAAAAGGCAAATTGTATGGTTCTCTCTAATTCCACAGAGGGAGAACAATGCTGATCTGAAGGCTAAGAGCTCTGTGCAGTAGGAGAGTAAAAGGGTTAAGAGCACTTGGGTTGCTGTTACATGTGAACTACTCAAATAAAAATGCATTGAGAAATGTATCAGATTATCTTATTTTAAAGAGAAGATCAATGAGATTTCTCTAGTTTGGTCTGTGAATAAATCACAGACGAGAAGACAGAAAAGTAAAGAATTAAGACTGCATTCATCTGAGTTCAAATCTGTTATTATAAGACTCTTCTGTTTAATTTATTTTAAATAATTCAAGTTTTTGCATAGGAATACATGAATATGGTACAAAAATCATAACATTCACAAAGATTTACAGGCTTTTACATTTCAAATTTCCTTCGAGTTTATTTTTCACTTGGAAATCATAGAAGCATTACGTAGAGTTTAGCTATTTTAAAAACATCTTGATTTATAATTTCATCTTCCACCACCCAAAATTCAGTCACCAAAATCTCTGTTGAGCAAATGAAGACTGACTTGCTGCAGTGTTTCAGCTTTTGTGAGAATCGAGTTGTCCAGGTCAAATGGAATTGAATGAGTAGGTATTAGCAAAAAAAAAAAAAAAAAAAAAAAAACGCAAGCCACATTAGCTAACATTCAGAACTATTGAAACAAATAAAATATGTTTCAGAGCAACAATGATTAAGAGGAAAATATATTGACTCTCAAATGATGTTTTCACATCTACAGTGACATTTTACTATTCGAAAAATTACTTTTAAATGTCTAGATTGCTGGAATTGCATTTTTTTCAGTGCTTAAATTACTTGAGGCTGGGCAGGTTGGAAGAAGATTACATGGAGCCAACATGATGAGGAGAGGATACTGAGCCACAACTCAGACTGAAACTGGGGCATTTGTAGAAAAGAGGCAGAGTGAACCCACAAAACAAATGAGAGGGTTTTAACCTGAAAACAAAGGATTAAAGAACATTAGCACAAACTGCAACTCCTCCTTCTTAAAAGCTGGAGTTATACTAACATTTGACAGTGTTTTATTATCTCCCATTTAGGTATTAGAACTCTCCTTTCCTTTTCATATGGTGTATTTTTCAAATAATTTTTATTCTTCTCCTTTGGTATCCTGCAGATATTGTATCAGTGCTGGAGAAATGTAAAGGTATAGCTCAAATCGTTATAGTCCAAGAAGTAATATCAACAGATGCATGGAGAAGACTTGATGCTGCTCTAGTAGAGACGCTCTGAGTGATTATTTCTATCTTGTTGTACCCAAAGAGTTATCATTGAAAGATGACTGGGAATTCACTAGAGTGACAAAATTGAGATGCACGTGAGTACTAGGGGATCCTGGAGAACATGCAGGACACGGTTAGGCACACTGCTGATGGGAGGCTTAGAAAAAAAAGGTTTGGCGTATGCTAGCATGGAAAGTTTATAAATAACGGTGGTTAACAGTTAAAAAGAGAAGAGAAGGATTTTGACTCTATTCTTAAAAACAAACAAGCAAACGCAGTATTTTATACAAACACAGGGTGACTTGGACCACATTTAGGTATTCCTTTACATTTGAAGAGTAAATAATACAATTGTTTTTGCCTTTTTAATGGATTTACTCTGTGCTGGGAACTGTAATTGGCACTTACCTGATTATCTCTCTAACTCTATATCAGTCTGTTCTTGTACTCCTATAAAAAAATACCTGAGACTGCATAAAAAGAGAATAAAGAAAAGAGGTTTAATTGACTTGTGGTTCTGCAGGCTGTACAGAAAGCATAGTGGCTTCTGCTTCTGGGGAGGACTCAGGAAACTTACAATTATGATGGAAGCTGAAGGGAAAGGAAGCATGTCTTACACTGCAGGAGCAGGAACCGGAGAGGTGTGCTGGAGAGATGCCTCAAACTTTTAAATGACCAGATCATGTGAGAACAAACTCACTATCAAGAGAACAGCATCAAGCGATGGTGCTGAACCACTTATGAGAAATCCACCCCCATGATACAATCACCTCCCACCAGGCCCCTTCCAACATTGAGGATTACAATTTATATGAGATTTGGTGGGGACACAGATCCAAACCGTACCACTCTCTCAATTCTATGAAGCAGTTGTTTTTAGCTGTTTTTCAAATGAAACAACTGAAGCTCGAACAGATTAACTGACTTGCCGAATATCACACAGTTTAGGAGATAATAGTTGAATTAAAATTCAGTCTGTCAATTCTATGAATAGTAGTTGTCCCATGATACCACGTGTGGAAATTACACGTTTGGGAAATAACATATCAAAATCCATCTCCTAGCTTTGAAGGACTGTCCTCAAGAATCTAGGTATAACTGAAAACAAAGAACACTTGGATAATATAATATAGGAATTTGTAGAGATTCCTTTATTAATAGTCTTCCTATTCCAAGTTTTATTTATTTATTTATTTATTTGATACAAGGTCTTGCTCTATCACCCAGACTGGAGTGCAGTGGTTCAGTCATAGCTTTTTGCACCCTCAACCTCCCTGGCTCAAGAGATCCTCCCACTTCAGTCTTCTAAGTATCTGAGACCACAGGCATGTGTCACCACATCCAGTGAATTTTGTTTTTAATTTTTAATATTGCTTTGTTGGGCAACTTGGTCTCAAACTCCTGGCTTAAAGCAATGTTCCTGCCTCAGCCTCCCAATGTACTGGGATTACAGGTGTTATGGCCACCATGGTCCGTATTTAGTCTTTTGAATGGGTTAAAACACTACATGCATTTATAAATACAGTTGATGACACAGATTTTTATTTAAGAATTTCAAGCTATAAAATAATAGGGGATGCATACAATTGGCAAAAAGTAAACAAAACCAATCAAACACCCCACAAAGCATGTACCTATAACATAGAATAACAGAAAAAAATATCCCATTGAGTTCGAATGCTATAATTGCCTTTCTGTCACTGTTTCTTTCAATGAAAAATGTGGTTTATATGTGTTTAAGCATATAAACGAAGCAATGATACTTAATATTACATTTTTTCTATTGAAAATGGATTCCATCTGCTTTTATTAAGGAGAATAGTTATAGCAGAATGTGATACTTATTAATCTCGCTGGTCTAGGTAAGATCTAGTTCACTTGAATTAAAGAGCGAATTACATGTATACAAACACATTGCAAGCACCTTGCATTTTACATTTAACTTTTTATTTTAATCTTGAAGCTTTCTATATTTTTATTTTAAGTACATGTTAATAATATGCAAGCTGATACTTTGAAAATTCTCTGAGATGTGGTTAATGAAGAGAAACTGCACCATAAATTGCATCTAAAATATGCAGTCCATGCAGATGTAATTTTTCTTGAACTACAGTATTCCGCAGTAAACATTTTTTAGCTTGTTTGGATTTATTCTCAATTGTTTACAAAAAGTATCATCAGGCACTACTGCTTGAAACAACTACATATAGTAACAGGCAATCTTCTTGGTTTAATAAGAACTGTTGGGTAAAAATAGATTACAGATCTATCTTGTACTGAGAGAATGCAAATACTGATAAAACTGCACACTAGTGTTTTCCATAAGTTTGTCACATGATATAATGCAGTTGCTTCCTTTCCCCTGAGTTCTGCCAGAGGAAGCACAGTGGCTATGCCAGTTTATGATCAATAGAGACAGAATGTTCTACAAGGTATTCTGGGAACTGTAGTTAACTGAGAACATTTTTCTTTCAAATGCATTTGTTAAAACAATGCCCAAAAGAGACATGATATTCCGGCGACTGTCAGAGTTTCTATGATAAACTCTGCATTTTTTAGAGGGTTGTAACTGGCAATTTGGCCATTGCTAAATGGCACCATCTGTAGTGTAGCCTGCAGGTTTGCACAAACTGCGATACTGTCGCCATTCAGAAAAGTATATCTTTTAAAGATCACGTAAATACGGCTTAAGAAAGACATAAAAATAGTTGATCTTTTCATTGATTTCATTTCAAGCTGAATTCTCATGCGTAGAGATGTACTCTACAGAAATGTGCTCCAAGTGAGTGGGAGAGATTGTGGCCGGTTTATCTCACAATGGATTATTTAATACTTCTGCTTGTTTTACTTTCCACATTATATTACTATCATTAGGGAGCGAATGGGGAAGTTACCAGGAAGAAAACAAGAAAATACTGTAATTTTATATTTTGATAGAAGAAAGAACCATTTGGGTCTCAGACCAGCCTAGGAGACAGAAACTAAAATCTTGTGGGAGATAGGTATGTATGCTAAATACTGGAAATGGAACTTGGGCAACCTGGGGAGAAATGCCCACGTAAAACAGGCAGCCAATGCACAGCCCTAGCAGATGGCTGCCATGCTCCATGTTAACAGCTAGCCCTGTCGTCTCAAGAAATGTCCAAAAATATAGCCTGTCTTTTCAATATAAAGTTCCTTAATTTTTAATTGTTGTCAACATGCTCAAATTTAAAATAGAATAAAATAAAAAAGTGTGAATCAAACAAAATCTTCTCTAAACCAGTTCTGGCCAGTCTACCTCAGTGTGAGCCCTATCTCTAACCTTGCGTGTTTATACTAGTAGTTTCAGTGCATACTTAAAATGGGCAAAATCATTTGAAAGTTAAAAGTTAGAAGAAAATCAAGTTAGATTTGGGGGGGGGTGGTTATTCTGTTTCTACGTTTCAAATGAATTGACTAATTTTAACTTTCTCTTAATTCTTCAGGGTCTCTGGAATGTACATATCTGTAATTTGTGTGTTCACATTCCAGTGACGTCATAAGCCATCAGTACTTTTCTAATTATTTTATAATTTTTAGTTTCATTTTAGCTTTTGAAGTGGGCCAAAATCATCAGAAATCATTATGGAAGCATTAAAATCATTAATTCTTAGTAAAACCGTGTAGCAAAATCATATATATATGAAAAAGCTGTTTAATAGAGACCCTGGAAATTAAGCAAAATAAGTTGTATTATCAGTAGATTATTACCTCAAAAAGAAGGTAATCTCTGCTAATCCCTTTTTTCAATCCCTATCTTTGGTTGCATACGGATTAAAGTACAAATAATGGGATTTACTAAAAACAGTTACAAAGAGAGAATGATGCAATTTTGGAGAAGACATAAAAATAATGAGAAAGTCTTGTTTTCTTCTAAGAGAATACATATGCATATACTCAGATATGTGGAATTATATTTTACATATTTTAAAAAGAAAAAAATAGATAAAAAAGAAATATAAAAACATCCAAGAGCATTAGCATATTTTGAATATATAGACAAAAATTAATGCATTTTGTTCTATTAAAGATTGCTATTATTTTGTATACAGTTCACCTCTACCTATAATTTCCCAAAATTTGCTTATTTTCTTGTTTTATTTGAAAGAAACATGCCATGCTAGCATATCAAGTAGCAAATTATCCGATAGGAATCAATTTCTACCTTAAAATTATTAGATATTTTAAAAATCCAAGTATGTCCCTTATCTGGCCCTTTAATTAATGCCTGTTGCCTTAATTTGTTTCCCTTAAAAGTCTGGTAATAGCTGAAAAGAAAAACGAAAAGTACATGTGCTCTTTCTTCACTGAGGCAGAAAGAGCTCTAATCGTAAAGTTTCCGACCAGAACAGGGTCACCTACACTGAAATTTTCTGTAAACAAATAAACGCTGAGACAGCAGATTGACTTCCTTACTGCATTTTTCCCCTAGTAAAATCAGTTCGAGATAAATTGCAAAATAAATAAATGTCAAATAACAATTCCCATGACTAGTATTTGAACTGAATTTAATGATTATTATGAAGACAAAGCTGTGATAGGTTCCCATGTAGAATGCTTAAAGGGGACAATCTGAAATGATTTTAGCTTGAAACCATTTAAACAAATGAATGTATTTCTTAAATTGCTATATCAACCAACCCTGCTATCTAATTATGGCTGGCAATAAGGTCTAGAGATGAACTATTCCAAAGCTTAAGTCATTATTTTTGGTTGACATTTCCAAACATTCAGTTAATAAACCTGAAAAGCATCTCACTCATTTAATACTGCAGATTTTCATTTACAAGCAGTTGAGAATATAGTAGAAAGTTTTACTCCTCCAAGTTAAACATTCTCTGATGACTTTATTTAGACTTCATGGTCACATTGACCATGAACACTGTAACCATTTTCCATGCTATCATCGTTCCTTTTTAATGTAGACATTTAAAACATCCATCATCCATTCTTTCAAATTTATTTTTTAAGAAGAAAAAAATTCATAAAATGTCTGTCCTGTACCACACACAGTGGAATGGCTTTAGGAGCATGTGATTCTCTAGCCCCACCAGGTGTGTTTTGAAAGCATATGCTTTTGGGTAGAGTGGCTCATGCCTGTAATTCAGGAACTTTGGGAGGCCATGGATCCCCTGAGCTCAGAAGTTGGAGACCAGTCTGGGCAACGTGGCAAAACCCCGTCTCTACAAAAAAATGGAGAAAAATTAGTGGATTAGGGGGGCGTGGTGGTGCGGACCTGTAGTCCCAGCTAATTGGGTGGCTGAGACAGGAGGATTGCTTGAGCCCAGGAGGATTACTTGAGCCCAGCAGACAGAGGCTTTAGTGAGCCATGTTTATGCCACCTCACACCAGACATGGCAATAAAATGAGAACCTGTCTCAAAATTAAGGAAAGAAAAAGAAAAAAAAGAATACGCCTCTGTACTGTACTTATCAACACGTAGCACACAGTACCCTTGAACTGGTTAAGAATAATCTTGAATATAAGGATACTCTTTTGAATGTTCTGAAGTTTATTTTGGTATTAAGCTTGTCTGAAAAGCTGTGTGCTTCAAAACATTAAATTGCTTTCCTAGTAGATTAACTTTTGTAGATATACTATTCACTTATTTGGAGGGAATCTTTAAAAGGTTGCTATAAAACTTGGAGCTGTTTTTGCTATCAACTCCACAGCATACAATCATCTCCATTTAAGAGTCAGGGGAAAAAAATTCTCTGCCTGGGAACACAGTTGTATTTTACCTAACCAACATTGATTGCATTTCTTTTTTTGCATTGGCTACCAAAATGCTTAAAACCGTATCTGTGGTCTACTTCCAGGAAATGAATGAGGTTTCATGACTTTCCTGTTCCTTAACCTTATTACCAGTATCAATTCTTTCCCTTAAACTTGCTTTAATTCCTTCACCTGGGTGTTCATCTGATTGTATCACAGCTTTGAAGGCTTCTAGTTACTCTGTTTTGAATATGGTAGAGTTGTGAAAATTAATTTCTAAAGTTTTCCTTTGCCATGCCAACTTACAAGAAATCATTAAAAATCATTAGAAAGACCAGATTATAAATATAGTTCAATGTGCTTTTCAATCATTCATTAGCCCTTCTCATAAATTCATAAAAATAAGTCATAATTCTGCCAAAGGAATAAGACAGTTTTTACACAAATTACAAATGTGAATTCAAAAAAGTAAATTTTATGATTCCATAAGTATTTTATGTAGTGTTTCACATATTGTGGCAAATAAGTACTCAAATACTTATTCTTTTTTTTTTTCTTTTTTCTTTTTTTTTTTTTTTTGGCATAGACGTCTTTTCTTTATAACTGCTTGGTAGACCACTCCAACCAAATACTCCAGCCTCTCACATTAAGGGTGTCCTGTAATTTACCTTATTATCTTCTATCTTCTACATCTCTTTCCCAACTGCTCTCCTGTATTATTTCCCTCTAAATATGGAACCTCAAAGAAACCTTTAATGTTTGCCTTTCATTACCGCATGTACCAATCAGTTTCACACATGGATTCTAAGTGTTAGAAGCCATCTGTCTTTTTTTTTAATTTTTCAACATAACCACTAGGGCTAAGTTTGCCCAACTTGCAGCTCACAGGCTGCATTTGGCCTGGGAGGGCTTTGAGTGAAGCCAAACACAAATTCATAAACTTTCTCAAAATGTTATGCGTTTTTTGTGACTTTTTAAAAAGCCCATTAGCTGTTGTTAGTGTTAGAGTATTTTATATGTGGCCCAAGACAATTCTTCTTCTTCTGTGACCCAGGCAAGACAAAAGATGGGACACCTCTGCTAGGCAATCACTACATTTGTTTGGATGTTCTGAAAAATAACATTTTTTGCTTTGTACACAAGGAAAGGAAGCCTTTTCAAATTAGCTCAACTAGAAAATGTGGTGGAAAGGAAAATTAGGCCTCACTTGGGGCAGGACCTGAGGCAATGACAAGGATAAGCCATTCTTTCTTTCAGGTTTTCTCTTTCTTATTCTCTTTTAACTGGTGTCCACTCTCTATTACAATAATATTATTCGTAAGTCTCCAAAATGCTTTTCTGTAAAATAGAGTGAGCATAACTTTTTAGCTAATCATTAAAAAAAATTTCTAGCCCTCTTAAAATTCCCAAAAAGAGAAATTTAACTAAACCATGTCACACATCACAAATTTCTGGCCAGCCTATATCTATTCCCTAAAAGTCACAGATTTGAAATCCATCCATCTTTCTTTGAAGCAATGGTGCCATGGTTGAGGCCACCCAACTCATCAGATTTTGTGAGTGGAGATAATGTTACTTGAAAAAAAAATGGAGAAAGTAGAAAGTGATAGAAGAGTCTACCATAAGTATGATGTATTTTTATATCTAAATGCTCATTATGAATCAACTTCATATTTTTCTCATTGTAGACCAACTACAACCTGCTAAATACAGTTTGGAGTAAAGATATTCCCTTTTTTTAAGTTGTTTGATTTATTTACATTTCTTAATAAACACTGTATTAGTCAGTTATGATGCAGTAATAAAAAGTTCAAAAATTACAGTGGATTTTAACCAACATCTGACTTTTCATTGACATGTATTACTTGCTCACTTCACATGTGATGGTTGTCTGGTGTGCAATGTGTGTTCTTAAATCAGACACATGATAGAAGACTGGCCACCATTTATGACAATATTCTTATGGAAGAGGAAAAAGGGCAGTAGAGTTGACAGAACTAGGTGTTATCTCTTTAAGATTCTGGTTGGATGTAGCACATATTACCTTTGCTCAGGTTACATTGGCCAAACTATTATCAGGTGGCTAGACCTAACACTGCTGTGCTTGGATTGTACTCCTCATATTGATGGGGTATAATAGCAAGTTACCTTACTGTGAATGAAAGTGTATAATCCCTTTCCAGGATAGGATGGGAACAAGGAATTGAGGATCATACTGCAAACTTACCAGAAATTAACTATAATGTCTCACCATGTACACTAATAATGTTCAAATCTTTATTTCAGTGGTTTGCAAAATATGATGCAGAGCCACAAGGCTCCTTGAAGATACTGTGGCATGGTTAAGATAAATTTAGAGGAGCAAAATTCTATGCCCTTCCTTACATAATAGATTTGCTTTTATCTGTTTCATGTGTTAGATTCCTGTGTTTGGTTTATTTGGGGGAAAAATAATAGGTATTCTTACTTTTAGAAAGATGTTTCAAAGCACTTTCTTTGCTTGACAATCAAGATCTTCTGTCATATATTCCTAATCTGTTCAGTAAAATTCAGTACCCCTATTATCTTCCATTTACTTTTCACTTCCACCAAACTCGCTGTTCTTAATTTGTTTGCTATATCAACTATTTTTTTCTCCTTGAATTTCTTTACTTCATTCTCATCACATAGACCATTATACCTGCCATTTTGACTAAATGCTTTTATTCCATCATCAGTGCATTGTAAATTTTCCCTGCATTCATTTGCTTAGTTGGTAACAAAGGACCCCAAACTGGGGTAGCTCAAACCACAGATATTTACATTCTCACAAATGGAAGCTAGATGCTCAAGATCAAGGGTGTCCAGAGGGTTGCTTTCTTCTAATGCCTCGCTCCACCTTATAGATGACCATCACCTCCAGTGTCCTCACATGGTCTTCCCTCTGTGTGTGTCTGTGTCCTAATCTTCTCATATAAGAACACCAATCATATTGGACTAAGGCCTACACATATGAACTCATTTTACCTTAATTATTTAAAGACACTCTCTCCAAGTACAGTCACATGCTAAGGTGCTGGGGCTTCAAGCTTTCAGCATCTGAATTGTGGAGAGGCACAATTCACTCCACAACACTGTCTTTCAGCTTTAGGTGATAATACTCAGCTCTTATTAAAATAAATTTTCAAAATATATTAAATTCATCATGTCTGTTGCATACAATAGAAGAAATGAGTATTTTTAATATCTTTCAGTAATCTATTGGACTCAGTTAAACAGATAACTGTTGTCAATTATATAAAACTAAAGTTTGCATTGTTGGACTTATGTCTTTCCTTTAGCTCAATAATCATGTTGCTGATAAGGCCTTCACTGGCCACAGCTACAACACTTACCTACTTTCTCCCTTACACTTCAACTCACTTACACCAATGTATTTTTAATTGTTGCATTTTACTTGTCTATTTCATTTCTCTATCACTCTGTTTTGATTTCCAACAAGTCAAGGAACTTGTGTGCCTTGTACATCCACTACTGAATCAGTTGTGCTAATGCTGGGCACATTGTAGAGATTCAGTGACTACATCTGGATAAAATAAATGCAGGAGAAATCGTGTCAGATGTCAAAAGGTGAGAGTAGGCATGGAAGCAAGAAATTGGGCCGTCAAACAATTCAACAAAACCAGTAGTTCAGTATTTCACAATACATCATAATTATCAGTGTAATGTAAAACAATATCTTGGGGAACAGTAACATTTTTTTCTAAAAGGCACTGAACAACCACTAAGCTAGCAGATAATTGATTATAATTTAAATAAGATAAGGAGGAATAAGTTACCATTATATTCTACAAATATTTTCACACCCATAGAAGAAAATAAAAATAATATACATGAATATACTTTAAATACACTGAGTAATGAATTGAATGTACTTTCAATATATAACTACAATTAAATATTAGAGTTTTTGTCTTTCTGTGAAATTTAACATGCTCACTCTCCAGAAAAGTATCTTGACTGTAATGACAATGTAAACACATATTATCATTAGGTTCCACTAAATTTATCTTTCTTTCTATATATATGCAGATGTCATTATAATTATCGTTAAAGTGATAAGTTATCCATGTTGGAATTCTAGCAAATAGCGGTGTCACCGTGACGTTTTGGGGAGAAAATTCATGCCTTTAATTCCATAGCCTTTTCATGAATCTAGCTCATTGGTGCAAAATATTAAACTATTGAACAAGAAAATAGATTCTATGCAAGAGGTAGTTCCTTTAGAGGTATACGAAATTTAAAAAAAGACTAGATTGTCTGAGGATAAAGTGCAAAATAACCACGAGGAAATAACATAAGGATTTAATTTTTTTCCAAGGAAAATCGTAAAGAAGAGAAAATAATCTAATACTAATCTACAAGCTAATGAGAGTTAACTGTGAAATAAAAATGTCAAATACCATGGTCTACATGTAATTGTTCTTACTCTGTTCCTTTATCAAAATAGCTATTGCAATAGTAGAGAATTTGTATTTATCTTTATATTCTGCTTTAAATATTTTTGTTGATTGAATATAATTTTGCATGACAAGGTATATAAATGACTTTTTCAATTACCACATCGATACAGACCTCCCTCTTCTCAGTTTACGAAAGTAATTTCCAATAAAAACAAGAATGAACACAGCAACAAGTGAAAAGCAAGGGTATTTGCCATTTCAAGCACACAACTCTACTTTACTATTTTCTAAATATCTATGCCTTATTTTTGCTCTTGCTTCTATTTACATATTCACGTGCCAAAAGTTCATGTTATATTGTCAAAAAGCAAATGAAATTATTTGACTAAATCTAAAATTCAATTTATAATAAAGTGACTATAATTATTTTCCCCCATGCCCTTATTTGGCACTGTTCAAAATTATTTAGAAACATTTTCAATTTTATGTACAGTATATGCCAGTAGGTGGTGGTAGTATTTTCTAGAAGCACTACAATGCTATTTCCATTAGTAAATAACCCAAAAAATAGAGATCATTTTCAGACCTTCAATGATTCTTGGAACAACATAGAGACTTCAGAGGTAATCTTTCCCAAGTCGTATTTCCTGACTCTGTCTAAAAGCAAAACTAGGCACTAAGCATTTTGATCTATGTATCAGATTTTGGGAATATGGTGGGGAAACCTCTAATAAACTCGGGGCACTGTGTATTTAATTCCACAGCATTGACCGTTATATTTTTCTTTTCTAACAGATGCTAGCCATTAAATTGGAAAATTGGAATTGAAGATAAAAGGTGAAATATGTATACCCAGCCAGTGGGTTATTTTAACCAGATTTTCTCCTTCATCATGGCTCATTTGCATTGTGAGTACTCTGAAAAAGACAGCTTTTGTGGACTCTTTCTTGTGTTTGTTGCTCCTACAATGTAATACTATTCAAAGGGTCCGATTGTGTATTCAGATATTACATACATATTGCCCTGGGTCTGCGATTTCCTGTTACTGTGAATGATAAAAACTTTTTTCCTATTTAATGTACAATTCCCCCATTGTGACTGCATATGTGAAAGGGCACCTCTGTGGAATATCTATAACTAGAGGAAGAGAATGAGAGATAAGGGAATGCACCAGTATGGCAAATAATAGAAAAGAGGTATATTTAGTAAGTGAGACAAGCTAGGTGAACATTAGAGACTGTCCCAGAGAAGAGCCTACTTCAACTTCAGATGGGATTGTTTGGAAAATGATCTGAGATTTAGGACTTTCTGAACTGCATTTTTAAAGTGTTTTTCTTACCTTAATTAAGTCCAATTTTTGGGAATCTAAAATACCCCTTCCATCTCTTAGTCCAATATTATTTTTAGAAATTAGGAGCTGGAAGAATGTACAGAGACATGCTTCAACTTTGAAAAGCCAAGATCTCCTTAAATTTGAATTTAAAAGTAGGAGTAGAAGAGTTAATATATTATACTGAAAGTCTGATCCTTGGGCTGACAGTTTGAGCATCACCTGGGAGGTAGTCAGAAATGCAGAATCTCAGACTTCACCTTCCTCAGACCTACTGAATTAGAACCTGCAGTTTCACAAGACCTCCTGGAGATTTACAGTCTTGTAAAAGTTTGAGAAGCACTGATTTAGATGATTCTGAAATAAAGGAACCTACTTATTTTCTTAGAGCTGGGAAAGCAACCACTGAATGGTGTTTTATATACATCCCACATAATCTTAACAGAATATCTCATCTAGACGATCAACGTTAGTCACTCAAGGTCCTGATTTTCCTATCTTAACTCTATTTGGGGATTATGTTTACACTGTCATAAAGAATTTGCAAACACTGGACAGATGGCCAAGCAGAAGAAAAAAAAAGTCAGGAGGGTACTACAATTTTAGGGATGACCGAATCTTAAAGATCATTTAGCTGCTCGGTTCCCCAATCTAGGCAGCTCATGGTCATGTCCTTACATATTATGCTTCCATCAGGACTTGGTGAACAAAGTGTTTTGAAAAGCTTTGCACATAAAAACTGGTGTTGCAGCTCTTTTGAAGCTGAAAGCAAAATATCCCAGATAAAATTAAACACCGAAATTTTGGAAATGTAGTTATCGACAGCAGAATGGAAGCAAATTAAGCTTGTGAGCTCCAGTGAATTTTCAGTTGTTCTGCAAGGTTTCCTGTTAAAATGAGTCTGGCAGTGTTTGAAATATATTAGAAGCATTTTAAAACAATTTTAGTCAATTATTACTATTAGAAATGTTCATCTTTTTTTAACCGAAAATAACTCATTATATTCTTGTATCCATTCCTACTTTTAGGCCTCTTGAGCAAAAAAAAATCTCAATAATTATTGCACTCTAGTTTTGACATTCTACATAAAAATGACCCTTACATTTATACCAAATAGATGTTACCACAATTTTCAAAGTTATAAAATTTATATTATTCATTAACTTATACGTACTCATTAACAATAAACTTTAATCTGAAGCTATTTTGTCTAGGGTATCAAATAAATTGGAAGAACAAATAGTAGCAAACTGTATTATACAGTATACTCTAGAACCCAGTGTGAGATATTTTAGGTAGAGAAGAAATGCAAATAGTTACTTGGTGTCATCATTTTGACCAGAATGTTTGCAGTGCATCCAGTTCTGACCCTTTCATCCACCCTGAATGGTTAGAAAGCTAACTTCTAAAATAGATATGAAACATTGGGAATGCTTTAATTGGTTATTTTACTAAGTGAAAAGTTTACTGAAGTGGAAAATTGTTGAGTTCAAAAGTTGATTTTCTATCATTGAGGCCCATCAATGATAGATTGAAAGAAAATGTGGCACATATACACCATGGAATTCTATGCAGCCATAAAAAAGAATGAGTTCATGTCCTTTGCAAGGACATGGATGAAGCTGGAAACCAGCATCCTCAGCAAACGAATACAAGAACGTAAAACCAAACACTACATGTTCCCACAAATAAGTGGGAATTGAACAATGAGAACACATGAGCACAGGGAGGAGAACATTGCACACTGGGGCCTGTTGAGGGTTGAGGAGAAAGGGGTGGGAGAGTATTAAGACAAATAGCTAATGCATGCGGGGCTTAAAACCTAGATGTCAGGTTGATAAGTGCAGCGAACCACCATGGCATATGTAACAAACCTGCACATTCAGCGCATGTATTCCAGAATTTAAAGTAAAGTTTTTTTTTAAAAAAAGTCCTTAGGATTGGTTGTTGATGCTACAGGATGCTCTTCCTTATGAGTGTTTTTATTTACCACCAGCCTGGGGTAGTACCACAATTATCCTGTGGACTCCCTCCTGTTTCTTGAACCTTTGCAAACAGCCTGTCCATAAAGGAACCTTTTTGGAAATATCAAATTCTGTGTTTGCCATATGTTTCATCTGGGGACCCTGACAGATTCAGGGGATGTAAACGTAATTTATAATTAAAGAAAAGGTTTAAACCACAGGAATTGAGATGTTCGTTAAGTGGCTTGTTAGTAGCAGGCCTGAATAAAAATCCTGTAATTTGCAACTCCCAGCAACTGCTTTTACTCTATTTTGAAGTGACAGATTAGATGCAGAGAGAATTATTCCCAGAGTATCTTCTCCCCTCAATATATTCAAAGAGGATCTGAATGCACATCTGGGGGCTATTCCTTGCCCCGTGGTCACTTTTCTCTGAAAGGCATTCACCAGCCCAAGCCCAGATCAGGCACATCATATTGGTCACCAGAAATTAGAAAGCACCATTTTCATTAACATTGTCACCCTGAATCTGACTCAAATTTAGTTCATGAAACACACCCAGTCCCATTGACATTTTTATGTCTCTGCCCCTTTTTGTACTTCTTAAAGAGATATTAGAGAGCCAGGAGGGAAAAGAATTGAGATCAGGCTACGTTCACAAATGCCCACATAATATTATTGATGAAATATTATTCAGACCAATAGCTTTTGGAATTTTGTATTGAGATGGAGTCACTGTGTCACCCAGGCTTAAGTGCAGTGGCATGATCTTAGCTTACTTCAACCTCCATCTCCTGGGTTCAAGCGGTTTTCCTGCCTTAGCTTCCCAAGCAGCTGGGGTTACAGGCACAGGCCACCACATCTGGCTAACTTTTGTATTGCTAGTAGAGACAGGGGTTTCACCATGTTAGCCAGGATGGTCTTGACCTTGTAACCTTTTGTGATCTGCCTGCCTCAGCCTCCCAAAGTGCTGGGATTACAGGGGTGAGCCACTGCACCTGGCCTCAGACCACTGGTTTTTAATATAATTTATACATATCATGTAATGATATCTTCAGCAAAATATTTGTGAGAATACTAATCGATGATTTGCATGAGGTCTGTGCTCATCTAAATATATGTGTGTATGTATATGTATATATATGTGTATGTATATGTATGTATATATATATATAATACATATACATACACATATATTCACACACATATATATGTGAGCATGCAAAATTCTATTTAGAAGTTCTCTATGAAAAAATCTAATTAAATTATTGAGGGCTCACTTTAAACTTCTACCTTGCAGTGATGGTATCACTTTTTTTGTTGTTTTCTCCTACTTACATTGAGGATGTGCAACCAGCCCCACAGGGACATTCCTAGGGGTGTCTTTTCTAGTAAGTGAAGACTTGCCCTGAACCCATGGATCGGGAATTGAAATCTAAAAGGAAGTGGAGGAGGCTGGGGGCGGAATCACGAGATGGTGAATAAGGTAGGCAGGACTTAAAAGTCACTGTGCAGGAAACAATAAAGTCATAGAACTGGGTGTTTGTGCAGCATGTTGTGTGGGAGTAGGAGAAAAAGAGTCTCTTTTTTCTTGGTCAGGAATCAGATGGAACACGTTTGCAAAGGCCAGTTAAGTCATCTAAAGTGAAGCAGTTGCTGCTGCTTTGGGGTATGAGTTGGCTTTATACGTGTGGTTTAGCTTATACTCTGTTCCTGGGTTGAAAAATAATAAACCGAGGTTGAATAAAATGATTGTTCTTCCTCCATGTCTGCCAGTGTTGGCTTTCTTACTCTTCTCATCCTTTGTTCCTTTGGATTGGACTAATTACATTTTATTTCTCCATCTTTTTCCTTGCTGAAAGGTAGTGATTGTAAGTAAGTGTTGCATGGAAAGCCATTACAGGCTAAGAAAATGATTAGATTATAGATATAGTAATAAAAAGAACCCTAACTAATCATCCTCCATCTTTGGGGAGGTGTCTATCGATCATATTATTCTCAGATATTTTACAATGTTTTTCTTCAGAATTATCTGTGAATCCAAGCATGTGAGAATTAGTGATTGCACATCCATAGCCCTTTAAAATTTCCTATTTTCTTGCTAAACAGAAGTATATTTGTTTAAACTAGTAATTATAATGCTAATTTTTTTTAAAGTTCACCTATGTGAAGAAAAGACTTTTTATTAAGTACAATCATTGAAGAACCTTCTATGCGTTTTTCTTTTATTTTCAGTTTACTTTGATATCATGTGACCATAAGTTTAAGGACTCCTTAAAAATCTGTTAAAAACATTGTTTTATCCTCTAATTATCATGGTATTAGATTCAAATTATAGGCATTTGAAAATTAAGAAAGAAGAAGAATACCACACAATCCCATTATTTAATTCAAATTATAGGCATTTGAAAATTAAGAAGGAAAAAGTATACCATATAATCCCATTCTTAATAAAATCACTTAATATTTTGATGTATTTTTTCAACTGTTATTTTCTTTATACCTACATAACTATTTAAGCCTAAAGCACATTTTGGTACATGTAAAATGTTATGAGATTATTTTCTAATTAAACTGCTTTTTTACATATTTTTTCATTTTAGCAAATTGTTTTAGATCATTTTGGTTGAATTCCTGCTATTCTATTGTAAAGCACTGTATGTGGGCCTGAATTCAACTCAATAAATGGGCATTTTGGTTTTTCACTGGTTTATTATTCTAAGTGTTACAATAAACATATTCATATATAAATCTTAGCCTGAGTCTGAAAATGTCTTTAAGATAAATTCTGGAAATGGAATTAATGCAACAAAAGATATAAAAATTGGGGGATAACAATTTTAAAATTCTTAATAATATTTTCAATAATTCTACTTCTTTATAAAGCTTATGAAGACTAGTATGCCTACCTTTTTAGTTTATAAGTGGTCCATTCTGGAAAAATATATTTTTGATTAAAAATCTATTTGATTTAAATTTATTTAAATAGTTACATATATATACACAACTTAAACTTATTGATTGGATTGCTAATGAGAATGTACTGGGTAGTCATATTTCTGATTTTGTGAATTGTCTATTCATCTTTTGTCCAATTTTCGATTACATAGTGGTTATTTTATTGGGCTCAACAAGAGTTTTATAAATTAAGAATGAGACAGACACAGGGAGGGGAGCATCACACACTGGGGTCTGTTGCCGGGGGGCCAAGGGAGGGACAGCGATGGGTGGGAGGGTAGATCAGGGAGGGATAACATGGGGAGAAATGCCAGATGGAGGTGACGGGGGGATGGAGGCAGCAAACCACACTGCCATGTGTGTACCTATGCAACAATCCTGCATGATCAGTACATGTACCCCAGAACCTAAAGTACAATTAAAAAAAAAAAAAGAATGACACTATATGTCCACTATATTAGTTGTGAAACTGTCCTTAGTTTTGTTTACCTTAGAGCTTTAATATACTTCCTTGACATTTAGAAATTGAATTTTATGTTATAAAATCTATTGGTTTTTTCCTTTGTGAATTATTACGTTGTTTATAAATTTAGAAAGGCTCTATACAGATTTCATATTTAATGAAAATGCTTTAATTTGACTTTTCTGTTTAACATTTTAACCAATTGGGAAATAATTTGAGCATTGGATAAAGACAGATATTTGTTATCTAGAAATATTTAACTAATAATGTTCCAGCATATACAGTCTGGAAACTATTGAACCATATTGTCAATTTTTGTATACTGATTTTTTTTCTGAACTACAAATCTGATATCTTGATCTGTTTATTGATTTTACAGCAGTTCACACTTTAAAATATTGACATTGAGCAATACATTTTAATATTTTATAGATCAATTTCTGCCAGCTCGTTTTTTTAAAAAAGTGTTATGAGTGGTTTATTGCAACTCAGAATTACAGTGCTTTTTTTTTGTTTCATTTTGTTTTGTTTTTTTCAGAGGCTCTACTTAGCCTGTTGGTTTTAAACTAGATTCATTTTAGAATTTTATTTATTTTTTAGGATGATCCACTTTAATGTGATTGATGGTATAACTGATACAGATTTCAAAATTGAACTTTAGAAAAGGCATGTCAGTGAAATTATATGCCCATTGTCACTCAATAAGCCAGTAAATTATAGATTTGGAATCAGAACTCACATTATAACAATTTTCCAGCCTGATGCTTAACCCATAAAACTCATAACCCTATTGTTTATAGGCTGAAAAAAAGGCTTGTTGTAGGGCTTCTTGCCCATAAGGAGCTTTTCCTATGGAATGTAGGAGAGCCACCCTATGGACTTGCAGCAGTTTCTCAAGGCCTTAATCCCAGAAAGAGAAGATGCTCAGGACAATACCCTTGCCATGCCATTTTGTCTTTGTTAGTTAGAACATAAAATAATCTTGGAAATATCTATTGTGAATGCTAACATAGAAATAGTCTCTTTGGGGATAGACCTGGGTTGAAAGGGGCAGGTTCCTGGAACATTATAGAAGCCTAATGATATGTCTGTGAAATAAAACAGTTTCTGAGATTTTCCAAATGGGTTATTGTTCATGTTTAAGTGATTATAGCAGTGATTTAAGCCAAACTAAATGTTCTCTTTCCACGGTTTACTTCAACTCATTCTAATCCTTCTTCATTCAAACCTGTTCTGTTTTTATTCTTTTTCTTACATGAGTGTTTGATCATATGGGCAAAATTTACTGACTGAAAAGAGTGTGGAAACTTAAAAAAAAAAAAAAGGAAAGAACGAAACAGTAAAGACAGTGTCAGGGGCAGAACTGATTGCAAGTGTTCTAAGAGAAAAATGACACATCCGACTGGGCATCAGGAATCATTTCTTGCCTATGAAATTTCTGAAGCTATGGAATCATCTCTAAAAAGAAATGATTGTCTGAGCCACTTAAAATTGTACCTAATACAGCTTTTGAGAACTCTATATTGTTAGTAAGGAATGATGACCCAGTAAGTCCAGTCCATTGATTCTCTGATAGTCTTGGCATGACCTACTCATGGAATAACTTCATAATCAAATCTAAGACTCCCTGTGAGCACGATATAAATTCATGTCTCTAGTTTTTGGATGACTATTCTGATATGATTCTGCTATTTGCAAAATACTTTTACAAAAATGATTGTTCTTATATTTGTAAAAAATGCTTTTCCCCTGCAAAAGAATGTCTTTGTGTATCACTGGGAAAAAAAACTGATTTGAAAAATAAAATGCAAAAAATAAACAGAATTTGTCAAAATGTAGTATACAACATCCCTGATGCCTGTATCTAGCCATTGGTGTTGTTATTTCAGGACAAAAGAACAGTGTTAGAAGCTCAATTATTATTTTCTAAAAATAAAAGGAAAGGAAGAAGAAAAAAAAAACACTCTGAGCTGACATATCACACTTCAAGGTGATATAATTTAAAACAGCTGATCTAGGCTGGGCGCAGTGGCTCATGCCTGAAATCCCAACACTTTAGGAGGTGGAGGCCAATGGATCACACGTCAGGAGATTGAGAGCATCCTGGCCAACATGGTGAAACCCCATTTCTAATAAAAAAAATACCAAAAAAATTAGCTGGGTATAGTGGTGTTTGCCTGTAATCCCAACTACTTGGAAGGCTAAGGCAGGAGAATTGCTTGAACCCAGGAGGCAGAGGTTGCACTGAGCTGAGATCACGCCACTGCACTCCAGCCTGGCGACAGAGAGAGACTTCGTCTCAAAAAATAAAATAAAATAAAACAATAGAACAGCTGATCTAAACACTCAAATTAGACAGATCTAAAACCCTCAAACTAAACTTTGCAAGCAAATAACCAATTCTGCCTTGGCCTTAGCATTGCCTCGGCACGTTTATGATATGAATATCTGAACAAAATTTTAAGAACCCCCTTTTGGTGCCTGGGAAACTTAATAACTACTTGACATTCAAGGTGATAACTTCCCAATGTGAAAAGTTACTGCTAATACCTGATATTAGCCTGTTTGGGTCTCGACTAGTTCCTACAAAAAAGCTCAATTGGCAGTTACCCCTTTTACTGATGTTGATTCCCTTTCTAAGTCCTTTCAAACTCTAAATTAACCTGGGGATTTTCACATTGACTTCTTTAGTTGCAATGAGAAATGACATGTAGAAACTTTCTTGTTAACCCATCACGTGGGACAGAGTTTGGTTTCTGTAATTGTAAGCGCAGAGCACTATAGAGAGCTTCTAAGTGGTAAAAGGAAAGGAAATTGGAAGGAGGAACTGAAGATATTTTTCTCCTATGAATTAGCACAAATACAGATTTATTGCCTACACATGTGTTTTGTTTTTACTGATGGTTGTAACTAGGGACACCTGTAAGACAGAGCCAAAGGGGAAGAATTAAAAATAAATGGAAGAAAAACGCCATAATAAGCTTCACTTCAGAGCTTGATTTGAAGCCTAGTATGTGAGACTTTAAAATTCCCCTTTCCTGGAAAATGTTTTATCATTTAGCTTATGTAATTTAGCATACAGTATGAAGGCTGAAATATAACATTTTAAAAAAGATTCTTTCAGTATTTCCAACGGAAATGTTGAGCTAAGTGTAGAATTTGTGGGATCAGTTAGCTTATAAATAATGATCCTTTATGCTGGCATTGGGAAATCCCTGTTCCCACAGCTAGTTCAATAAAGCAATTAATATCAATAAATGCTGAAGAAAGCAAATCTCTATTCACTTTTGTCTGGATTAGTTAACATGAGAAAAATCCTATCCCTCTCCTGAAGTGTTTAACCTTCTCCTAGGAAGACAATCTAACGGAAGGTAAATAAAGTATGTTTTGACATATGTTTCTCTTGTCATGTACTTTCTTGTTCATCTAAAACGATTCACCTTTCTACTTCCTACAGACATTTTCAGTGTTGTTTTCTATTTAGACCAGGATCTTGTGGCAAACTTGTGTTATCAATATACTTTATCATGTTTTCCTAATAAATTAACTCTAATTTAGCTTCTGTTTAGATGACTTTCTTTAAAGGAAATTTGCAAAATTCAGATATAATGTTTCTTTTCTACTGCATAATGATTACACATTCCATGCAGAATAGTTTACATGTATTCAGAATTTATACATTCTGAAAGGTTTGGTCAAGGCAATGGGTGAGGTTTAATCGACCTCATTGATAGATAAGGATTTAGGCATTCAAACTTTCACAGATCAGCATTCAGTAAACCAATGTCAAGAGACAGCCTTGAACTTTTGCTGCATTTGGCAACATTATTTGAGATTTCACACGCAAGCAAAAAAAAGCTTAAAAGATATTATCCTGTAGAGTCCAAAAAATGTTGCAATAAGGTAAGAGTTGAAATGCATTGTTGATATAAGAAACCCCTGGCTCATGCTTGACTTATAACACACCGTTTCGTCAGAGTTGGCATAAATGAGGTCTTCTGACAGTATGGTGATAACATACTGCAAGAATTGAAACTGCCAATTCTTACACCTTCATTTGACTAGCAAAGAAATTTAAAACAAAATTTCATATTGCTACAATACAACACTCTTTTGCTGATTCTCAAAAACTGAAAGACCCATTCTGTCTCCTGCTTATAAATTTAAGAATGGAAAGAAAACTTTTTAATGTTAACTAAATGCGTGTGTGTGTGTGTGTGTGTGTGTGTGTGTGTGTGTGTGGTTGTATGCATGTGTGTGTGTATCTGTTAATTTTATATACACCAAAGTTATAAACAATTAAAATTTATGGTGAGGTACCTAATCGCCAAGCTATAATCAGATGGTATTTTAATTTTGAAATAAAGTATAAATTTCAAACCAATACCTTAAAATTAAAAAAAAAACTTAAGTAGAGGCTATTATTACTACTCTCATTACAATTGGTTCTTATTACTTGTCATGTTGTCCATGGGAATTGAATAAGAAAGAAGACTTTTTTTCCATAGAAATTACATTTAAAAATTACATTACAGTAAAGCAAGTGACAGCTTTTTTAGAGAAGTAAAAGTTTATTTTCACAATATTAAAAGAAACACGTAATGTGGAGGAAGGGGTATCAGGAGAAA
Source organism: Saimiri boliviensis (assembly GCF_048565385.1). Lineage (NCBI taxonomy): Eukaryota > Metazoa > Chordata > Mammalia > Primates > Cebidae > Saimiri > Saimiri boliviensis. The sequence goes on from NC_133453.1 coordinate 93,053,201, forward strand.
ATCATTCAGTATGGAAAAACAAAAGGACCATAAGCATCGTTGTTTTTCAACTTCCTCATTAGTGAATTATTCTAAAGCCTTTTGTGTTTAATTCAGTGAAAATTATACCTTAAAATATTTTATGTATAAATTGAACTATGTTCAAATGTGGCTAATATTATTAATGCTGTTTATATCAAGGGATAAATAATACATTAAAGTACACTGTGTAATATTTAGTTAAGCTTTTTGTTTTGAGATAATTGTAGATTGACATGCAATTGTGAGAGATAATGTGGAGAGATTCCAGCGTAACAGTTACTCAGTTTTCCTTAGTAGTCATGACTTGTATAACTATAATATAAAATCAACAAGCAGCATATTTATACTGATACAATACTCTGCTCATACTCAAATTTTCCCAGTTTCACTTGTACTCATGTGTGTCTGTGTGTCTGTGTGTGTGTGTGTGTGTGTGTTGTGTTTTGTTTCATGAAATTTGGTTACATATGTACACTCGTATATCCACTACCATGGGAAAGATACTGAACAGTTCCATCACCTCCCTTATTTCTCATGTGACTCTTTCATAATAACACCCATCTCCTCTTCCACTCTCCCCTCATCCCTACCCCTGACAGTCACTACTCTGTCCCTGCTTTCTGCAATTTTGTCATTTCAAAAATGTCATATTAGTGGAATCATACAGTGTGTAAACATGATATTAGCTTCTTTTCACTTGACAGAATTTACTGGAGATTTGCCACTACTTGTATGATATCCATAGTTTATTTCTTTTTGTTGCAAAGTATGTTCCATGATATCAATGTACTAACATTTTTTTAATCATTCACCTATTTAAGGACATCTGGGTTTGGTTTTGTTTCCAGTTTTTGGATACTATGCCAAGTATCTAAAGATGTACCTGTTGTCTTTCTTTCTTTGAATTCTTGTTTGAATTCATTATGATCAGAGAGCATACTCTGTATAAGTTAATTCTTTTAAATGGGTAGAGGCTTGCTTTATGGCCCAGGATAGTGGTGCTTGAAAATGAAAATATATTGGTTGACTTGTTGTATATATGCCAATGAGATCCTATTGACTATTTGCATTGTTTAGATCTATATCCTTTCTGATTTTCTGTAGAGTACTTCTTTCATTTGCTGTGGGGTGGGGGGCGGGCATTAAATCTTCAAGTATAATTGAAGATTTGTTTATTTCTCCTTTAAGCTTTATTTTTCACTATATCCAGAGTCTCTTCTTTGGGGCATATGCATTTAAAATCATTATTATGTCTGCCTGATGGATTGATCTTTTATTATTTTTTAATGCCCCTTTTCATCTCTAGTAATTTTCTTTGCTCTGAGGTCTGCTTTATCTGATATAATACAATGACTCCTGTTTTGTTTTGGTAGTATTTTTACAGGTATGTCTTTCTTAATCCTTTTATTTTTAACCTACCTATATTGTTAAATTTGAAATATGTTTCTTTTTGGTAACATATAATTGGATCATACTTTCTTATCAACTATACTAATCTCTACCTTTTAATTGGTGTGTTTAGATTATTTATATTTGTTGTAAGTATTGATACAGTAGACCTTAAGTCTGCCTTTTTATTATCTATTTTCTGTTTGTTGCCTCTATTTCTTGTGTCTCTGTTTTGTTTTTCTTGACTTCCTATAGGTTATTTGGATTTTTTTTTTTTTTAGGTTTATACCTTGATTTATTTTGAGCATATCTCTCTGTTTAGTTTTCACAGCGGTTGCTCTAGTTATTATAATGTACATACATGGCTCACCACAATCTACTGATATTAACATTTTACCACTTTCAGCGAATTGGAGAAAACTTACCTTCATTTATGTCCTTTTTTGGTTTCTTACTTTTAAATATTATTGTACTGCATATCAGATGGTGTTATATTTTATTTAACCTTAAAACGCTGTTCATAAAACTAATGAGAAAGACAGTCTATTATATGTACCCATATATGTCTCTGAATGGAAAAGGGAAGTCTCAGGCCCAGTAGGAAAAGAAAAAGGGAACACTCTTGCTGTAAGCCTAGTTCCTGATTAATTTGCCTTGCCGTGCTGACCCACTTTCCTGAGGTTGTTGACAGGACAATCCAGAGAAGGAATGGACCCACCTAGGTCACCTTCTATGCTTAGGTTGATGGTCGGGAACTGCAGGGAGTGTCACCATCTTCTCTTGGATGTAGGTCATTCACAAGACACCCTGTTCCTTTCTCTTTCTGCAGTCCTGAGTCTCTAACCAGTTTTCCTTCTTTCCTCCTTTCACTATTCCCCATTTGGTCTCCTACTGTATTATTTCTAGAATTTGTTGTTGTGCTTAGCAGAGAGGAGGAGGGCGTTGGAAGTCTACATCATCTTATCCAGATGGAATGTACCACAAAGTGTATTTTAGCATATAAAAGACTATTTTTTTCAGAAGTTGATAAAAAACATATTCTGACAGTTTGTTATGGGAATGGTAGAAATAAAGGAATATTGGGAATAAGAGGCTGGTGAGATAAGATAGGTTTGATGCTGCTGAGTATGCAAAACATTAATTGAAAACAATATTTTAGAGTCACAAGCAGTTTTATAGTATAAATAGAAAACAGCCCATATATTATTTACATAAAGGAAAAAGTGGAATCAGAAACTGGATATTTTGACAAGTGTCAGGAGAGCAGTACCATACTGTTTGTGTTAGTTTCGGTAATTTCCTTTAATCTTTCAAAGCATAAGCTAATGTGACTTAGCTGCCAATGCAATAAAAAAAAAGTTGTCCTATAATTGTTACTTTTTGCCACAATTTCAAAAATTGTATTTCTAAACAGATTCAACAGTTCAATAGATGAAAAATAGCATAGACAACTATAAAGAAATGAATAAAATTGGAGACTGTTTATGAAGTATACATGAAGACTTAATAAATCTAGAGAAATTCAACAAATAGATAAGAAAATTAACAAAACAAACAAAATAGAGAAGTCACAAATATGTAGTAAACTGTTATATTGATAAAGGTGGTTCTTCAATTTAATGTAAAAAAATCTTTAATAAATAATGTTGAATCAATTTTATATTCAAATAGAAAGAAAAGAAACTTTGGCCTGTACCTCACAGCATATTCAAAGACCAATTTCAGATGGCTCATAATCTAAATTTGAAAGTTAATACACTACAGATAACAGTAAAAGATTTTCATGAACTTGAGACAGGTAAAAATTTCTCAAGCAGAACAAAAAAGCATTAAGACAAAGATTTGTAATTTCTACTAAATTAAAATTTAAAACTTCTGTTCATCATAAGACAATATTAAGAGTGAAAAGGCAATCCACAGAGTGGGAGAAGAAATTTGCAATGCATATATTTAACAATGGACTCTTATCTAGAATGTATAAAGGACTCTTACAAATTGAGATAAAAAAGACAGATGACCCAGTTGAAAAATTGTCAAAAGACTTGAACAACACTTTACAAAAGAGATTGTCAGAATAGTCAATAAGCATATGAAAAGCTCCCCAACTTCATTATTCATCAAGGATATTAAAATTAAAATTAAAATGAGATTATTACACACCCACCAGAATGACCAAAATGAAAAAAAGAAAAGAAAAGTTGAAAATACCAAATGATGGCAGAAGTGTGGTGCAACTGGAATTCTTATATACTATACCTGGTAGTACAAATCAATTCAGCCATTCTGTAAAAAATATTTGATACTACCTATTAAAAGTGAACATGCACATAATTTTCTAAACCTGGCAATTCCATGTCAGTTCACATATGCACATACATACACCAAAATACAGGCAGAAGAACTCATAACTGTTTTGTTCATCACAGACAAAAACAGGAAACAGTCAAAATGACCATCAACAAAAACATAAACCAACAACCTGCAGTATATTTACATAAAGAAATATCATAGAGCTAATTTAATTTTCAAAAAAGAATTACTGTTACATACAACATGATAGACAAAATGTTGAGCAAAAGAAGTCAGACCATAAAAAGTATAGTTCTTATAATTCCACTTGTTTGAAAAGAGCAAAACATACAACAGTCCCTAAAAGAAAATTCAGAATGTTGGTTTAAGTTTGGGTGTTTAGTTTCTGAGAATGGACGTGACGGAAGCTTCTGAGTGCTTCACTGTGTATGATTTATTAAGCTAGACACTTAAGATTTATGCATTTTAGTGGTATTTATACAATCACCAATTAAAATATTGATAATAAAAATGTATCTACTATTATTTGAAATATATATCACAATACTTATTAATGACTAAGAAAATGAGTAGAGAAAAGAGACAATAATACTTTTAAAGTATTATTTTATTAATACCCTTCATCAAAAAAAAAAAACACCACAATTGAGAAAAGTACATGTAATTAGACATCAGGTGATTAGAAATTTGTAAATAATCTTCTGTATACTGACAATAAAATGTAGCGAACCACTTAATAATTTGGCATCAGTGTTCTCATCTCTAAAATGTAAATCAAAATACCAGCTTCAATTAAAATCATATCAGCAGTAGTATTTGAAGTTTACTTGGAAAGCGTTAAAACATTTAAATCAAATACAATTTAAGATAGTTAATTCATGTTATTGAAACAATATCATGATGTGATTGGGAATAAAATCATAAGAAGAATTTCAGGTATGTTGGAAAAGGTACTTGGAAGGCGAAAGGGAGGTGTAATTGACCAGTTTTGGGAGATATTTCAGTTTAGTTTATACAACAGTATAGGGCATTTCCATTTGGAGGATAATTCCATAGTCCCGCTAAGCCCATTTTATCTAAAACTGATCTCTTTGTACACAATTTGGGCTGCCTCCTTCTGGTTTCTTTTCTTTCTTTCTTTCTTTTTTTTTTTTTTTTTTTTTTGTTCTGAGATGGAGTCTTGCTGTGTTCCCTAGGCTGGAGTACAGTGGTGCGATCTTGGCTCACTGCAACATCTACCTCCCAAGTTCAAGAGGTTTGCCTCAGCCTCCCGAGTAGCTGTGACTACAGGCCCACGCCACCATGCCTGGCTAATTTTTGTATTTTCAGTAGAGATGGGATTTCACCATGTTGGCCAGGCTGGTCTCAAACGCCTGACCTCGTGATCCACCTGTCTTGGCCCCCCAAAGTGCCAGGATTACAGGCATGAGCAACTAGGCCTGGCCTCTGAGCCCTCTTATATATATTACAGTGAATTTCTGTCTGGCCAGATATTCCACCTTCTAACTTCAGTATCATTCTTACTTCTTCCCTCATCCTTTAATATTGCAGCCCTACAGGTTCTTCTCACTTGCTTCTCAGAAAAGCCAATACATTGAGAACAGCAGGAGGTATAGCAAAAGAAGCACTTAATAGTCACCGGGCCAGCCAAGCAAGGAGACAGGAGATATAACTCTCATCTGCCTCTCTGAGAATTCAGAGGCTAGGATTTTAAAGGGTACTTTGGTAGGCAGGGGACTGGGGAACTGAAACAATGGGTTGGCTGGGAATGAAACCACAAGAGTGACAAAGCTGCTGGTGAGTCAGTCAGTACCCAGCTGAGGGTATAGGACCAGTTGAGTCTGTCCTTACTATGGAACACAGATTCAAGTGGCATCTCTCAGTCTACCAACCAAAATGATACATCTGAAAAATATCTCAGACTAGTCCTTTAGGTCTCGTAATAGTGATGTTATCTATAGGAGCAGCTGGAGAAATTATGCATCTTGTGACCTCAGTTACATGACTATGGGATACTCAGCAAGCTAAGCAGGCAATGGATGGCTATTGTTTAACCATACCTATTCCTTAGCAAAGTTCAGGCCCCTACCACGATTCTAAACTTGTGGCCTGTTACTATATTTTACAAATACACTTTTAGTCTTTGAACAAGGAAAGAATCAGTGCAGGAAAAGGACTATGATGGCCTCTACACAAGAATGAGCAAAAGCAATTCAGACTGGTAGGTGCAAGATGGAGTCACTTATGTCAAATTTCCTTTACTATTATAATTTTTTTTTTTTTTTTTTTTTTTTTTTTTTTTGAGACGGAGTTTCGCTCTTGTTACCCAGGCTGGAGTGCAATGGCGCGATCTCGGCTCACCGCAACCTCCGCCTCCTGGGTTCAGGCAATTCTCCTGCCTCAGCCTCCTGAGTAGCTGGGATTATAGGCACGCACCACCATGCCCAGCTAATTTTTTGTATTTTTAGTAGAGACGGGGTTTCACCATGTTGACCAGGTTGGTCTCGATCTCTCGACCTCGTGATCCACCCGCCTCAGCCTCCCAAAGTGCTGGGATTACAGGCTTGAGCCACCGCGCCCGGCCTACTATTATAATTTTTGAAAGGCAATTTCACTACCTCTCTTCACAGCAACCACAAGTCATTTTCATCTTACCTCCTAATCTTTTACATCATCTACTTCTTTTCTCTATTCTGTCACTACCAAATTAAGACCACTCCCATCTCTCATCAAAATCGATATAATAAAACCAAAAACAAGTTAGTTACTTTCTAAATACAACAGAGGTACAGCCATTGCATAAACACACCCATTTCAAATGGAATAAATTGCCCAAAGCAAAGGGGCTACAGTCTCCGTGCAGGTCAAAAATCCAGTGGGGCAAACTTTAAAACTCCAAAATGATCTCTTTGACTCCATATCTCACATCCAGGTCATGCTGATGCAAGAGGTGAGTTCCTATGGTCTTGGGCAGCTCCACCACTATGTCTTTGCAGGGTACAGCCCCCCTAGTAACTGCTTTGATGGGCTGGCATTGAGTATCTGTATCTGTGGATTTTCTAGGTGCACATTGCAAGCTGTCATTAGATCTACCATTTGGGGTCTTAAGGACAGTGGCCCTCTTCTCTCAGCTCCACTAGGCACTGCCTCAAGTGGACTCTGTTCCCACCCCACATTTTCCTTCTGTACTGCCCTAACAGAGGTTTGCAATTGGCCCCCTGCCCCTGCAGCAAACTTCTCCCTGGACATCCAAACATTTCCATACATACTCTGAAATCTAGGTGGAGGTTCGAAACCTCAATTATTGACTTCTGTGGACTCACAAGCCCAACATCACATGGAAGTTGCCAAGGTTTGGGGCTTGCACCCTCTGATGGCATAGCTGAGCTGTACTTTGGACCCTTTTAGCCATGGCTAGAGTGGTTGGGACTTAGGGTACCAAGTCCCTAGGCTGCACACACCAAGGGGGCCCTGGGCCCCGCCCATGAGACCATTTTTTTCTCCTAGGCATCTGGTCCTGTGATGAGAGGGGCTGCCACAAATGTCTCTGACATGGCCTGGAGACACTTTCCCCAGTGTCTTGGTGATTAACGTTTGGCTCCTTGTTACTTAGGCAAATTTCTGTAGCAGGCTTGCATTTCTCACCAGAAAATGAGTTTTTCTTTATTATGGTATCATCAGGTTGCAAATTTTCCAAAGTTTTCTGCTCTGCTTCCTCTTGAATGCCTTGCTGCTTAGAAATTTCTTCTGCCAGATAGGCTGAAACATCTCTTTCAAGGTCAAAGTTCCACAGATCTCTAGGGCAGGAGCAAAACACCACCAGTCTTTTGGTATAGGAAGAGTGAACTTTACTCCAATTTCCAGCAAGTTCCTCATCTCTGTCTGAGACCACCTTGGCCTGGACTTTATTGTCTATACCACCATCAGCATTTTGCTCAAAGCCTTTCAACAAATCTAGGAAGTTTCAAACTTTCCCACATCTCCCTGTCTTCTGAGCCTTCCAAGTCTCTAGAAAATTCCAAACTTTCCCACGTTTTTCTCTCTTCTTCTGAGCCCTTTAAACTGTTCCAATCTCTATATGTTTCCTACTTCCAAAGATGCTGCCACATATTTTGGTATCTTTACCCCAGTGACCCACTACCTCGGTACCAATTTATAGTATTAATCTATTCTCATACTCCTAATGAAGACATACCCGAGACTGGGTAATTTATAAAGCAAAGAGTTTTAATTGACCCACAGTTCCACATGGCTGTGGAGGCCTCACAATCATGGCAGAAGACAAAGGAGGAGCAAAGTCATGTCTTACATGGTGGCAAGCAAGAGAAAAACTCGTGCAATGGAACTGTCACTTGTAAAACCATCAGGTTTTGTGAGACTTACCACCATGAGAATAGTATGGGGGAAACTACCCCATGATTCAATTATCTTCACCTGGCCCTGCCCTTGACATGTGGAGACTATTGCAATGCAAGGTTATATTTGGGTGGAGACACAGCCAAATCATAGCATTATCACCCTCTTTAAAATTCTGTAACTCTTTACTCCACAGAATTTATAATGGGCTTTCAGCAGGATGGAGATGTAAAAATGAAAAACAGAAACAAAAACAAAAGCCTGGGAAATCAACAGAGTGAAGTAATGGTGTCGGAGAAATCATTGGAAAGGTGGGAGAGAGCATATCAGTGAATTCTTGGATGAGAAACAACCTTGCCAGGCAATCCAAGTTATACTCTGAAGTAACAAAAGAAGGCATCTGAGGAAGGGGTAGGGTTGAGGGAAAGTCATAAAAAGTAGTGACAATGAGAGAAGCAAAACAAGATCCTCTTCCCTTGCTGAACTGCACAGAGTGGGTGTGAATGTTTTTGAAAGCAAGCTGAGTAGAATTTCATAAGCAAGGGATTAATGGAGGCTCCCACGAATAAAGAGTGAACCAGGGAGAGTGGGAGTTACAGAGATTATTGAATAACTTCTGGGAAGGTGCAGCACAATCATATTGAACTCAAGTGAAAAGACTTGCCTCATCTGTAATCAGCATAAAGAGGTAAAAGAAACTCATAAACTCAGAAATTTAGCGACATAGAAGTAAACAATTAGCCAAAGAATGATTATCTAGTTTTATATATCAATTACTATATTAAGATTAAATATTCTTTTGTTAATAATTTTAATTTAATTTTTGCTTTTTGAATATCCTTTAAAAGTTCTAGTTATGATATCATAAGGTAGAGATATTGGTGTATTATTATCATTATTTATTTATTTCGAGATGGAGTTTCACTCTTGTTACCCAGGCTGGAGTGCAATGGCATGATCTTGGCTCACTACAACCTCTGCCTCCTGGGTTCAAGAAATTCTCCTGCCTCAGCCTCCTGAGTAGCTGGGACTAGAGGCGCACACCACCATGCCTAACTACTTTTTTGTAGTTTTAGTAGAGAGAGGGTTTCACCATGTTGACCAGAATGGTCTTGATCTCTTGACCTCGTGATCCACCTGCCTCGGCCTCCCAAAGTGCTGGGATTATAGGCGTCAGCCATCGTGCCCGGCCTGATGTATTATTTTTTGAAACAAATTATTTTGGGGATAAATATGTTGTATAAATTAGGATAGATTATATTATATTGCATTTACAAATGGTCCCCAAATCTCAGTGACCTGTATTTTAAAAGGATATTCACTGATTTATGTTACTTTTCCATTATCAGTAGAGAATGAAAATTCATTCTGTACACTCAGGTACCAAACTACAAAAGTTCTATTTCGACGAATCTTTCATGGTCATGATGGCAGGGAGAAATTATGCACTGGTTATCAAAGTTTTCCCTAGACATAGCTGATGCCACTGCCACCGAATTTCATGGGCTAGAGCAAATGGCGTTGTCATGCCCAACTTTAAAAGGCAAGAAGAAGTGAGATCCTACTAAATGCCTGCATAAAGAAACAACTAGAATATTTGAATGGCCCTAATGATAACTCTGAATGGGTAATAGCAAGTAGGATAATGAAAAATCTTATTCTGAGCCTTCTAGTTAATAAAATGGTAAGAAGATAAGGCAAAGAAGAAAACGTAGTCACTGAGAAGTGGACTCAGATGCCAATGTGAAACAGCTAGCAATTGGCAGAGCCTCAACTGAGTTTCAGTGTCTGAATCTTCCTTTCGTATCATTTTTAAGTAGTATAACCTACTTCCTCCTCTTTCTCAGACTTTATGAAAGGATATGTATATTAATATTTCTGTGGCAGAATGTAACATGCTACCTTTGCTTTGTCTCTTTCAATTCTCTCTTCTTCCAGAAAGCTGTCAAAATAAAGGTATATATTAAAGGGTATGTGGTACATCAAGCCATCTTGGTTTTATAGGTTTTGTTATCACTATATTTAAGAGGATTTTGGTGACCTCTAGTGAACTTTGGGGTATATTGTTTTTGTCAATATTAAAGAAAAAGGGACAGGGTATGATGGCTCATGCCTGTAATCCCAGCACCTTGGAAGGCCAAGGTAGGATGATTACTTCAGGCCAGGGGATTGAGACCAGTATAGACAACATAATGAGACCCCATCTCTACAAAAATAAAAAATTAGCCAGGTGTGCTGGCACATACATGTAGTCCCAGAAACTCAGGTGGCCAAGGTGGGAGGATCACTTGAGGCCAGAAGTTAGAGGCTGCAGTGAGCTATGATCACGCCATGGCACCGTAGCCTGGGCAACAGAGTCAGGGGCCCTATCAGGAAGGAAAGAAGAAAGGAAGGAAGGAAGGAAGGAGGGAGGGAGGGAAGGAAGGAAGGAAGGAAGGAGAGAAGGAAGGAGGGAAGGAAGAAGGGAAAGACAAAAAAAGACAGAGAGAGAAAGAAAGAAAGTGAGAAAGGAAGAGGAAGAGAGAAAGAGAAAAAGAGAAAAACAGTGTCTTCCTGCCCCTAGAAAGGAAGCAATTTGCTCAACCTGTTTAATTGAGATCAACCATATGACAAATAAACACTTTTAACTAAAAGTGTAATTTATAAAAACAATAAAATCGTGTTTGACTCATACTCTACATTGTCTGTGGAGTAAAAGTTAAACATCATCCTAATCCTGTTATTACGAATCCTCAGCTGGAAATGGCAAGACAATCACCTGCTTAAACACTGATTCAAAAACAACTGTTGTCAGGATTCTGTCTAACTTTATAATTTTACGAGTAAAAGATAGGAATATTCAATCTTAAAAAAATCACATCCACATTTAGAAAATAATGCCACATACTGGGAATATCCACTTTCTATACCTTTTTTGTACCAAAAAGTTTATAAGAGATTTAACTGTGATACTTAATCAATCACAATTTGCTAATGATATCAAAGCGGCAGATTCAAGTGCACTTTAGATCATTTGAAAAGCCTTCTATTTTTCATGTACTCCTTTTGTCTGGTGTAGAATAACCTTTAAAATGGTCTCAGCCCCCTCTTTAGTGAAAAGACAGAGACTAATCACAAATGGGAACTGATTGCTGTTCACCAAACTTGAAATAAAATGCAGGTCTAAAGCTTTATATGCAGAAGAGATGGAATCCTCTTATCTCATATTGAATGTGATTACTGTCTCCCCACTCTTTGACATCCATTACCATATTAAGGACATCTTTACAAAGAAAAGAAGACAGTACAGATTCAGATTTGATAGTCATATTAGTTCTACTAAAGACTTCTTTAATTTTTGTTTGTTTTACCTGATTTAACTGGTTTGCAGCATGTCTCTTCTTTCTACAAACCATCTCCTCTAATGTCCTTAGAAATTATTGGCATTGGTATAGTTTCTACCTGAAAATAATTGAAATTTCTAGGTTGTTTATGAAAAGAAAATGTTGCTTAATTACAGTTGCTGAATGTTTTGCCACTTTTCAGAAATGTGTAAGTGTAAGCCCATAACTCACTACTCACTCTCCATATCGGAGCTTGCACTCTGGGTTTTGTGGGTTGAAGTGTGTGTGTGTGTGTGTGTGTGTGTGTGTGTGTGTGCGCGCGTGGGTGTGTGTGTGTGTGTGTGTATTCTAAACATATAAATACTTATATATTTATATAACATATACATAGTTATCTTTCAAAATTTATGAACCAGGAGATATAACAGATATAACAGAACGTCCCAGATTTTTGTCTGCTCTTGACCACAGTCAGAAGGCCTATAGTTCTTCAAGCAAAGTTTCCTGCCTCATGCGGCAACTACAAGCTTCAGGTAAGGCTTGTGCATTGTGGTTTTGCCCACCTTGACTTCTTTACTCATGAGTATTTCTTTCTGACTTCCAGAAGTGTTTTATTTTGTCACCGTGTTCTATGTAACCCAAATTACTTGTTTGCTGGTGCTATAGTTGAAATTGTGTTCCCCCAAAATTCAAATGTTGAAGCCTTAAATTCCAATACTTCAGAATGTGACTGCATTTAAAGATGGGCCTTAAAAGAGATGATGAATGTAAATGAGGTTGTAAGGAGAGTTCTAATTCTACCTGATGGGTGTCCCTCTGAGACAGGGAATTCTGTATACACAGAGAAATACCAAGGGTGGGTGGGCAAAGGAATGACCATGTGAAGAGGCAGCAAATGGGCAGCCATCTGGAAGCCAAGGAATGTGACTTCAGTGCAACCAAACCTACTGACACCTTGATCTTGGACTTCCAGCCTCCAGAACTGTGAGAAAATAAAATTTGTATTGTTTAAGCCCACCAGTAGCATTTTGTCATGTCAGCTGTAGCAAACTAATACAGTCAGCATCACACTGAAAGAGTTGAATAGTTTTTCACAAATATGAAGAATTAGGATTTTGTTCTTCACCTAATGAGATGGTATAATTTATCATTTAGGATATGATGTGCTTTACAAGCACCTTTGAGGGCTCTTGAAGACACACACACACACACACACACACACACACACACACACACACAAAAGATTGGGCCATCACCCTTTCAAAGAGTCTGAGGTGCAGGCAAAGAACAGATGAGCCTATTTACTAGTAAACCAAGGACAAACAATTGAAAGATTTATTTCAGGTATGAACCCCAAAACAATAGTCACAAAGAATGAAGCTGCTGATTTACCACAGCGCTGCTTCTTACATGGACAACATTATGTTGATACTTCAGAAGGAGTAAGTTTTTGTTAATGTAAAAAAATGAAGTTAATGAGTCCTCTGAGAAACTCAGATGTCAGTTAGTTGAGAAACATCTAACCTTCTTCATTTAACTGTCATTTAGTATTCAGAAAATGGAAATGAAAGGGGTCTGACTTCCCATTTCCCCTTTCTCTCTCTTCACCCCACCTCATCAAGTAGGGATCTGCGGGTTCATCCTGTTGGCTACTTTTCTTTTCTTTCTTTCTTTCTTTCTTTATTTATTTATTTATTTTTTTTTTGAGACGGAGTTTTGCTCTCATTACCCAGGCTGGAGTGCAATGGCGCGATCTCGGCTCACCACAACCTCCGCCTCCTGGTCTCAGGCAATTCTCCTGCTTTAGCCTCCTAAGTAGCTGGGATTACAGGCATGCACCACCACGCCCAGCTAGTTTTTTTGTATTTTTAGTAGAGACGGGGTTTCACCATGTTGACCAGGATGGTCTCGATCTTTTGACCTCGTGATCCACCCGCCTCGGCCTCCCAAAGTGCTGGGATTACAGGCTTGAGCCACCGCGCCCAGCCGGCTACTTTTCAACTAGTCAACTCCAAGCTTACCCACATCCAGAGCATCTCTGTTCTCTGCCTAAGATGCATACTCCCACACCTGCGCATCTACCTTCTTCCTTATTTTCCCTGAGCTTTCTCTCCTTTGGTAGTTTTTTCTGTTTCTTTTTTCAAAACCTTTCTAGACTCTAAAATACCACACCAGAGCAAATCAACTCCTTAGCAGAGCTGTCTACATAAGTTTGCCGAGAAAAGTCTACGTCAAACAAAACTGAGGCCACAAGCCTACAAAGCAGGAAAAATGTAAAGCTAAAGGCACAGAAATATAAAGCCTTTTTCTTTTAAATTATTTTATGACAAATAAAATCCATTGGGGAGGCCAGGTATGATAGTCCATACCTGAAACCCCAGCACTTGGGGAGGTCAAGGCAGGAGGCTTGCTTGAAGCCAGGAGTTCGAGATCAGCCTGGGCAATATAAGGAGACCTGCATCTCAACAAAAATAAAAATAATAAAAATTAAGCAGTGCAGTGGCATGTGTCTATGGTCCTAGCTACTCAGGAGGCTGAAACTGGAGGATCACTTGAGCCCAGGAGTTTGATGATGTTACAGCAAGCTTGAGCAATGATTGCATCACTGTACTCCATCCTGGGCTCATACATATATTTATGAGCCCAGGATGGAGTACAGTGATGCAATCATTGTGTGTCTGTGTGTGTGTGTATACATATATATACATATAACAGCAAAAGTAATGGAATACATGAGTAAAAATAAACTTACAAATTGCAAAAAGAAATTTTTTAGTGTAACTTTATAATATGCAATAAATAATATTTTACTAATGTGATATATTGATTGATTGTAAGATTTTCCCGACTGGCTTTTCCTAACTTTCATACATTAAGCCATCAAAGTTTATATGTTTAACAACTCATTTTCAATTGACAAAACTGAAAATGATGTTATTCGCTAGTGGCAAATAAAGATTGCAAATTTTTTTGATGATTTTTAATTTTGAGAAGGATATTTTTGCTGATACGACTGTTACTAGAACAGTTCAGTGTATTTTATAGGCTGTGATGATATTGCAATAAATTTCTGATAAATTATTTTGAAATATACATTTTAGTATATTCATAGCTAATGATTCTTAAGGCATAGTTTTTCTAGAGGTATTTAACTTTGTAAAAATCTGTTCTCTGTAAGTCTGTTACAACTTTAATACATAAATGTAATGTAGTTAATATATAAATATATACATCTAAATTTAAATTTATACAACAGCATTTTAATTTTTCCACAAGTATTTCCTGTAACTTGTGGAGATTGCACAAGAAACCAAAAGTGGCTTCAAGAATTGTAGATAATTCAAAAATTCAAAACACCCATGCATGTTTTTAATAGCTATAGCTTCAATTACAGGAAAAATAATTTTAAAATTGCCTTCCTCGTTAATAATTAATTTACTCATAGCTTCATGTGAAAATAGTGTCCTTTCCTGTAGATTGTGATAAACTTAAATTTAATTTCTATTAAGTCTGTGGATATGTGCTTTGAAATTGCGGCAGTTTTTTAAAACAGAGATTATAACTTCTTTGAGGAATTCCAGTATTTCCGGGATATTCTTTATTTTACTGTCTACATGTACACTCCTATTTTGTGTTAATTCACTGGCAAGTTATAGCACATGAACATTAACAGCTCCTATACTGCTGCTAGGGCTGGAGAGTATTTGTGCAGGTGCTTCCCATATAGGTTCCAGATCGTGTCCCTCCTCAATCCAGATCATGTCCTCCTCTCAAGGAACAGCAGCCCCTGCCACACCACTGATTACGGTGGCTACTGTTCACATTCTTGCCACAGCCAGTTCAGACCAGGGTCTCCAACTGGCCAACGCCTTACGGCAGTCATGGACTCCCCTAGGCATCCACTTGCACCCCAGGATCCAAACCAATTGCTTAAAATATTAGCTTCTTCCCCAGTCCTTTTCTCCTCAGATCTTTATGTTTCATTGAGCTGAAACATTATGTGTTCAGTTGCCCAAATCTGCAATCCAGGCATTCCTCTGAGCTTCTCTCTTATGTATCTTCTTTATCAACATCTAAATTTTCTTATTTTCTATATTACTTAAACTGTTAGCAGCATTTAACACAATTGAACATACCTAATGTATGACTATCCTTCCTCTCCTTAATGAATGCCTTTTTTTTTTTTTTTTTTTTTTTTTTTTTTTTTTTTTTTGGAGACAGAGTTTCACTTTTGTTGTCCAGGTTGTAGTGCGATGGCCCTATCTCAGCTCACCACAACCCCTGCCTCCCGGGTTAAAGCAATTCTCCTGCCTCAGCCTCCCAAGAACCTGGGGTTATAGGTGTGCATCACCACGCCTGACCAATTTTGTATTTTTAGTATACATGAGATTTCTCCATGTTGGTCAGGCTGGTCTCGAAATCCCAATCTCAGGTGATCTGCCACCTCGGCCTCGCAAAGCTTCAATATATTTTAGAACATGACATTCTCTTTCTTTTTATTTCCATTTACAAAGCACTCCCTCTCAATTTCCTATGTTCCTCTGTTTCTCCTGAATACCTAATGCTAGAGTTACCACAGTTCACTCCTCAGCCTTCTTCTTTTCTTTATCTACATCCACTTCTTTGGTTATCTCATCCATACATGGCTTTAGATATTGTCTCTATGCTGATGACCATTACATTTATGTCTCTGACCCAGGTATCTTTCTAAACTCCAGATGCATTATTTCTCTCTCTTTTTGGATATTCAGTAGTTATCCCAAACTGCTTGGAGATACACACACATACATACACACACATAACACACACACACACACACACACACACACACACACACACATACCCATACACACATTATATATATATCTCCAAAAAAATTCTATTGTTTCTGACCTTTTCTCACTACTTTCACTCTTATGACCCCAGACACCCAAACTCTGTATTTTTCACTTAAGATCTATACCTCTATAATACTGCATGATTTGCTTGTTTGTTGATTGATGTTATTCTTTCTTCCTCTCGCTAAGGAGAGATGACTGAAAATTTCATTAATCAGTGGATCTCAAATACCCAGAGCAGTACCTACCACATTATCACATTATCTTTTAGGTGTTTTTTTGTTTGTTTGTTTTTGTTTTTATCAATACAGCCTCGTCAACTTCTCTAATATCTCCTTTTCTCTTTCCCACTTTCACTTACCCTAATTCAGATGCCAACATTTTTAGTTTAGTTTGCTAAACTGAACAGCTGCCTAATTTGTCTTCCGCTCTTCAGCCTTAATCTCTATACATCCACTTTCTCCTGACAAAGACAGTCCTTTGACCAAAACTTTAAGCAGACTCTTCTTAGTTATCTGTTTGACTAGGCTGGAATTTAGGCTTTCCTCTATGTCCCTGCAGAACCCACTTTGAGCAAAAATCCTGCTAGATCATTGTAGCAAAATTCCTCTACCTTTGGTGTCTGATCACTCTGCCTTACCAGCCTGGTCTCCTGTTAGAAGAATTTTGTGGAGTCAGTCTGGCAAGACTTACCCTTACACCTGAGTTTGCTCTCCGTAATTGTCCATCCACTCTCCCTGACCCTGCTCCTTGGCTATTAAGCCCTTTGTGTCTTTGTTAGAGTCAGGGTTGAGTCCAATCTCTGTCTCCCACTGCACGACCCCATTACGATTTTCCTCATACCTATTATAATGCACTGCCTCTTGAACAAAATCTACCTCACACTCTTTAACAAGCTTCATGAATAATTTTTTAACACTATTTATAATCAGAACCGACTTTTTAAATTAGCGACCGTATCCCTCTTCTGCTTGAAGTTTTGCAATAGCATAGTATTTTCCCCAATTTATAAATAGCCACAATTTTAGTTCTATTTAAAAGGCTCATCAAGTTGCAATCTATCAATTTCCAAAAGTATCTTCCAGGAGATTTCTTAATTTTATACTATAGTGTTTGAAAAGTTTTTAAATCCAGGTTTGAGATTTGTCCTATTTCTTCATGGCAAAGCTTTATGTTTTGTAAAACAAAATTTTTCATGATACCAGAAAAAGTAAATTTCAGTAGAACAATAAAAAGAGTCTTCATTTGTGCAAAGTTTCCATTAGCTATGTATACTAGTGCTGTTTAATTGGAATGGAATCGGTGACAAGAAGTTCTAGGTTATCAACATACAATGCAAAAAAGTATACAGTGAGGGAAATATTCTTCATGGTCAAATAGAGCAGCCACCAGCCATAAAGGCTGCTGAGCACTTGAAATGTGGCTAGTGCAACTGAAAACCTGAATACTTCAATTTTATTTAATTTCAACTTAATTTAAATAACTGTAGGGTGCTACTGGTCAGTATATTGAACAGTACAGTTCTAGGGATTATATATTAGACATATATTATAGAATATATTCCCATATATTCTGAATTGGGATGCAGATTAATAGACATTTCTAAACTATCTTATATTGCATCAGGGCATGTATCTATAGACTGGTAGTTTGCTCACTTGTCATGGTGCAAGACTGAAACTATTTTCAAGGTGTCATTTTTATAAATCTGAATTTCTCTGGAAAGAAACAATCATGAAATTTACTCTATTTCTATGAAATTGAGGCTATTTGCATTATGTCTCTTCATTATATTGGTATGAAACATGTGACGTGATATAAAGCTACATCATTGGATGTGTGTATATGCTTATATTATGTCATCATTTTACAATGTTTAAGAGAAACCGCTATTTTAGAAATGCAGATTAAAGTAATTACTGTAACAGTTTATTGGCAACCCTTTTATTACTGCGCAGGTGTAACTTTATATGACTTCACAGGACACAGGATGATGAAAATAAAAATGTATCAGGAAAGTAGAGTATGGTGTAGGAATTTATTTTTTCATTCACAAATTGCAACACTGATATTGTTCAAACTGATGTTTTCACAGTTAAGAAAAAAATAGCTATTTTATAACATACTATTTGTCATTGAAACTGAATTAACTAATATTTAAGGTTTGAAAATACATATGAGTTATTTCATTACCCTGTTAATATATGTATCATTAGATGACTGTAATTTGGAAAAGTAACTCAAAATATTACAATAAAAAGGTATTAATCCTGATTAAGTAGAAGAGCAGTTATTTTACTATCATTTTATAATTAACGTCTATGACATTTGTCATCCCCTTAGATATTTAAATAAGTTAATCTATCACCAGGAGTCTGGACACTTACTTCTAGGTGTTTTGTCTTTTCATAGGATAGATAAGCTCTAAGATCCTAGATTTTAACTTTTGTCCCAAACAGACATAATCTTCATGACTATATATAGTTTAAAGAAAACGAATGGCATACTTACCACTTAACTATGTACTCTTGGATGAAAGTAGAACTATTATTACTATTATTATTATTATTATTATCTTAAGACAGAGTCTTGCTCTGTCACCAGGCTGGAGTGCAGTGGTGTGATCTTGGTTCAATGCAACTTCTGCCTCCTGGTTTAAGCGATTCTCCTGCCTCAGCCTCCTGAGTAGCTGGAACTATAGGAGTGTGCCACCATGTCTAGCTATTTTTTGTGATTTTAGTAGAGACAGGGTTTCACCATGTTGGCCAGGATGATCTTAATCTCTTGACCTCGTGATCCACCCACCATGGCCTCCCAAAGTGCTAACATTACAGACGTGAGCCACTGTGCCCAGCCTGAAAGTGAAATTACTTTTTAATATTATATTTTAAAAGACAGAACAACATAGAACAAGAGTAAATTCAATTACATACATATATATATATATAGTTTTTCATTAATAACTAATTCTTATAAATGGTTTCTATCCTGCCTACTTTGACAAACTATTTGATGCAACTTAAAATGTATATAAAATATAATTGTACAATAAGAAAATTTAAAACCATAAAATGTTAGAAAAATTAAATATTTTAAGAACTTAGCATTATATAGTTATTGTAATTGAGCATTAAATTTAGCTTAACATTTTCTAGAAATACAAATATTTTTAAACAATGTAAAAGGAAGCCCAAAATGTCACAAACATAGAGTGTTATAAATGGTTACAGTATTGGAATAAAAGGAGATAAATAATTTGGCATTTATAATCTTGTCCTCATCTAATAGTAAAATATACAGTTTTCCATGACAATAGAAATTTTATTTTTCAAAAACTTAATTCTGAATGTTTTTGTTAATGATCTTTATATGAGCAACATTGAACAACATAATGGAAAATTCCTTCAATAGTATTTCTTCGGAATAGGCAAGGATGTACTCTCTGTGACCATTTTATTTGAATGTTTTATTCTTGGGAAGTAGGCTAATATGTCCAGGCATATGGATTTCTGCTTCTAAAATGGTTTTTTATACAGCTTAGAAATTAAAAGTGAAATAAATAGTGAGTGTCTCAGCCATCGTGTCTCAAATATAGATTCTCCAAGCTATACTTTCAACAGGAACATTGCCTTAGTTCAAAACTGAGCTATAGTAAATGTCTGAAGACAAATGTTGTATTGTGGACTAACAATATCCCAACTGTCTGGATACTGTGTGTGATAGTCATAGTATTTACTCTGTACATGATGATTCAGGAAACATAATTATATTTCATTCAAAAGAGTGGGAATTTTTTTTTGCATAATGTATGGGAGTAAACTGCAAAATTAATTCAAAACTGACCCAAATATTTCCCAAACTGGATCTACTGAATTATCTGAATAAAATATTTGGGAAGCCAGATTTCCACACCACAAAGTACATACTAGATTATTTTGACCAGGAAAAATTGAGAGCAGGTATGATTACCCACTTTGACCATAAAATTAATCACTACTGCATATTAGAATATCTGACATTTAACATGGTTTTATAAGGATTTAATGAACATATACTCCCAGGCCAATAATTTGAATGACCTACAGTATATAGTAATTATAATCAAATATCATTCTATTGAACCTTTATTTTCTCCTTTTTTATTTAGAACAATTCATCTGAAATTTTCAATATAAAGGTAAAATCTTCTTGGATAGTATAAATAGCTCTATGGACTCAGAGCAGATTGATACCAAAGACTATTTTATTCATTACTCCTCATCTGTCAAGGCTGATACTTTAACATAGCCTTAAAATTTCCTCATCCAGCATTTTTGTATGCTTTAATAAAATTGTGTTTTCTGTTTCTGTCTATTTTGCAATAGGAATGATATTCAAATTTGTGAAACTTCTATAAATGTATATCTTGGTATTGATTTATCTGTGCCTCAATATCATCAGATATTTACTTCTATTTTATAATAGTTACCATGTTTCATCTTACTTGTGTGTTTATAAATTTCTCTTTCAGTCTTGGCTACAAATTAAAACCACTTTGAGAAGCTTTAAAAATACTGATGCCTACACTCTCTTTTAAGCTGAGATTATGATTTAATTGGTCTGAGGTACCATCTGAGCAACAGTACTTTGGGAAACTTTCCACTTTATTCTAATGGATAGCCATGTTGTGAATCACTGCTCTAGACTGTATGATTATTGAGGGTGGGGGCATGGCTTATTCACCCTTATGTTTGCTGAACACTGTGCCTGCCTGTATGAAATTTTCAAACACATGTTACTAGATATCATCCAACAGCAAAGACCCAGTCATGCAGTTATATTCAGAAAAGTATTCCAAGTTTTGAGAGAATCAAGTTTCTGCAATTCTCAAAGACTTTAGGTTTTTTTTCCTCAGAAGTCTTAATCTTCTTTCCTAAGATTAAAATTTTGATTCCAATTATTTATTCATCATACAATTTTTCAGTTTTTCTTCTCTCATGGACAAGACAGGAAACAAGAAAAAACACGATTTTATGTTACCTACGATAACACATACTTAACACTGTAAGTAATTTTCCCTATTAGGAAAATCATCTAGGCTTTCTCTTTTTAATGTGATCTCTCTTAAATCATCATTCTTTCCGTATTTAATTTTCAATTAAATAAAATAAGTTACATCCCCAAATGTCATGCACACAAGATTGGCCTGCTTTAGAAATAATTTCTTCTCAGTATCATCATCTTAAACCTGAACATGACTTTAAATCAGTGGTGCTCAACCAGGGACATATCTAGGGACATTTTTGTTTCTTGCAAGGAGGAGGGGAGTGTCACTGACATCTACTGAGTACATGCCAGGAATGCTGCTAAATATCCCACAAAATTCATGACATATCCACAACAATGTGTCTTTAGTGCTGATATTAAGAAAACTATTTAAATTCAGGTGTGAATTTCACATACGCATTTTTGAATAAATTATATTATTTTCCCATGGTTTTCTTCTACTATAAGTCAACAAATAGGCTGAGAATGATTATTGACAGTGTAAAACAAAATGTGAATGTCAAAGTACTTTGGCATCATTTAAAAATGGAATTATTCCTGACAGCCAGAAGGTACAACAGGCCAAACATCAGGCCCAACACTTATGAATACTAGTAGTAGCTCTCCAAAGAAGGTGGAATTCTCAACTACAGAAGGTCTGCTACACCAAGATTAAAGTAGTGGTTTAAAGGAGTGGGTTTCTGAAATGTGGGATTGTTAAATCTGGGTTAATGCACTCAAGCATTTTGAAGCCTTTGCTCTTCCTCTACCTGCAGAAGTAGTGCGCTATCCCTATTAAAAGCTACCCCTCTTCTCTTGATGAAGATCATGTAGAGACCTGTGCTTTGCATTATAATATGTCCTCTTTTTTCAGCAACTACCACCACCACCTTTTTTCCTGGACAACAGACCAAAAAATATATATACTGTCTAGGAAAATGCTGAGAATTACTGGGAGCTTCAGCTGTGGGTTTTAGCCAACATATATTGACAACAGCCTAGAGAGTATGTGTGAGACTGGATATTGAGAACGCTGGATTAAAAAGGATGAAATACAAAGTTGGATAAGGGAGAGTTTATCCATATAAGAGCACTCTTCCATGATATAGCATTTAACATCCTGGCCAGGACTCAAGAAGATGATAGTAATATGTTACTAGGATGTTTCTTAGACACTTGGAAAAATCAATGACCCATATATAGTGAAACACAAATGCTGACTACCATGGCAGAACAGGGTGGTGGGGGTTGGAAATTGAAAAACTCAGATAAGTGTGAATGCTAAAGTGGATATATCATGTAAGACCAGAAGCTCACAAACTAACTGACTGATTAAAGAAGGGGTCAGATGCCACATGAGAAAAGACCTTGCTATCCCATAGCATGTCTGTATAGCAGTAATTCTTTTTGCTTTATTTGTTGCTTTTGACATGTCATCAGTTTAACATGCCAAAAAACATGCTAAAAACATGAAGTTCAATAAAGCCAGGACCAGGATGAAGGAAGCACACAGACAAGGCATTAGAAGCAGAATGGTGCATTTGAAACCAACAAGCCTGCTTCCTCTGCTGCCCTGAAGTACAGGGATTAGGCAGGTGGGAGGGTGGACAGGAGCTCCCCGTCCACAGGCTCACTTCCTCAGAGTGACTGTTCTTAGGAGGAGGGTCAGGACCCACCTTAGACCCCTGCCTTACTGTGGTGGAGAGGAGGAAAATGGGGAGAGCAGGAACACACAAGAGGCCAACTGGACTCCAGAAGGCTGAGGGATAAAGAACATACCCCGAGCACCTGGAACCCAGCTCCTATCCTATATCATATCCCTGCTAGTTAACACCTCGACCAGTGGGTTGGCAAGGGGATGGAGAAGAGGGAACCGTCGCTTCCATCCACCTAGGCTGCTCTTTGGCCACCAGAGCAAGAAGGGATTGCCACCTAGTCTCAAGTACGCGATCTGAATATCCAGACATTTCAAGCACTATTGGACACAGGGTCTAAGTTGACATTAATACCTAAGAACATGAAGCAATACCATAGTTTCTATGTTTTATAGAAGCATGTAAGTTTCAGGTAATAAACCCAGACTCACTTCATAATGGGCCTACTGTGTTCATAGACCTACTTGGTGCTCACGCCATAGTCTAAATGCACAATCGGAATGTACATACCCGATAGGAAAACCGCCATTTTGCCTCCTGACCTATAAGACAACAGCTATCGTAGTGAGCAAGGCACAGTAGAAGCCTCTGAAACTGCCACCCAACTTTAATCAATATAGTAAAACACAAACAGTGTTGAATGTCAGGTATAATGGCCAAGATTAAAACCACCTCTACTGACTTAAAGGATGCAGGCCTGGTAGTTCCAATCATGTCACTAGGTAACTTAAAATTCTGTTCTACACGAACAAGAGAGAACTAGGAGAGGAAAGTCAGTTACTACAAACATAACCAACTTGTAGCCCCAACTGGAGCTGCTGCACTGACGATCATATCTTCGCTAGAGCTGACTGACTGCCCTACGAGGTGTGTGACCATGAAGCTGGCATGTGCATTTGTTTCCATCACTATGAGAAAGGAGGATCAAAAGCGGTTCATGTTTATGAAGGATGGCAGCAATATGCATTTCAGCTTTTCTTCAGACCTAATTTAACTCTGTGCCTCCTCTACTGTATCAATGGTATCTGATTAATTAGACTGGATAACCAAGAAGCAGAAAATACACGGGAGGCCTCGGTGTGACACATGCACTCCATGGGGTAAGATGAAAGCTGTTGGAATTCTGTTGAGCAGGATAGGCCTGGACCTACTCTCTAAAGTGAAGGACAAAAGACCATGTTACACCTTCACTAAGAAGTAAGCACAAGGCTTGGTAGACCTTTTGGGGTTTTGACAGCAGCACAATTAACAGCTGGAAATACTCATTTTACCCTTTTACCTGCTGATTTGGAGAACAGCCAAATTTGAATTGGGTCCAGAACAGGAAAGAGCCCTTGAACAAGTCCATGCCAAAGTGCAAGGCATCTTGCTGCTTGGGCCATATAACCCGGCAAAACTCACGGTCCTGGAGGAACTTTGAAAATTACAGTGTAGTGTTTATAGCAAGTCCCAATAAGAGATCCACAACTTTAAGACCCAGGTTTCTTGAGAAGAAACATGTCATCTGTAAGGAAGTACTACACATCATTCAAAAAATAGCTCCCAGCCTACACTGGGTCTTGGCAGCGATTGAGAAGCTGTTCCTGAGGGATCACATGGCCATGTGGTCAAAGCTGTACATCGTGAGCTGGGCTTTGTCTGACTAAAAAGTGGTAAGACTGGGTGGGCTCAGCAACAATCCAACATAGGATGTGAGTGTTATAGTGAGATCAAGCATAAGAAAGGTCAGAGGCACAAATCAGCTGCATGAGCAGGTGGCCTGAAATCCCCACATCGGGCTCCCCTGGGCCAATTGTTCTCTCCTTCAGCTTATGCCTAGACCCTACAGTGAGCCACTCTTTTGACTGGCTGACAGAGGACAAAGTAATTCCAGGATGGATTGGCTTCATATGTT
This sequence comes from Saimiri boliviensis, assembly GCF_048565385.1. Lineage (NCBI taxonomy): Eukaryota > Metazoa > Chordata > Mammalia > Primates > Cebidae > Saimiri > Saimiri boliviensis. The sequence goes on from NC_133453.1 coordinate 93,078,012, forward strand.
ACCCCCTGAAAATGGATTGCTGGGCCATTACTTCCCTGCACAGGAGCAGCCCTGGAACAAAGTGCTGAGAAAAATTCTTCTCAAACTACAGAGCTTTGGCTGGCATACCTAATCATCTGTTTTGTGTAGAAGGGGAAGTGGTTCCTGATAAGACTCCATATAAAATCACTGGTGAGTAACAATGTTTTGTTTAGTTGGTAAGGCACTCAGAAGGAAAAAATATTGGAAGACTGGTAACAATATCTGAGAAAGCGGCAGATAGATGGACCTATGAAATGAACATGGATGTAAAAATTTATTGTATTACATATTTTAATGCTCAGTAGAAGGTATTCAAAAGAGGAGTTTTAAAAAATAACCACCTAGACAGAATAACTCAGCCTCTATTCCTAGCTGGTAAAATGGGCTCATAAACAGAGTAGCCGTGGTGGTAGTAATGGAGGCTATGCATGGGCTCAAAACCTGGACTCCAACTCACAAAGGCTGATCTCGGGACAATGAATAGAGTCCAGCACCAGAGGCAGACTCTGTGCTCCCATGATAGCATCATCCTTTGAGGAGTCTAACTTGCTATTTAGTGGTAAATGAGTTGTTTTTAACTCTTTCTGCTGCAGGGAGGCAAATACTTAATCTTGACATGGACTGCACATATTCTGGGTACGGGTTTTCATTTCTTGCCTCAGCCAGCACCACTAACCAAGAGTTTACACAGTGATTGATCCCACTAACACAGAAAGGTACACAACATTGCTTTGTAAAAGAGATCCACTTTATAGCAACGGGCAAATTCCTATGGCCCTAGCATATTCCACACCACCCAGAATCTGCTCACTTAATAAAATAGTTAATCTTTTCAAGGTACAATTGAGGAGTCTATTTGAAGCTGTCGCACATTTAGGATGAGACACAATCTTCCAGGATGTTATATGCTCTAAATTGTTCCAAGTAGATCATTTCCATGAATTCAGAAAACAAGGAATGGAAGTTGGAGGCTGGCCCAACCCAGCATCATTTCCGAATTTCTCATAGGGAATATTTGTTTTCTGTTTCTTACACTACTGCTTCTCAAGGTCAGGAGCAGGGATATTCAATAGACATTTCTGTGATGATGGTTTTGTTCAGTGTCCATAGTATCCAATACACATGTGGCTGTTGAGCATTTCAATTGTGCTACTGTGACTGAGGACCTATATTTTCCATTTTATTTAATTTTAATTAAGCTTTATGTACTTTGCCTTCTTTTTGGATGAGAGTGGAATTCCTGACTGATGGATCATTCTCCTCTATGTCACAGGATACTTTACTTTTCTAGATATGACTCAGGAACGCATCTACTAGATCCCTAACTGAGGGACCACAGTCTTTGCTCTTTGGGTAGTGTTACTGATGCCCTCTTAATGAGCATTCAGAGGGGTGCAGGAACTGTCCCCTGAAACCACCAGAAAGAAGGTCTGCGTGTTAGGCTGCCCTTGCATTGCTACAAAGAAATACCTGAGACTGAATAACTTGTAAGAAAAGAGGATTAATTGGCTTATGATTCTGCAGGCTATACAAGAAGCGTAGTGCCAGCATCTGAGTCTCGGAAGACCTCAGGAAGCTTTTATATACGGCAGAAAGTGATAGGAGATGAGGTATGTCACATGGCAAAAGCAGGAGCAAGAGAGAGGAGGTGGGGGGCAGGGAAGTGCCACACACTTTTAGACAACTAGATATTGCAAGAACTCACTATCAAAAAGACAGCATCAAGCCATGTGGGATCAGTCTCCAAGATCCAATGCCTCCCATCAGGCCTCATTTCCAGCATTGGGAGCTACAATTCAACACGAGATTTGAGTGGGGGCAAATATCCAAGCTATATCAGTGTGGAACAGAGCTCATACCCCATCAGATGTTCTTTTAAAAAAATGCTCTACAGAGGCTGGGCGCTGTGGCTCATGCCTGTAATCCAACACTTTGGGAGGCTGAGGTGGTGGATCATGAGATTAGGAGATCGAGACCTTCCTGGCCAACATGGTGAAACCCTGTCTCTACTAAAAAAACCCTCAAAGATTAGCTGGGCATGGTGGCTACTAAGGAGGCTGAGGCAGGAGAATCCTTTGAACCAGGGAGTCGGAGGTTGCGGTGAGCTGAGATCACACCACTACACTCCAGTCTGGCTACAGAGGGTGAATTGGTCTAAAAAAAAAAAAAAAAAAAAAAAAAAAACTCTACATACACCTTTCCCTAATATCCATTTACTTGACTCTTTCATCTCTCATTGGATAGGAAGGAGCTTAGAGTCAGTGAAAGTCTTTCTATTTTGAAATTCTGCATATGGTCTAACATGTCTTTTGTAATACAGTATGGAGACTTGATGCCACAGCAGAAACTCCTATTGCGTGCATTACATAGGTGGAGATACAAAGTACAGAATGTTAAGGTACTTTTCTTCATTGGACTTTAATAGCACTTGCTTGTTTTCCATAGTGAGATATTGGGAATGTGAGTTATGGCATAATTAATATTGAACCTGTTGTAAGTCAAATAACTGAACCACTGTGAAGTTTTCTCAAAATATATAGCAATTTTAGGAGAGTAAAATGAGAATTAAGTTCTAAAGACAAAAATTGACAAATGTGACTTTGGAATATAACTGATTTGTATGTTAAGAACTTCCTTGGATTGGTGATGATTTGCTACCTAAGCCCTCAAATAGTGGCTTTTGAACCCCCAGTGGCACATAGTTTGGACATGTCTGGCTGGGAAGAAATTATTGACCTTGAGAAAGTGGACAGTCCTATCCTACCACATAGCATTTTAACTGTCTCATGGAAGTAGCCCTATGCACAAATCAATTAAGCAAATAAGTCCCATTTATCCAGAGCAAGATCTTTCCAACCGTTTTTGAAGAGGTTTACTTCAAATTATCAATCTAATTTACTCCAGTCATTTAACATCGCCTAGGTAGCTTGTTAAGTGAGGTTGAATCCTGATGATTTATTGCTTAATGTGGACAGCTTCCACATTCTTTGTGGTGCCTTCTACTTTGGAATCTGTTGGTGAATCGTTTCTGTACTTACACAACTTGCCTGTGAACATGCCTAATAAAAGATAAGTTAGCTCTGCAAAGCAAGACACTTAAGTATAGTCATATTTTATACAAAGAATGCTTCCTTGAAGACATCACGTAATTTGAAATTCACATCATTTAAAACCGATTTTCCCATAGGAAAAAACATAAAATTTTGTCATTTCAAATTTTTTATGAAAACTGATAATCCATTAATATTTTATACTACACTATTACAAATTACCATCATACAGCTTTACATAAAATGTGACCCCCCCCCACGTTGTGTATATGAAAAATGACAAGGTTACAGCTGTGTGTCTTTAATATGTGAGGCTGAAGAGTTCTTTAGTTTGTTTTCTGAAAGATATTAGTACTGGCAATCTCCAATACTAATAATACATTTTGAAATAGTTTTTATTTCTAATGAAAATAGTAGTGTTTTTGAGAGTCTAAATATGCAAGAAATAAATACTGAATTAAGAGTATACAATATTCACCAGGTTAATCTGCTTTGTTTATAGCCAAAGTGAATGGAAAACATTTCTGATTCTCACATTCTGAGCTCAGGTCCTGTGCTTCACAAATAAAGAGAACATCAAGCCTTAAATGTGTTTCTGATGTTAATGATTTCTCCAAATATTTCAGGGAGGTCTGGATACTGACTCTGACAGCCAAATACAGAAAGCTTAAAAAAGATTGTTTTAATTCTATCAGAGCATGTATTTTGTGGTATGTTAATATTTTGCATTAAGTCACTTTTGAGCTATTAAAGCTTTTTATTTTCTCTTTTTTTCCTTTTTAAGTCTGTGAATCATCAGAAAGCACTACCCTTTGTATTGATTGTATTTCCTCTGGTCCTGTGCTTCATACCAAGCTTTCAGAATCAGTGTTGGAGGTAGCTGCAGTGCGCACTTGTTGGAAAGCACTAACTCCATCTTCCCCCAGTGTGCTCTCGTTACTCTTCCTTAGGCTTATGGAATTAAAAATAAAGGAATAATTTCAGACAGCTGGAAAAATACTCCTCATTTTATATTAATGGACAGTCTTGGGGATACATGCTGCTTGTATCCATTAGGAGAGCAGTTCATCATATACATATATATGTATTTTATTTTTTTTTTGTGTGTGTGTGTGTATATATATGTATATATATACTTCAACATGTCTATGGTAAAATACATGCATATATGTATTAAAATACATGCATATATATACACACACATGTATAAAATACATGTATTAAATACATGTATATATATACACACATGTATTTAAAATACATGCATATATATATACACACATATGTAAAATACATGCATATATACATATATATGCATATATTTTACCATAGACATGTTAAAGTATTTTCTACCCAAGTATGAAGTTCTTTTCTGAAGCTCTGTCACATGCTCCTCCTCCATTTCTTTATGGTTCAGAATTCCCTGTTCTATCAATGAGGTTCCTAGCAAGAAACAGTTGTGCTTCAGTTTGAGTCTCTCCTCCCTACCCCCCAAATTTCAGGTGTCACCAATGTGAAAGTATCGAGCACTGGGTACTTTCCAAGGTTATTGGTCATGAGAGTTCCTCTTTTTTTAAATGAAATTAAGGCCATTATAAAATAACCTTCACCCAGGATGAGGCAAGCTGCTTTGCCAGGTTCTGCCCTGTGAGGACACTGGCTTTTTGCCCCAGAAGTTGCAGCAACAAGGTGCCATCTTGGAAGCAGAGAGCAGCCCTCACCAGACAACTGAAGCTGCCACCACTTTGATAGTAGACTTCCCAGGCTCCAGAACTGTGAGAAAATACATTTCGCTTCTTGATACATTACCTGGTCTGAAGTATTTTCTTATTGCAGCACACACAGTAAGGCAATATGGTAAATTCAGAACCGTTTAATAGAAAGTCCAGAATGAAGGCAACCAGCTCAAGATGTTTGAGGCACTTGATACATTTGAACAATGAGATGCCATTACTACTTCTAAGCCTGGAGGAGAAAAGAGATGGGATGGGGATACTGTCTAAAGACAGAGGAGCCACGGAAGAGCACTTACCCTGACTCCACCAAAAAATAAATAACCGACATTTCTCTTCCAGTCCCTCATATTCTGCCTGTATACCTGCCATTCACCCAAATCCACTGAAAGCCCAAAACAAAAATAACAACTAAAACAATGAAAACCTGTGGGCAGATCATCAAAGCAACTTCCAGTCACAGAGCAGGGCAAAGGAAGGCCAAGAAGGAATCTGGGGGAGCAAATGGAGAATAGTCCTCTCATCTGCCCTCTTATTGGTCTTAAATCAACTTTTGCCTGTAAATTCCCTCCAACTGCCCTCTCATCCTCCCTTTGGTTTTCATCTCAAAGCAAAGCCAATCTATTCATTCATTTTTGTTTTAAAATTTGTTGAATGCAGCTATACAGTAAGCTGTGTAGTAGAACTGAGAACACACAATAGATCAAATCCTTGAATACCGAAATAAAGCATCATGACAATGAGCATGAAAAGGGAGTTTGAATGGAAGGCGCACCAAGAGACGGCCATAACTCCTCCTTTGTCTTGACTTGTACCTATCAGTCCACTCTGTAGCCAGCCATCTTCTTAGCAAGACCCATTTCTTTCCATGGGCCCTGCCTTACTATTCTCTAGAAAAATAAAACTACACACACACACACACACACACACACACTTTTTGATTTTTAGCTCTCAGAATGTAACACTGCAATGTTTAAGGAAGGCAGTTGTAAGTAAAATTTGAGTGCTGGGGCTCAGAAAATGCTACCTCAAAGTACTTTGAACTGAAGAACTGAATCATCAGAAGCAAGATAATTACTCTGACCTTCCCTGGCTTTTCTGTGTCAGAGCTGGTTGTAAAGAACTTCTCTGACCTACCTTTTCTGAAAGTAGTTTATAAGACACATTTTTCCAAGGGGTCCTGCCCCACATCTAGGGGGAAGGAATGCTACACATAGAGTCCAAATAAAATTTGAAGTCAAGGCATTAGCTAAAAACCGTCCCCCAAACTATTACCATTAGGTCATATTCTTTGGTCCAATCACATTTCTACACAGCTGTTCATTCTTTATGGAATGTAAGCACAAAAATAGACACTTTTCTGAAGCCCCTTGTGTCACATAAAACTTTGATTAAATAAACGTGTTAGGCTTTTCCCTTGCTCATTTGTGTTTTGCTATATGAGTGCTCTTATGACCCTTAGGATGGGTGAGAGAAGATGTCACAAAATAATGTGACTTTTAGTTATCAGTTTTCTTAATATTGATAAGAAAAATCGAAATATTCAAAAACATTCACAGGTACATATGTAACCCCCAAAATAAACCAATGGTTGTGCTTCAATCAGTGTTGGTATACAAAAGATAATATACTCCAATTCTTTTGATTTTCACACAACTTTTTTGTTTTATTTTAATGTACGGGGAAGCCACTGGCAGAAAAGCCTGCATCTTGCAACTCACTTCCAAGATCTTTATTTAGAACCATCCAAATCCTGTAGCCATGTCTTAAGCTGTTGGAACTACCCCTATTTCTACTACCAAAAATGTGCTGGAGTCAAGGAGAATGATGCATTGAATACTCCCATCCTACTACAGAGTGGGAAGGATTACTGTTGAACTCCAAATTATTTTGCCATAGACACATTGTTTACACAACACAGCTGCTGGAGTGACTTTGATGACAGGAACTTATTGAGGCCTTTGGGGGATGATGAGATTGTTGAAATCATGATGTTTGTTTGCTGCACTTGATTGATGTACCATCACTAGTCCTAGGCTTCAGGCATATTAAGGCATACACAAGTTTTGTGGACTGAACTGCAAGCCCAAGCCCACTATAAAAACAAATCAATCCCTTGTTTAGAAACATTCAGTGTCTTCTACAGCCCGAGAGATAAAGTTCAAGCTCCTTGACAATGTACACAAGGCCTCCTAGAATCTGGATCCTGTCTCCAAAATTCTCCCTGCTGAAAACAAATGGTAATTATCCAATCATCCCCTGCTATTTATTTGCCTCTTCCTACTTTTCTACTCAGAATGCCTAATCTATTCTTAAAAGCTCCTTAAGATTCATGTCATCCATTTTTCATTTCACAAAGCCTTCTGGAACATTGATTCTCTCTCCACTTACAGTTTTCTTTATAAGGCTCAAATGACATTTTGTATTTTCTTCTATCAGAGTTCTGAGCACATGGTACCTTAATGGATCCTGTTTCCCTACCAGAGGTTCTGCTGCATTCCATAGCCCCCGGCAGGGGGCATCATTCCATGTGTGTCACACCCAGCTTCCAAATGTAGCCTCACAGATCCATGTCTTCCAGTAGAAATTCAAGCATACTTAGCTTCCCTTAAGTTTAGGACTTTTCTGAAGGTATAAGGAGCTCCAAAGAAAAACACATCGTATGGACTCCCTCAGTCTCCAACCTTATACTGAGCTGTTCTACCTCAATTCCTTCTATAGCCTACCTTCCCACTATGTGCCCCACCCAACTTGTGAACATATGGATACTGGAGGACAAGGACAGGTTATTTTACCACTCTGACCACTGTTCTGCAAGATGTCCTCCCAGGCTGGCCTGCCTTCGCTATTACTCCGGGGATTCTCATAAATAAAATATTATCTGTCTGTTGATGTTTCTATCTCCGTGAGATGATCATAAATTCCTCGAGGGCAAGAATTGTATCTAAATTACCCTTATATCCCCAATGTTGGGCACAGTACATAGAAGATAGTAGATCCTAATAATGCATCAATATTATAAAAGAGAAAATGATTTTTTTTTTTTTTTTTTTTTTTTTTTTTTGAGACAGAGTTTCCCTCTTGTTACCCAGGCTGGAGTGCAATGGCGCGATCTCGGCTCACCTCAACCTCCGCCTCCTGGGTTCAGGCAATTCTCCTGCCTCAGCCTCCTGAGTGGGTGGGATTACAGGCACGCGCCACCATGCCCAGCTAATTTTTTTTTTTTAGTTTTTTTAGTAGAGACGGGGTTTCACTATGTTGACCAGGACGGTCTCGATCTCTCGACCTCGTGATCCACCCGCCTCGGCCTCCCAAAGTGCTGGGATTACAGGCTTGAGCCACCGCGCCCGGCCGAGAAAATGATTTTTAAATCCCAAGCCACCACTTAGATTTTTGGATTGGAAACTCTTTGGCCATTAGGGAATGTTGTGTACTGTAGACGAGAGGAAGGCTGCTGGCTTTAATGTGGACTTCAGGAATCTATCATTGATACTGTCTTTCCCAGATTTCTTCCCATTAGAGATCCCTTTAATGTGGGTACTTGAAGTTTCTAGAATACAATTTAATAATCACGTTAATATTTTATACTATAAATTATTTAATCACAAAAGCAAATATTACAAATATCTTTTAATGTATAGGTGTCTTAAGGATTTGGAAAGTAAGACTATGGCTATATATGTTATCTGATGTATAATTTATACATGCATGAATAATCAATTTCATCCCAAAAAAGGAAATTCCTTTTTTTTAAATTTGCTTGAGATTGGGGAATGAGGAGGAGTATATGAATAGGAGTTATCGTAGAAATTAATTAAGTAATGAACAATAATGGTGAAAGCTTTATTGAACACGAGCTTGTTCATCTTGTTCTTGCTCTATGACAAAAAATTAATAAGAGCTTGATTCACTGCCATTTATGGAACCCACATATGCTACATGACTGTATAGACCCGCTCCTTGTATGATGTGATCTTGACATCTTAGTGAGGGTGTAAAAATATTTCACATACAGAAGGATATTTTTTCTAATGTTACAGCTAACAAAGATCATAAAGAGTGGCAAGCCCCAAAAAGGTGAACCAGATCCCAAAACTCCAGGAGAGATTCATTCTACATTGTTACTTTTCTTAACACTAAACTCTTCAATTTCAATCTTCATATGGCCCCATAATCGCCAGAAATAGAACTGCTTTATCTACTATTATGCTATTCTGGCTTAGTGTTTATATAACTAATTTTTAATAAATACTTCCCAAAACATCTCTCTTTATATTATACTTGACTTTATACTATTTATGGTCCAAACTTAATGCATAATTCATCCTTCATAAATGAATCTAACATGGTTCAACCATGGTTGGTGGACTCCTTGAATTTACTTGTAAACCAGTAACTAATCAAATATACTTGCAAACCAGTAATTGGATATTTTACTATTCATTGGACTTCATTAAAGTGAGCTAAACAACAAATTCACCGTTACTGGTTAGATGACCCAAACTGGGAAAAAGTGCACATCTTAATAAAATGGCTATGACTATCTTTCAAAGGACTGGGCTCTGGAATGACTTGAGCCCTACTAGGCTTTCTGAGGACTTTATTGTCATGGAGGAGCTCTGCCAAGAAAATTTAAAACAAATTCTTCTTCCCAAAGTGCCAAGCATTTCTCCATTATGAAATTTCTACGGAATTCCATGAGAAGTCTCTTCTGTAAAATGAGCCTCTGTACTTCTGCACAGCTGCAATACCTGGCAACCTCCCTAGCCCTAGGAAGTGAATACAGCAAACAACAACTGCACTGGCTGTCAAAACCATGAGCAAGTTCTGGAAATGGAGGCACGCTGCTGCTCTCACCACAGAAAATGAGGAGCACACTGATTTTATTACCTGGATAGTCTCAACTAGCAAGAAGCTCCTAAAAGTACAGGCAGAATAGTGGTTTCCTTTTGGCATGCCAACTGCCTTGGTAAAATCAATTAATTTTGGTTTTATTTTATTATCATCCTTGACCCTCTCAGCAAGGACAAGTCAGCAATGATGATTGATGAAGTCATCGCTGTGTGCTTAAATATGTTAGGGTTCAGACAGCAAAGATGGGTACAAGCATTCTCTAAGAGCTTTCCTCCTTTTACTTCCTAGGAGAGCAATATGCCATCTTGTGAACTAAAAGTGCCCCTGACCGACACCAAAAATTAAAGATGAATGTTCTGCATATCAACAGCAATACAAATCATTCTGCTATCCTCTGGAGTTTGTAGAGAAGATAATTTTTACTTCATTTGCTGTAGGGAGGTGCATCTTTCTGGCATCTTCCACAGTACTGTGCTGTCCTGGACTCTGTCCAGAGTCAACAGCTGAGCAGCATGATGTAGCCTGTGATTCAAAGGCCCAGGGCAGAAGGGAAATAATTCCCCAATGCCGCTTTGTACTATCTTGGTTTTTACATAAATAAATCAACATCCTCTGAAAGATGTTTGATTGTGTAGGTAGTAAATTTAAGAAGTTTGCTTCGTGTGAAGATGGAACAAGTGGTATTTTTCCTTTAAACATTGGTCACTACTGAGAGAAGCACCACACCTGTTAGAAATTATTTTTAAGGTATGCATTTGGGTAAAGATATCACTATTATCAGGATGTCAGATTCTCCCACAATGAATTTTTTCCCACAAACATAGTTTTTTTCTTGCTATTTTAAAAATATAGCTTCCTTAGAGAGCAAAGTTGAAAACAAATACATATTTTGCTATATTCTGTATATTTGATTCACAGACCTTAGTAAACAGGTTTTAAGAGGTATTTAATTTAAGTAATTTTAATGCATTTAAAATGAACATTAACCTGTAACATACAAACCTACAGCAGGCCAGCTTTCAAGCTGCACATTGAAAAATCCATATTGAATTAGACAAGGTAAATAGAGCCAGTTCATGATTCTTAAGTAGACTTTACATTTACTGTTGGAAACATATAGGATCTGTTGCTACTACTTAGTCTAAAAAGGAAAAATGAGTCTTGGGCCCATTTTTTAAATTATGAGGTACCGTAAAAATTGTGGCATTCTGAGGAACAGGCTCTTTCTAATTTTGAAAAGTGATACGGAATTTGAAAAACTATGGAAATCTTACTTTTACGTTCAACAGTACTCAACAGAAGTTGGAGAAGAATTTCTCTACCATGGCACCATTAAAATCTTTGGGCAGATGATGATTTGTTGTGGATGTTTCCTGTCTTTGTTGATGCTTACCTCTATCCACTCACTGCCAGTGACACCCCCAGTTATAAGAATTAAAACTGTCTCCAGAGATTGCCACATGTCCCAGGGCGAGTTACAAAATCATTCCTGGATAAGGACGACTGATGTTGAAGTGCTGCATAAAATCGTATGAGACCTTCTCCATTCTCATAGAGGCTAATCTCTGACAGCTGGCACCATTAATTCCTTCAATGTTGAAAAGGTGCTCTTCTTTCTTTTTTTCTGTGTGGTTCCTGGATCTCCTCTTGGCTGCCTGTTTGCTGGCTTCTATTTCTCTTTTTCTCTTCTTTCATGCCACTCAATGAGTTCAGTAAGATTCAGCTGTGAACACTTTCTCTGTTTTTTTTTTTTTTTTTTTTTTTCCTCTTCTACCATGTGGTTTTGCTCATGACTGTGATTGCTTAATATTATTTCACCTGTAATTCAGACTTTTCTAAGCTTTACATTTCCACCTATCTTCTGGAAACTATGCACTGATACTGTAAACTTGTCGTTACCCCCGCATACCTAAAAACACCTCCAAATCCATTCATGTGTTCTATTCTTTTAACTGTTACTGCCCTCATCAGCCTCAGCCTCTAGGTGTTCCTGGTTTTAAAATAGGGAGACATCTCTTCACTATATTTAATACACAATGATTTGCCAGAAATTATACATTCTGTCCAGTCATTTCTATCTTGGGAAAGTCCTTACATCGAAACCTTTTTTGCTAACTTCTGGATCTATTCTAACCTAGGATCTTACTACTCTTTGCAATATGTTAGAAGATATTTTCCCAACTGCCTCCCTGTCACTTCCTTTGACTTCCCTAGCTATGTAATTCTAGAAGAGGATCGTTCCCAGAGCATAATTCTGATTGTCATTTTCTTTCTCGAAACTAATTTTGAAATGCTCCCTTGCCCCAGACAGTGACAGCCTCCATGATCCAATCCAAATCTTCTAGGTGTTTTTGTTTTTTTTTTTCACTGCCCTTACCATGCCACCTTGTAACTATTTCCTCTCCACTTATATTAGACAATGAATTATCTCAATATAACTTTTTTCTCACCTTGCAACCATTCCTCAAGCTCTTTTCCTTAACAGAAATATTCTTTCTTCCCTCTACTCAATAAATCTTACTTACACATCAAGATTCATATCAAGGTAAAACTTCTTCGAGATTTTCTGATGTATTAATCTTTCTCTCTCCCAACCTCATCAAAATTCAACATTTTGTATTGTACCTATTCACACGTTGTTTGCATTCTTAAATAATGAGTTATTTGTATTTCCTAAATTATGTAGCATAATGTTTGTTGAATTATATGCATATCAGAAGGAGGGACTTGCTTGGGTCCTAGCTAAATAAACAGTAAGAATCTGGCATTGCATATAAAGAATTATCCACTGTCACATTCTTTCTAAATATCTAATTTCTCATTGGCAGATAATATTTCTCAAAAATGGCCACAGAGATATTTTCAGTCCAACATGCTTTTCTAGAACCTTGCCACTCCTCTATCAAAAAAGTCAAATCCATTTCCCCTCCTTTTGAAATTGGTCAGGGCTTTGACGGTGACACACTAGAGTGCTGTGCAAGTGATGCCACATGACCTCCAATGATAGGTTCTCAAGGGCAATCTAGCTTTTCCCTTGCTACCTCTCTCCAGGATACTCATCCTTGGAACTCAAATTAGCACACACCAAGAGACTCCCGTACAGAGAAGAAATGAGCTCATTAAGTGACAGCCAGCATGGACCACACATCAGCCATATGACTGAGACAGTGAGCCTTTAGATGACTCCTCCAGCACCAAGTCTACCAGTTTTCCTGCTAAGGCTTCAGACATCTTGCAGTAGGGAGAAACAGCTATTCCTCCTCTGCCTTTTACAATTTCTGACTGAGAGTATAAGTGGTTGTCTTAGACTGCTGTATTTTAGGATAGTTTATGATGCAGCCATAGTGACTAGAACATACTTCCAAGTAAATCTAGAAGAAAATGAAATCATATTTTCTGTTTATTTTCTACTCATATGTAAGAGATGAGCCTTTCTCTCATAGAGAAATAGTGTCTACAATGTGAAAGTAGGAAAAGAAGAAAGATAACTGCCACACCCTGAAGGGAGCTGTAAGTACAGGGAAGAACATATGCATATTATAGCTACGGGGTTTTTTTCCCCAACTCATCTATTATTTTGAGTGTGATAATACTAGTTCTCTATATGATAGACAAATTTAAACGTTGTTAACCCCTGGAAGGATATTCAGACAAATTGAAGATATTTTTTATAGGCATACATTTCAAGGAAAAGATATTCAGGTAAATACAAATTTGTTTTATTTTACTGTGTTAAATTATTACTTGATTAATAAAAATTTGTTCTTTGAGTAAATAAAAATAGTTACTGTACAATTTGAAGATTAGCCTTTTTTTGTGGCATTATCTTTCATACAGATCCCTGGAACATGTTTATTTGGAGGAAATGTTGATCTTCTAAAGATCTGCTACATAATTCTTCTAGCCTACTTTCTGATCAGCTCCCTTTGTATTACTGGTCTATGAAATGATAAATCCCAACTCTTCCTCAGTTGATTTCTTCTGGATAAAAGCCCTCTTAGCTGTCGTTTCATTCCCAGTAATTAGTGAGCTCTCTCTTTTTTTTTATTGTTGGTGTCACTAGTATTCAACTGACATCTAGAAAAACTTTTGGTATTCTTTACTGAGTTATTATCAAAATGCCATTTTTTAAATGGGTGAAGCAACAATCATAAAGTAGTCAATTTTATAATTAATTTCTGGATGAACTTATGAGAATGATGGTGGCTTTATAGTATCTGGTGTGAAAGCATTCAAAATGAGTCAAAATGTTTTTTCCGACATCTCTAAAATTTAATTATGAATTAAAAAACAGAACAAAAACAGCATAATGATCTAGATATTATTATTGTTGCTATATGATGGGAAAAAAAAAACACAAAAAACTTCCCTTATACATTTTCCAAGATGTGGATTAATTTTCTGTAAGTCTTACTTACCAAATCCTGTTTTTTGTTTTGTTTTGCTTTGTTTTTGTATTTGTTTTTTGAAACAGAGTCTCGCACTGCTACCCAGGCTGGAGTGCAGTGGCATTATCTCGGCTCACTGCTACCTCTGCCTCCTGGGTTCAAGTGATTCTCCTGCCTCAGCCTCCCAAGTAGCTGGGATTACAGGTGACTGCTGCCACACCCAGCTAATTTTTTGTATTTCTAGTTGAGATGGGGATTCATCATGTTGGCCAGGCTGGTCTCGAATTCCTGACCTCATGATTCACCCACCCCAGTCTCCAAAGTGTTCGGATTACAGGCATGAACCATCGCGCCTGGCCAATACTGTTTTAAATAAAGCGAAATTAGTACTTTAAAGATTACAAAATTGAATTAATTATAAAATTACAAATCAGTTGTTAATTTTGTTTATTATACAATTTCCAAATATATTTAAACATAATGATATTAATAATGAAAACTATAATAGTAAATATTTATTGAACACTTACTGTATGTCAGACACTGATAGGCACTATTCAATGGTTAGTTTCTCATGTTCAGGTATTAATGCATTTAATTTACACAATTATTTTGGATAGATACTTTAAATTTCCTTTATTTTACAGATGAGGAAAAAGACTCACAGGGAATATCTATGCATAGAAATTTATTAATTTTCAACATATGTCTACATGTGCTCTTTTAAATATCCACACATACACAAATACATGCACATACACACAACATCATTTAACTAGCATATTTTCTTCTTTGTTTTTACAGTGACTATAATACAGTTTCTGTCTAATAATTGTCTCCCCTGAAATGTTCATTTTTCTCCAGAAATGGCCTTTGAATGAATGGAATGTTCTAGCTGAGGGGCTCTCTGTTGCAAAGGTTCCCACAGCCATCAGTACATTAGCTCCAACTGCTGCTGTAGCCATTGCCATTTACGTTTCTCCCAGGAGAATTCAGATGAAAAAAGGAAACTCTTAGTGCTAAGTGTGTACCAGGTTTGGCTACAAAAATCGCTAAGCACATTCTAGCTGAGCCTAGAATGAGAATATTTTCTTTTATTTTTCAATGGGCAAAATACTATGTTATAGAGTACAAAATGTGAGTGCATTGCAATAAAAACAGTAGTATAGTAAAAATAGCCACTCTTATGAGAACAGAAAAGATTCCATTTGGAACAATAGCTTTAAAAGCAGACTCTTGCTTCTCTTAAGTTTAACTACTGGGAAGCCAAGGGGACAAAATTCCAATTTAGTTACTGAACCCTGACTTTTCCCAGATTGTTTTTCCTTTACAACAGGTAACAACGGTAATTATAATTTCAACCAAGGAGTTTGGCACTAATTCAAAATGAGGATTTTAATAAACTTCAATGTTATCCTAACATCTCCTCTCTTCTCCCAAAACCATATATGTGAAGGTATATGTACATTCACATACATATATCTTTGCCTATTTTTATCTTTAAACGTTTTATTCTTTGACACTTTGGTTTTGCTGAAAGTTATGTTCTAAGTCATAAGGGGGGTTTCATGTAAATCCATAGCCAAGAAGACTGGGAATCATGAAAGTCTTTGGAAATTAAGCCCTTTATCTTCAAAATGTGGTGTTATTGCTTCTGAATGGGAGAGTTAAAGGCTGAAACCTGCTGCTAAACGACCTTGCTCAATATGTTTGTAGGTGCGGCTCGAAGAGAATCCAACAGTTTCCCTGGTTTCTGTGCAAGTAGATGATGCCTCACAGTCAATATGGTAGAGTTTGATGCACTCCACAGATAGGGGAGGGATGAATGTTAGTTTGAGCATAATTGGAAAAGGTGTAATTAGAGAGTGAAACCATAATAACCAAATAAATAATAAAACTTAAAAAATAAAAGTAAAATAAAGCAAGAAACTGTGAGTAAAAGTTTGTGTAAAAGGATCAAAACTAAATGTAAACCATCTTAACAATATCCAGAAATACCACAGCCTCCTGGAGTTTTAAATCAGAAATATTATAGCAGAATAAACCCAAAAATAAATGATTTTAAAAACCATTCCAGAATCCCACAAAACCATTCATCCAAACTTCCATTTATTCTCTTATTAGTGTAATTGGTAAACCAAGTACAGTGTTGTGGCTCTCTGACCATGTGAGATACTGAGAGTTAGACTTATTTTTAAATCGCAAAGGTACTATTAAAAGCAATATTGAAATTTTTAATGAGATGGGATAATGTGAAGAGGTAGTCTTGGTAAATGATTAAGTGACTGTTATGTTTTTATTAGGTTTACTGCTTCTGGTAAATATATTATTAGGGTGTCGTGTAAAAGTGATATGAGAGAAATTGTTTTTTGCTAGATAATTCCACCACTTCTGAACAAGATTAAAAAACTATTTTGTTTTACAGCTCCTACCAATCCCTCATACATTTTTCCTTTGCTCTCTATTGTGTTTCTTCTCAAGATTCTGAACCTAACAGAGTTTATAAATGCATGTTCATGGCTGGGAAGTAAAATCAAATTTGAGAGCTATTGAAGGACAGTATTGAACCAGTTCAATGAATTGCTGTTTTTTAAACATAATCCTAGGTACTGAGTATAGCTGTGTAAATGGATAGACTTGATGACCTGAATAGTTACCTATTCCTTTATCCATACTCTTTCCTCTGTATCTTTGTAATTCCTCTTAAAAGAGTTGTTGTCTATTTGCCTGTTACATCAACCACACATAGACATGTGATTTGTTTTAGTCAAAAGAATGTTAGCAGGCTTCATATAAGCAAAGGACTAAACAATTGTTAATACTGTACATTTCTACTTACTCCCTTGGAAGCCTGCCCTATCAGATCAAGCCTGAAATAGCATATGGGGGATGAGACACCAGGCAGGACAGGGTCAACTTATCCATGCCAACAACTCCCTAGATCAACCAGCCCCCATAATACAAAACAGCTAATCACGGATGTAAGTGGGAGTCCAGAAGGTCCCAATGAAGCGCAGCAGAGAGAAGCAGAAACCCAACCCTACTAACACATATGTAACAAAAAACAAGGCATTGTTATATAAAACAGTTAACATTTACATAACAATGTGAGATGTTTGTTAAGCAGCAATAGGTAAGTAATGCAACATCTCAATGATTTATATTCTTCATCTTTAATAGCAACATCATTTGGAACTTCAAGGAGGAATGGGCTTTGGTTTGTGCCAGATACTATATTAACAGCATGATTAATATTAACATTATCATCACCACAATTCTAGAATGTAAGTAATAGTAAAATCAACGTATTTAAATAGTAAACCTCAGTTTACAGAAAGCATAAGTGATTTGATAATATTACGTATTAGGTAGGGCTTGACTTTTCAACCCACACTATTTAGCTCCAGAATATGGGATTTTTAGCTACTGAACCATATTAAATAAGACTATCATTCTTCTGGTAGTGTATTGCCTTTTTCTGGCATAGGCTAAGGCTGTTCCTTCTTTTATTCATTGGAATTTTCTTCCATATGATCACTTTTCATCTTTTTGTATAAGTCATTAAGTTCATTGATTGTTTCTCTAGATCCCAAAATGCCTAACAAATGAATAAATATAATTTCAAAAGACTAGTCAGAATTTTAAATAAACACAGTCCATATTTCTTCTCTAGTATCCTATGAATATGACTTCTTATATGTCAAACATAAATGTTCAATTATTTCTTAAATAGGAAGTCTATTTATAATCTAATTAACATTCTTTCCCTCTGCTCTTCATTTTTTTGTTGTTTGTTTAATCAGTTTTGAGAACAAAGGTAAGGCAAGTATTGTATTATATGCTAGGCAAGAATTTTTCATTGGACAGAACTCACAGGCCAGGCAGAGTGAATCTGAAGAAACACCCATCTGGGATTCAAACAGGAAATCCTAACACCTGATGACTCCACCTGTTCCCCCTGACTCACTCCAGGCCCAGCTGAGGTGATTAACAAGGTATCATGTCTACTTCCTGTGTGGGATCTATTTCATAGCTCCAGGGATTGCCCCTCTTCCTGGATGATTATTTCCCAATGTTTTTAGGAAGACATTTACTTAAACCTGTGATGTCGCTAGGGAAAAGTAAGAAAAATATTTAAAATAACTGGGAGGGGGAGAAGAAAAAGTCTGTATTTTAAAATACAAAATAAATGATCTCTGTATTTTGGAAAGAGACCAGTTGTATGTGAAGAGCTGAATCCGACCTTTAGAGTCAAATGAGGGTTGACCACTCCCTCCTACTCACCCAAGTGTGAAACATGAGAGCAAAGGGACCCTCATTGAATTTAAAGGGCAATAAATACAGACCAAATAAAAAGAAATATTTTCTCATGCAGCATATAGTTAACCTGCAGCATTTCTGGCTCCAAGGATCATTTAATTAAATAATCTGCACAGACAGAATTAAGTCATTTTATGACCACTAATAACATCTTCAGTGCTACAAAGTGAATATAGTGAAGGTAAATCAACTCTCATTTTTTGGGCATAAGTTAATTGTCCTTAGAAGATAAGAATAATGTTCTCTCCAAGTGGAAATAACACTGGACCACCCAGTAAACTCCCACTGACTTCCTTATAGGTAACAGGAGAGAAATTTAGACTAATCTTTTCTCCAACTGTGAACCCCCCCTCCATATGATATTGATGCCAAAACTATTAATGATGGAATCCATATTGGCATCCTTATTATATTTTATACACAAGTAAAGGTTTATAGCAGGAAAATCTATAAAAGTGGGGGAAATAAATTAGAGAAATTAAAGATAGATATGAATAGTTTCAATTATACAATTGAAAAAAACAGTAGGGTTTCATTGGCTACCCAGAATTTGGTATATTTCTTGACAGGCAGCTTTAGTTATTAAAATACTAGAAGATTTTTAGGGAAAAATCTGGGGGTACACTGCCATAATAAAATGCCACAGACTAGGTAATTTAAAACACAGATATGTGTTTAAACATTTCAACATTTCTGAACTGTTGAAGTTTGAGATCAGGTGGCAGCATAGTTGGGCTCTGGTAATGGCCTTCTTGCTGACAGCCACCTTTATCCTGTATGGGCAAATCCATGGTGGGCAGTAAGAGAGGAAAAGAGCAAGCTCTCTGATGTCGCTTCATAGAGCCATTAATCCCATCATGAGGTTCTCACTTTCATGACCCTCATTAAACCTAATTAGGTCCCATCTCCATATACCATCCCATTGCTGATCATGTCTTCAACATATGAGTTTTTCAGGGGGGAACACAATGCCATCTATGGAACTGAATAGTCATTAAATCCACAATCTAATCAATACATAAGGACATTTTCATGACAACCAAAGTGTATATCCAAACTCCAGACAGAAACCAGGTAATAGTCTTGACATTGGAGGCACCAAGGCAAAAAAAATAAAATAAAATCCTTCATTCTTCATCTTAAAATGTGTTTTTAATTTGTTCAGGGAGGTACATAGTACATATATACACACAGACTATCCTAATGCAATGTTTTACATAGCATAAAGAAAGGGTATAACTAATATTTTGGAATCACAGAGGGAAAAGATGTCAGTGGGGAAAGTTACAAGTAAGAGCTTGTCAACTAGACACAAGTATTCAAGAACAGTTGCAGAGTTAACTGCCATTCCATAACCAGGCAAAGGGAGAGATTATGTTGCATTCTTAACAGACGTGGCCAGTAGTACAATCTGGCTGAGTCATATCATGAATGACAGAGAACTGATGTTACTTATCTGAAAAGGTGGTAGGTGGAGATCAAATATGAGACCAACTCTTCTGTAGAATATAAAAAACATATATTTCTAAAGTAGAGGATCAGCAGTAGAAAGGTTAGTAAAAGAGAAAATGTATTCAACAATTTTTTCTTGTATTTTCTAAAATAGCTAAAAAACGTCTTACAAAGTGACAGCTTAGTAATGTTTACTTCTCCAGAATTTTAGAATGGCATTGACAATAGGAGAATCTGAGGCTGCTAGACAAATCTAGGGCATCTACACAAAGAGCCAAGTGTATGATGGAGACATGCCTACCAGCTCCTGAGCAAAATAAACTAAGAGATGGATTATGGCTCTTAATCTAAGTTTTGAAAATTAAGAGCATTATAAATAAATTATCCTAGAAAAGAGTTGACCATGTTGAGTCAGATTGAATTGATTTCGGCAACTGAAATTTCCTTG
The DNA here is from genome assembly GCF_048565385.1 of Saimiri boliviensis. NCBI lineage: Eukaryota > Metazoa > Chordata > Mammalia > Primates > Cebidae > Saimiri > Saimiri boliviensis. Next base: position 93,098,278 of record NC_133453.1, read on the forward strand.
TGATTCACTTTCAAACTCTCTTCACAGTACCAGTAAAATAGAACTCGGACACATACTAGATTTAGATACTTGTCAAAAGACATGTGCGACAGACCATTCTTGATTGCTTTGAAAGTTCATTACAAGATCCTATCAGAAGAAAGAAAAATGTGGAAAGGTATTACATAGTTCAAGTAAATAATTAAAAAAAAATTAAAATTATGAGTTGCCATAAAAAATTAAATATTATAGATTTGTTTTGTGCATTGATTCATGCACTTATTATAATTTTTATTGATGAAATAATCTATAATTTTTCTCTTTGCTGAGATGACTTCAATTATAAACATTTAACCTAATTTCTAACTAATTTTATTTTACATGGATTTCTCTATATAAAGCATAAAACTAAAAGTTGAGTGGCACTGAGGTATTCTCATTTTTGAATTGTGTTACATTTACATCTTTAGAGAGAAAGATACAGAATCCTATTATTTTAAAGGAATAAAAGCTTTTAAATGATGAGAATATCAAAATGAGGTCAGATGGGCAACTTCAAAGAAGAGAGTTATAATATTTCAACACACTCTTTAGCTCTGTTTACTCTGCTCATCATTTTTCAATCTGTGTTTTATATCTTTGTTATTATTAAACTTAAAAATTGTAAAAAACTTTAAAAAGTTTAAATAAAACATTGCCATTTGGCCTAGAAGTCATATATATATTTTCTCTTGCATTAAATGAGAAACATCTACATCTTTTACTTATTTACTGTTAAAGTTTCTGTGGGAAACATATTAACCCATTTACTCTGGATTACCTCTTTGTATAATTTTAAAAAGTCTTTACTTTCCTCATATTTAGCTGTATGAAATAAATATAAGTTCTTCAAGCTTTTATACATTTTCTACAACTCAACAGGATAATCCTGGACGACTGAAATTTAAAGTATTTTAAAATATCATACAAAACAAACAAAAATATGAAATTCCTATTTATGAAGCAGAATTCATATTCTTATAGAATATATTTTTATGAGTAATCTTATTTAAAGTGTTTTGAAGTGATCCAACCCTAATCATACTTATGCTTGCTATGCTTGGGATATACTGACCATAAACACAATTTAAAGGTGCTTATAGGAAACTGACTAGTTATTCCTTTTCAGCATCAAAATAGAATTTACAGTTACCCACAATCATTCTTTTTTGATTGCCTGCTTATTTTTTTCCAATTAAAATTGTGGATGCTATCAAAGAATACAATAAGGTTATGTAATAGAATTTAAACACACTTTATTGCAACAATATAAGTTTCATGTACAGTTATAAGCAATATGGTTGTACTTAATAATCTTACATTGCAAGCATAATTGTGGTATCAAATTAGTAATTTTCACAAAGCACTTGCATTAGAGATTGGTATGATACAATATATTTCAATTCTCAGTTGCACAGGAAGATAACAATTCGTTTAATAGGAGAACTGGGGATACAGTTCATACTCTTAGATCTGATTATCTTGTTTATACAAAGCTCAGAGTCCTAGTCATAGAATTTTAGAGTTTGAAGAGACCTTAGAGATCATATAGTTCAACAACTTTATTTTATAGAAAAGAAAATAGAAACGAAGGGAAATTATTTGACTTAATGTAACAGAAAGTAAGGAGCTAGAATGGAAACCACTTCTTAATTTTCTCAGGACTGCAAAATGAAGTTGGGGCAAAAAGGCTTAGATTTGAAAACGTTATGCACAGAAATGGTATTAAAGCCATTGGTTGGACTGAGTCACTGAGAAATTGAAAAGGAGACACATGTCAGCCTGTATTTGTTGAGCAAAGAAGGCTGCAAAAAAGTGGCTGGTAAAATGACAAGAGTGTGTGATAAAGGAGTCCCTGGAAAGAAATAAGGGCTGGTTCTGTATTAAATGCTGCTGAAAGATCAAGTAACCGATGCTGGCTTAAATGACCATCTGGTTTAGGAACGTAGAAATCACTAGTTTCCCTGGCAATTGAGGTTTGAAGCCTGATTGGGAGTCGACAGAAGTGAAAAAGTATAAAAAGTGACTGCAGACATTAAGCTCAGGATGCTTTACCATGGTGACAGTAGATGCTGGGAAAGTAGACATTAAATTACATCTTCTTTAAGCGACTTCCTCAAGTTTGTACTTCCAGTAACGAAAAACAGCAACGTTTAAACTGCTATGGCAAAATGGCTTCTGATTTCTTACATGGGAAACATGCACAGCGCTTTGTTTTGGACGACACTATTAGTTAACCACTCATCCTAAAATAAACTGTGTGCTCAATTTATTAAATGCCTGTGAAATCCCTGAAGGTAAGGGACAAAACTCTTGTCATTCTCTATCGTGTCTTAACCTGGGGCTTAGCTAAACCCTCAGAAAATAATTCACGCTTCTCCCAGCAAAATCTCACTGAAACACTCCGTTTCTACAGCAGTCCACCTTAAAGACTTGTTTCTTTTAGCAGAGAGCTCATCAATACCTGCACAGCCTTGCAGGCAGCTAGGAGGCCCGTCCATTAATGAAATGTTAATGACTGAATTAGACCTGTAATAACTGAAGTAGGATGCACTGCTGTGAGTCCATTAGCATCAGCAGACCCCGCTGAGGAACAAGTAAACACAGCACACAATGAGAAAACTTTCAGGCAGAGGAGTTAGAAATGTTGTACAGGTGTTTTCACATGGAAAATGACGTTTTCCTGAAATAGGATTAGTTTATTTAAGAAAGCTAATCCCATTCACCATATTTCTTCAGGGGAAAATAAAGAATACAAGATGGATTGTGTACTTATTCAAGATTGTTTTGATTTTTAAAATTCTAATATTGCACAATTGTTTCCTCAAAACTTTTTAGGATTACTTGCCTTTATCATCAGGTGCCAAATATTCCAAAAAACTATGTTCTTCTTTTTTTCTTGCCTTGATCTTTTTCTGGTTTGTTTTTATTTTTGTTATAGTTTCCTCCTTTAAGCTTTCCTTGCTTATTGAAAGGATTTTTGTGAAATTGTAAGAAAAGACTTTGAAGCCTACAATATTTCCAATACACCTGTCTATTTTCAAAAAGAGAAAAATTATTGGGAGACTTAGGACACTTATTGAGTCTTGATTAATATAAGATGATTGTGGAATTCATTTCTGAGATGTAAATATAAATTATATGGCATATAAAGCAAAAGCTGTTATGTATCAGCATCTAGTTCAATTCAATAATATATTCCCCTTGTAATAAGCTTGAAGATTTACCGTTTTTATTTAAACCTATATTGTAATTCAATAATACTTGAATTGTAGCAACTTGATGTAAGGCAAAAATAATTGCCATCTCAAATTATTACAAAAGATAGAGCAGCTAAAGCTAGTTCTATTCGATTTCTTTATTACATATACTGTGGGTCTTATCTGCCCCATTTTCATTTTTGGATCTCTAACCACAGCTGAAAATAATGTATACATGATTTGAGAACTGGACCTTAGGGTTTGCTTGGCGTATGTTGTAGAAATACATATAAAATAAAGTTATAAAAATCAATGTCATATTATTGTTTTGTTAAATAAAATAGTGTATATCAAATATAGTAGTTCCATAATAAGTGTCACAGCTTATTCTTAACCTCAAGCATGCTTCCAAGTTTGTATTCTATATTTATCAATAATTAGTCATGTGACACTAGCCCTAATTCTTTAACCTTTCAGGGATATTTAAAATATATATATTTGAAAAGGAAGCTTTATAGAGGAAAACATGATAAACATTTAAATTTCCCGTTTATTTGAACTTCAAACTTACATAATTATACTTCCTGATACATTAAAATTTAAGAGGTGGAGATAAACCAAGGAGATGAGAGAAAATGAAAATAAAAGGTATATTAGAAATCTAGTGAGCTAACTGACCCACAAAAAAGGACAAGTCATATCAGTGGGACCCAAATTCACAGAAATAATGCAGTCTACATGAGTACAAAATAAATGTTTTAACCAGAATTCACAAATACAACAAATCATAAAATGTATCTGTTTGAACAAACTGCTCAAATACAGTTCTTAAGATGTCACATTAGAGTGGGACAAATGAAAATACTAACATATTTCTTTTCTGAAACCTAAATGTTGGTTTGCTATGCAAATCATTCACTCTTCGATTTATGTTTGGAGCATTCTGGTTATTTTTATATCTCAAAATATATATATATATATATATATATACACTTCCACACACACATACTCGTATCATTTTGTTTCTTAAAATCTTTGTCAGGTTTCTTATTTCAGTTTAGCTTTGCTGTCCACATTCAAGAAGAGAAGTTCTGCATAGCATTTTGCAAATAGCAAGCATGACACTGGAGCTGAAATTCAGACCATGCAATGAACTGGCCTGAGAAGATGAGGTCAGTGACAAGTAGTAACACCTGACAAAAAGTATCATTCTGATTACAGTTAATGGAATGCTTTTCCTCATTCAGAGTCCAGAGCCTATAAACACTGCCTTACAATTTTAAATGGTTAAGAAAGAGAAATCCATCAAGCCCCAATGATACACTGATAACCATGAATATGTAACTTATGGATAATCTATTTGTGGTAGTTTCTGGAAGAGTCAAAGATCAAGTAGGGTACATATTGGTAGTATAAACACCGTATGAATTATTACAAACTAACAGGCTCATAAAATCAGTCTCAAGAATATTAGTGAATTTAAAGCCAATTTAGAGTAGTAAACTATTAGCTTCTAACTGAATCTCAGTTTGTAAGAGTGGATTCTGCGCCCTCACCCATTTTTGTCTTGGGCAACTAATGATTCCAGAATCAAATATCAAAATAATTTTATAATACCAAATGTCTTCCCCTCAAAGTTTTCTTTGTTTCTTTTATCTTTAGGTGTTAGTTATTCTGTAGAATAATGAACAAGGTGTCCTTAAAATTTCTTTAGTACAAAATTTCAAGCCAAAAGTTTAAATGTATCATTATTTTTCAATAATGACCAACTGCCATTAGCAATACATATGCAATCATGCTTTATGTCAATAAATGGGATTGAGATGACAAAGAAATATCATAAATGTTGCATGCCCTAATGGCTCCTGTAATTCTAAAGTGTTTAGAATATAATAGAATATAAAAATATTAGTATATAATGATAATGTATGGCTTGCCTGAGTCTGAAAAATACAAACATTCCAAAAGTAAGATTGAATCAGGATTCAATTAACTTCACCCCAAAGAATTGATAAGGCCCAAGAATATCACATAATTTAGTAGAAATTCCAGGATCCATGAAATGCAGCTGTCATTGCCCCTTACTTGCAACAGTATTGATCATTCTTCAGGCTGCTACATGAATATCCATTGGCCCTCTCTGTAAAAAAGATTATAATTTAGAAATTTCAAATCTTAATTAATTGAAATCTGGAAATGCCAGCAATGGTGCTCCCTCATTGTTCCTCCGTGTTATTAACACTTTTAGAAAGTCACTGTAATACACTAAATTGCAGATAGGGAATAAGATTTTCTAGTTAATCAAATAGCAATTGTATTCATTCGTTTGTTTGCACATTCTTTTTTATAAAATTATGCTAAGTATCTATCATATGTAAGGTAATTTGTTTGTTTGCTTATTTATTTATTTATTTGAGACAGAGTCTCACCCTGTTGCCCTGGCTGGTATGTAATGGTGAGATCTTGGCTCACTGCAACCTCTACCTCTGGGTTCAAATGATTTGCCTACCTCAGCCTCCCAAGTAGCTGGAATTACACGTGCCCGTTATCGTGCCTAGATAATTTTTGTATTTTTAGTAGAGATGGAGTTTTACCCTGTTGGCCAGGTGGGTCTCGAACTCTTGACCTCATGATCTGCCTACCTCGGCCTCCCAAAGTGCTGGGATTATAGGTGTGAGCCACTGCACCCAGCCAAGGTAGTTTATTTTATGTGCTGTTTGTTCACTGCTCTCAAACATTTTAAAGTGCAGTAGAAAGTGTTTCATTCATTCATTCATTCATCCATTCAGTCTACATTCTAACCCCTTACCATATTCCAAGCACTGTTAAAAACATAGAAAAAGAGACAGGAAAAAACCCATCAGGGTTCCTACCTTCACAGAGCTTACATGCGCACCATGGAGGGAGTAAAAATAAAATGTCAACAAATGAAACAAATTTAATGTCAGATTGATAGGAATCAAGCAGGAAACTAGAACAGAGTGAGATGATAAAAGTGGCTGTGGTAGGCAGGGTGCGGTGGCTCACGCCTATAATTCCAGTACTTTGGGAGGCCGAGGTGCGTGGATCACGAGGTCAAGAGGTCTAGATCATCTTGGTCAACATGGTGAAACCTCGTCTCTACCAAAAATACAAAAATTAGCTGGGCATGGTGGTGCACGCCTGTGGTCCCAGCTACTTGGGAGGCTGAGGCAGGAGAATTGCTTGAACCCGGGAGTCGGAGGTTGCGGTGAGCCGAGATGGTGCCATTGCACTCCAGCCTGGGTAACGAGTGAAACTCCGCCTCAAAAAAAAAAAAAAAAAAAAAAAAAAAAAAAAAAAAAAAAGAGGTGTCTGTGGTGCTATTTTAGATAAGGTGGTCTGAGAAGGCCATTTAGAGATGATGTTTAAGGAGACATCTGAACAATGAATTAGGGAAGCGTTTCAAAGCATAGAGCAAAAGAAGTGCCAGAGGCCTGAGTAGCAAGTGGACTTGGCATATTTCTGGAAGAATAAGCAGACTAGTATGGCTGAAGCGGAACGAGGGTAAGTGGGGAGTCTATAAAGAACCAAGGCCGGAAGGACATGCCACAGATTTGGAGATTTTATTCAAAGTGAGATTGGAGGATATAGCTCATATCAAATCTTCATTGCACAGGTATTTAAAAATAAATATCTACAGAGATTGAAAGGAGGAATAGCAGAAGCTCTGACTTTACTAGAAAATAGAGATGTTGGCAGCGACTGGAGAGAGTCAGGAACTTTGTAACCAAAAAAGAACTATTGGACTGGCATAAACATTGGGCTGGCAGTGAATACAAAATCTTTATAATCTAGGAGTCACTGCATATACTTCATAAGATGGCCAACAATATATAACAATACAACCTATGCATGCATCCTGACTGTGGATTATTACTAGGTATATCATAACTTGAGACCGATAATCAAACTTCAAAATGCAGTTAGATCACTTGCTTGAGAAAGAAAAAGAAAACTAGGTTCAAGGCAGATTTGATAGGGAAAAAATTGTCCAGAAAGAAGGAAAAAAAAGTCAAAAGGACCTGGCAGAGGATAGAAAAGAGGGGAAGCTAGTTAACCACATTAGATTTTTAGCTGAATACCTGCCTTTTCCCAGGAATGGTTTTCTGCTTTCCCTCTCTGAAACTTTATCTCAAAATCTCTCTTGTTTTTTAAGAAAGATGGAAATTATTCTGTCTCTAGTTGAGATTTGTTTTGTCGAGGTTCATATTTACTTGCCTGTTCTACGGTAGCTTACTTTAACAAGTACTTTCCAGTTGCTCTATTATTTATCAGTGTCACATTTTGCCTCTAATTAGTTTTAATTTTGTAAACACCTCCCATTTCCCATTGATTTCTTGAGCTTTCTGGCTTATCCTTTGTGAAGGAAAAATAAAAAATTATTTATATATACATATATATATATTTTTTCTCTGGGTTAATTCTGCTCAGCTGAACTTGTTAGTGATGACTGTAACTGTGTTTTAAAGCAGGACTCCCAAGTCTTCAGGCATGGCAATGAATCAACTGGTCAGTCAACATATGACTACCAAACTATTAAATACACTGGTGATAGTCCTCATGGTAAAATATTTCAAAAACACTCAATTGAGAGGTCAATAGATATAGTTGTGCAAACCCGAAGGCGAGTTCTTTGGTGAAATAGACACAGATAGTCTCTACATCTCACTTTATGATGCCTTCTACCTAGAAATATTGTTTCTTATTATTTTTTTCTTCTTGCAAATTTGAGTTCAAAAGGGCCTAGCGACTATTGCTTCCTCCCTTCTCTGTATTACCATGCACAGCTTTGTAACGCAATCTGAATGTAAACCCAATTGACCCTAGTAGAAGCAGAATCATGGAACTAGTGCATCTATAAAGAATAAAATGCAACAGGTTTCCAATACAAATGCAAGGCAAATTTTTTCTCTCTGAGGTCAACTTTAGCAAAAGGAGTGGGCACAGCATATCCCTTTCCATTTGGAGAAAGATAGGGCAAAGCAGAGAAGACAAAGAGTTGATTTTGCACTTTTTTGACTAGATGGCTACAAATTGAATGTGGACTATAATCTTAGTACAGGAAATTCAACTATTCTTTTTTTATCTTGCAGTTTTGGAAAATGGAGACATATTCTGAAGAAGGAAAAAAGAAAAAGTAACAGAAAAAAATATGTTGTTTGCAAGCAGGAATGTTCTTGCTTATAAATCTCTATAAATACCACAATTAATCACAATCTGTAAAGAAAGGGAAAAACATAATTGTTGAGTTCTTCTTTGTACTGTGCTTCTTATATAGACAATTCCATTTTATCTCTACAGATTCCTCCATATTAATATCTATTTTGAGGTTAAAAGAAAAAAAAGAAAAGAAAACTGAGGCTTAGTAAGTTAAATCAATTGAGTTTTGAACTACATGGCTCTATAGACCAAGTCTTGTTCACTTGAACAAGAACACGGGGCTTTGTACAATGCGAGCTTCTGGCCCCTGCTCCCAAGTTGGCCTTAGGTGAGGCTGTATTTTTATTAAGCTTTGCAGATTACTCCTCTACCCAATCAGCTTTGACAGTCACAGCAACAGGCTATGCTGCCTCTCCATCAGCAGCGGATGTCAGGATGCTGAGAGCAAACAAAAAGCCCAGTTGTAAAGACAATGCATCCAGTACACTGTGTGATGAGTAAGTTAATTTACTGAATTGTCAGAAATATGTCTTTAACTTTTCAGGACCAAGACAGTGCATGAATATGCAAACAGAAAAAATATAAATGAGAGCATCTTGTGATGGTGACACAGAGCTATACAGGAATGTACCTTAGGTTAGAGCATACACAAAAAACATTGACGTTTCCAAATGAAAATAACTCCTTGACTAAGAGAGAAGACAGAAAGAACATGAGGAGATAAATAACTGTGAAAGACATTAAATTTCTCTACCTTCATTCCAGTGTGAGTGACTCCTAAAAGATCGGAAATGAAAGGATTCATTCCTATGACGCCAGACCAAAGAAATGGAGCTGATACTTTCATGGAAAATAGATATCAGTTAGCCTAGGGTGTGGCTGACTTTTCAGGTATTTAATAGAGCTCTCGAGAGTGCTGGGATGCTAAGCATAGAAGCAGCTGGAACTCTGAGGCCATCATGCCCATTCAAGTAAATAAATAAAGCTTAAGTGGTTGGAAGGCTTGTGAGTAGTGGCATCTTAACCTAGAGAAGCTTGAGTGATCCTATGCCATTGTAGCTCAAGGATGGTTGCATAATAATTTTTTTCATCTAAATTTTGTTAGACCTCTGGAGAAAGAATATTTTTGCTGTCTTTCTGTTACCGGAAAGGGGTCCTGATCCAGACCCCAAGAGACGGTTCTTGGATTTCACACAAGAAAGAATTTGAAGTGAATCCATAGAGTAAAGTGAAGGCAACTTTATTATGAAAGTAAAGGAATTTTTTAAAATGGCTATTTCATAGGCAGAGCATGAGGGCTGCTCGTTGTCCATTTTTATGGTTATTTTTGCTATATGCTATAAAAAGGTGTGTTATTCATGAGTTTTCCAGGAAATGAGTGGGCATTTAATGGAACTGAGGATTTCTCCCTTTTTTAGACCTTATATGTTAACTTTCTGACATTGCCATGGCATCTGTAAACTGTCATGGCACTGGTAGGAGTGTCTCTTAGCATGATAATACATTATAATTAGCATATAATGAGCAGTGAGCACAACCAGAGGTCACTCTCCTTGCCATCTTGGTGTTGGTGGGTTTTGGCTGGCTTCTTTACTGCAGGCTGTTCTATCAGCAAGGTGTTTATGACCTGTATCTTCTGCCGACCTCCTATCTCAATCTGTGACTTAGAATGCCTAACTTACGGGGAATACAGCCCAGCTGACCTCAGCCTTATTTTACCCAGCCTCTGTTCAAGATGGAGTTGCTCTAGTTCAAACACCTCTGACATTTCTGTTACTTCTGGGAATATTCAGAATAGAGAAGAATCTCAGCCCTCTCTTTACAAGATCTCACTCACCTTTTTAATAAACTGCTCTTCAGTTCTCTCTCTCTCTCTCTCTCTCTCTCTCTCTCTCTCTCTCTCTCTCTCTCTTTCTCTTGAGACACCCAGGCTGGGGTCAGTGGCATGACCACGGCTCACTGCAGCCTTGACCTCCCAGGCTCAAGTGATCCTCCTACCTCAGCCTCTTGATGAGCAGCTGGGAATACAAGTGCAGGCCACCATACCCAGCTACATTTATTATTTATTTATTTTTTAGTTTTTGTATGAATGGAGTCTTGCTATGTTGCCCAGGATGGTCTCAAACTCCTTGGCTCAAGCAGTTCTCCCACGTCAGCCTCCTAAAATATTGTAATTATAAGTGTGAATCACTGCTCCTGGTCCAGGAGTTTCTCTTAAGGCAGAGAGGACACCCCACAGAACCTGATTATAGAGGCTCCCATAGCTCCAAGTCAGTTGGGCAGGAGCAGACAGGGACAAATAATGCTAAAGACATGACCATGAAAACATCTATGACAGCAATTCCTAACCTTGCCTGTAATTACAATCTCCTGGGAATTTCTTTCTTTCTTTTTTTTAAATTTCCTAGTCTCCAAGAAACACTCCAGACTAGTTAATTCATAATCTTTGAGGGTGGTGCCCAAACATCAGTACTTTTTAAAGCTCCCAAAATATTTCTAATAAGCAGCTAGTACTGAAAACCACCAGTGAGAGACTTGGCCTGTTTCTCTCAACATTTGAATATTTTATCTCATAATGTAGAAAATGGAAATGGTGAAAATTAAACCTGTAAAGACATATTAAGTAGTTAAGCATGTATTTGCTTTGAAGACCAGGATGTATATATACATATCATTATCTTACTTCAAAATCAATATATATTTTCAGTGTCACAATTCAAAAATGTTAAAAGATCTTCCATATTATCTAAAAATAAATGTATTAACATTCAAGAACTTAACTGATTATACATATATGACCTTGGTTCTTGGGCAAGCCATGACCTTGATCTGTCCTGCAGTATCATCCATTGCAAAGGTAGCTATGATGCAAACAGCACCTAAATAGAAAGCATCTCCTATTAAGGTGATACAGTATAATATAACGTAAGTAAAAATGATAATAAATTTAAAAATGTTTTCATTACCATTATTTCAATCTCAAATCCCAGATCAAACATTGCCCTAATTTTATAATGCCACAAGGGGAGATATATTTTCCAACATGATCTTTTAAAGCACCTGGTCCATTGGAAAACTAAAATTTTCTCTCTCTCCCCTCTTCTTTTTTCGCCTCTTGTTTTGTTGGTTTGGTGTTATAGATGACTATTTTGATGGGGCCCAGTAAAAACATAACATAGAATTATTAGATTCAATCCTGTCTCACAGAAAGCCAGCTCATTAGGTACTTCAGGCTCCTTGACGTTCAAATTTATTATCCTCAGTGTAAGGGAAGTATTAAATTTAGAACTTTGAGGTTTTTTGGCGTGACATACATTGTAGAGCGAATAAACCTGGATTAGAGGCCAGAAGATAATGTAAGTAAATACAGCTTGAGAATTAACAAATTATACTGTCTTGTGTAAATCACTTAACCAACCTCTCTGACGTTAATTCTTTTGTCTGTCAACTAATGGACTCGGACAACATTAAAGGGCTTAGTCCCTTATAAATTGAACTTTTTATGGCATATTTTAGATCTATGTCCTGTGGAAATAATTGCATTTTGAGGAATGATGACAATGCATTTAATTTGTTGTAAATCAAATGTGGGGTAAATAAACAAGTTATGTAGAGTTCCCAGAAAAGATTGAAAGAAAAAAAAAAAAACTTCTTTCCTGTAACTATGTTTTTTATAATTACAGGTTACACAGACTTACATATTGTTTCAGCTACAAAGCTCTGCTTAACACTGATTCAAAACATTCAGGTTATATTAAATATGTAAGGCCTATAAAATGACATTACATGCACATGTAAATAAAGATTCTGGTGTGTACTTTTGGATGCAATACTGTCACTGCAAACAAATAACAAGAAAAAAGAAAGAAAAATGGATCCAAAGTCAAGTAAAATCTCAATTACCAAAAGCTGCATAAATCAAAGCTTAAAATCTGACTGGCAACAGCAGGACCAGATCCATGTGTATAAACTGACGGAGGTGTGGTTTCCAAAGCCACTCAATCAACTTGTATACACAATGCTTGAATTTATTGAATTTTGCTGCAGTGACCATTTGCTTCTATGGCTCAAGTTTTGTTTTCTTGAGGGTTTCCCAATCTGTCTCCCTCTTGAGAAAACCACATGAGATTTGTTCTTTGTATCTAAGCCATTTACATTCCTCTTAGCGTTTCTCCTTTTAAGGTAAAATGAATGTTAATTCATGTTAATGCCAATGATATTTGGAATCTTCTGATTTAAGGAATGAGTTTCTTTCGATCTAGCTCTTGTGGGATAGTGATTGCTACATATTTGAAAGAAAGAATAATCAGGCTTAAAGGCTTATTGACATGTCATTTAATCCATATCCCTTACTTCACACACCTGGCCTCTGGGACAGACAAGTGAGCCTCATAAAGTCCTCTCCCATTTATTTCATTGAAACAATTGATCAGAATGAGTCATTTTAATAGGATGATGCTATCTACTTATTCATGGTACCTAAGTCGTGGTCAGAGATACTGGACCATAAAGAAGGACAGGCCTTGCTTCGAGCCAAACGGAAAACACATTCTCCATTGATGGCTGTCACCTTGACTCCTATTGCACTCATAGGGCTTTTGCTGACAAATCATGCCTATTTTCTGATATACACATTTTTCTCAGAGATAATCTGTGCACTTTGTGAATGCTAAACTGATGATGCACATGACTTGGTTATTCAGAAGAATCATCTTCATATGCTCTGTTTAGGTTCCAAGTCACAGTCCTCGGTGGGGCCGCTACTCGGAGCTATCAGATAAAAATGACAATCTTTCCTATACCATACTTTTCAGAACATATGCTGAAATAGTTGATTGATTTTTTTTCTATGTTTCAGGCTATCCTTGTGAGGATTCTTCTATGTTAGGCCTGTTAGAACCCAGAAGCAAAATAGTGCTGATTTTTATACCTGCTTTCATCCAAGTCTACAAGCAGAAAATCAAAGGCTGTGGATCCTTTTTTGCCTCATAACTTAATCCAGCCCTTATCCAAACATTTGCATCAGAAGGGATCATAAAGCCTCTAAATAAATAGCACATATCATAAAAGTGTATGTGAAAAAATGTAAAGTCTTGTAGTCTGTCATTTATCGGACATCTTATTTGCATGATAAGAACAGCCATTAACACAAGAAAAATTAAAACTCCGGGCATCACAGATAAAAGCCAACTGGTTTAGCTCTCATTCTTATTTCAGAAATTTACTCAGATACTTTTGTATACGTGGTTATAGCCAAGAGTTGAAAAAATGAGTATGTACACATTTATATAAGCAAATATTTATTTCCATATATTTATAAAAACATATACCTACATTTTTCTATAGATTTCCATAAACATATAAATTATATATGAGAAAATGATTTCACATATTTAATTATATATAATATAATTGCAAATATTTATATATAATATATGAAAATATATATGAATACATATAGATATAATAAATAATATATATGTGTACATATATATATATATATATATATATATATATATGAATGAAGAGAGAGAGAAGAATAAACCAATGATATTAGGACATTGTGTTAATAACTCTGACAGTGAGGAACTTTTAACTATTGATGCTGTTTTTGTCTGAGGTCAAAGGAGTTTGACTCTGAGCATTTTTGGGGGGTTGTTTTTTACTTAAACCCTTTTCTCTCCATGAGATACTGTTTCTTACACATTGTCACACCTAACAATCTCTTATTCTTCAAGGCTTGGTGAAATTGTCATATCTTTCATACAAGAGTTTGATGTTTACAAACAAGAATAAGCCTTTCTTCCTAAAAACTTCTGTCAAACTTTATGTGTCTCCTTTTTATATTAGCTCCTGCTTTTGGTTTTTGATTTTATTTTTGCCCATATGTTTAGTTATATAAAAACTTCCTTGAAAAGATACTACTACTACTAATAATAATCCTTATTTATTGCATTATTTGTATTTTATACAATCCCCAGCATAATCCCTTGAATAATGTAGACACTACATAGTTTTGAAGATGTGGAAAGAGGCATAACACTTTTATACTTTGTTGCAGTGGGACAGGACATTTCTTGCACTTTTTGACTTTCTATTTCCAGTCTAAAAGAGGGAGACAATTTTCTTTTTAGGTTTTGTACCATGCTTCAACCATAGGTTCTAAAATTAAATGAAAATCTACCATAAAATCTATCTTTTTTTGAATTGAGAACCACCAAGCTTTATTCCCTGTCTTTCTTAGATTCCTGAGCTGCTTAAAAGGTGGCCTGGGATTCTATGGGATTTGCAAAGGCAGCAAAATCTTCCTTCAGAGCAGCATAGGAATTTTTAAGAAATAAATCTATAGCTGTGGGCACTAGGTCAGGTACCAGATGATTGTTCACAGGCCAATTGGTGAAATCATAACTAGGATTCCACTTAGTTAACACTAAAACAAACAAACAAAACCCCACCCTTCAGTACCCAGAATACATATCCAGTTAAAAGCACAAGTGGGTGCTTTTGTTCCTCACGGAAGTCTTCTCTGTGATCAGCAATGTCGCTTTTGTTCCTCACGGAAGTCTTCTCTGTGATCAGTAATGTCAGCCAGGCTCCGTCTTGCCATCAGATTCTTAAAAACAAAGCTTTATTTTATTTTTGTGACAACTTAGTTTAAAGAAATACAACCTTAAAAGAGATCCACCCCGTTAAAATATAAGAAATGTTAGCTATAACACATAGTCATCTCAGCCACTTGAGATTTTGGTCCTGACCTGTGATAGTTCTCACTTGAATTTTTGCTGAAATCCCTGTTACTTAGAAATTGTTAGGATATGTCAAAGAGAATAAATAAAAATATGATATGATAAAAAATTGACACATTTGACTAAACAAAAATTTTGGAAATTCTCAACTCATAAAAAAAAGTTTCAAGGCAAATAATACACTGGGATGAAGTGTTTGCTTTATACATAATTGTGAGACTCATATAGCCATTGTATGTAAAGAACTACTACCAACCAACCAAAAAATTTAATCTGCATAATACAAATAGAAATTCACTGAAAAATATTACAAACAAGGCACAGGTGAAAAGTAACTCATTTCAGTAATAAAAAATTGAACATTTTTAAAAGCTTTTTTTAAAAAGAAACTTCAGATTGCAACTATTTTCAAGTTTGAGAATATCCAGAGTTGATGTAATTGTAGTCACTTTCATAAATTGTCACTTGGAGAACAAGTGATTATAACTCTTTTGGAGAGAAACTTGACAATAAATCCTAAAATTAAATCTTTACATGTCCTTTGACCCAGCATTGCTACTTCCAGGAATTTTTTCTATAAAAATGCCTCCACAATATATGTACATATATAAAAGTTTATTGCATTTTTATGTGCAATATTACCAATTTAAAAAATAACAGTGTCTATCAATGAGGATACATGGATATGTATAGATACATGAATTTCTTAAGATAAGCTTAAGAAATTCATGTATCTATACATATCCATGTATCGTAAGTATATGATGTATTACTTTAATCATCCTCATTGATAGACATTGTAAAACACCAGTGATTATTAACAGAATGCTTACTATTAGGGATTAACAGAATGCTTACTCTTACAAATTTTAACATTTAATAATTCAGTTTTTGAAATCAATATAGTGTTGCTAAGATATCTCCCTATAAGATATCTTCCTGTAAACTATTAAAGATGATTTCTCACACTGAGGGTAGAATGAACCTAGAAATGTGCTATGGCCCATGAGAAAAATGTCCTATCTACAGAAAACAGTTTAAAATAATTATAAAAACAACAACAAAAGACTCAAGAAGAGGCCAGTGTTGCTCTTTTTCAAATCTTTCAGAAAGGTTACTTCTTTGTTTTAACATATTTTAATTCCATTTTACTCTAAACATTAAGAAAAAAAATAGAACTCTAAAACCTATAGGTACCTTGAAAAAGTCAAATGAACTTTTGTTTCACTTTTCCTAAAATTGTATTGCCATGAGTAACCAATAAATCAGCTGTTCACTTTTAAGAGGGCAGAGGTTATAATTGTTCTTCAGTAGGCATAGATTAATTTTTTAATTAATATCCTCCTTGTAATTTGTCTGCTTTTTTTTTTTTTTTTTTTGGCCAAGACTTAAATATAACAAAAAATGTTTTGACAGGTCTTTTGCCTTGAAGAGATGTTTTAAGCTGAGAAAGCACATTTAAATATATGCAAAATGCAATATAATACTCAGACTTCAATATTATTCCTAAAAGTAAAAGAAATTATATGATATTTTAATGGCAGTGATAAACCCAACATCACAATGCTTTTATAGCCCATGGTGGGGGAGTTAAAAAAATTCCTTGTATTTAATTATTTGCAACCATGCTATAATTAGTGATTCTCATTTAACAAACACTGTTCTTGAGACAATACAAATAGAAAGTGGAACACAATCTCTATTGGGTAGCATCAATTTTTACTCAACCATTAAACGATGAGAAATATTAGGCTGTTTTTGTTAAGGATTAAGAAAATGCTTTTTGAAACAGATAAACATTTGTCCGTGCTGGAAGCTCCTTCAGCAGTAATGCATCACTATGCCTGACCAGCCCTAGAAACCTTGGAAAGACAAAATATGTACATGTTGGTTGTTAGGCATATGTGATATGTTTTGCTTTGTCACCTGGCAACCAAAAGATTTTTGAACTTTGCCAAAATCCAAACTTTCAAGACTCTTAAGCTGCTTAATTTTTATTTTCATAAAACATAATGCATGGTATATATTTGTTTGGAGAGCTAATTGTATAAGACTTCTTGGGTTGTGATAGATTTTGCTAAAAGATCTTTAACTTCATAGTTTAGCATGTCAGCTTCAATTCAGATCAGATTCCATGTTAGTTATTTAGACCTGATCAAACGATAAATATTAAATATCACATATATTTGATGTCTTTATCATGTCTTGAAGGAGCCATGAAAACGAACAACCACAGAACAGAGAATAAGAGGATGAATGCTCTCATCTTTCTTGTCTCTGTTGTTTAAACTTGACTTGAGACTTCAGAAAATAATGCAATCTATCTGATCCCATTTTCTTTATTGGTAAATTAAGGACAATCAGTTAAAAATTTCAAAGAGTTGTAAAAAATGTTTGAGGTGTACATTTTCTTTTTAAATGAGAGGAATATCAAAGATACTCAGTCTAGAGACACATGGGTATACAGGCCTTTCATTCTTACACATTTTTTTGTCAATCCTTGACCCACATTCCAACTCAAAACCCTCCAGCATGCTCTAATATGTGCCAAGTACTTCTAGAATATAAATTCCATTAAAATGCATAGGAGTATCATAAACTTTTACAAAGTATTTCTATATTCATGCTTACTGATCACCATCAGAGATATTCAGGGTTTTTTTTTTTTTTTCTATTTTTAAATATTTGTTAACTTTTTCCTTGAGTCATTTGTGGTATGTTCCTGGGATAAACCACTGTACTTTCAATTTAATTTGGTGACCTGGATTTTCACAAACGTTGGACCAACCTGAAAGACTGAACTAAGTGGAGGTATCAACTGTAATTGGCAAAGTTCATAAGTGCTATCTTGATAACATCCTCAAATAATACCTCATATAAGGAAGGATAGTTTTACTATTTTAAAGTCCAATTTAATAGTGTTACATCAGTGACTGTGATGTTCAAAGCTATGGGGCACATGAGTAAATATTTGTCACTGGAGACCATTAGCCCATGGTGAAATTGACACCAGAATGCTACGTATTTTTGTTCGCTCAGAGAAAAGACTATTCAGATTTTTATTATCCTAATGATTAAAAAATTGCTCTTGCTGCTTGTTCCAGTAAGAGAAAAAAAAAATGTTTTTAAATGCTAAAACAATAGTAGCTTCTTTGGTGAGTGATGTGCCACTTAGTAATAATGCAGTACATTTTGAACAGATCTGTAGTTTTTCAAAGACAAACATCAAATAGAAAGAAAAAGGTTATGTCACCTTCACCCTCACAGTACTGTCATTTATATGCTATCAGCTCATTAAATTCACATTAGGATACTCCATGGGACTTGAGTTGCTATTAGTGCACCTAAAATGGCATAACAAAATCTCAGTTCACTTTAAGAGAGATGGCATTGCGACATTTTGTATTTCATCACTGAATTATTACAGTCTCAGATGCATTCTGCTGTGATGGTAATGGAAGGAGGAGTACAAGAGAGGAAAGCTGTCCATTTGTTGTTCCCCAGGGAGAGAAAAAGCAAAGTTTGATTAAAACAAATTTAAGGAAGTGAAAGTAAAGCATTAACAATTTAACCCCTGTATCTATGCTGAAAATGCGCAAGTAAAGGCAAATGTTACATTTTGAGATAGAATTTATAGGACTTGTTTATTTTCTTAAGTAAAGTGGATATATTGACTTCTCAGGAGCTTGTTTGGTTAGTGGTTTTGTGTCCACAGGTGGATGGCCATCTGCACTTCATACTACCTTTCAGAAGTGCTCACTGGTAGCAAACCACTGTCCTTTTCTATTATATTTTAGCAGTTATATCCTTATGAAAAAATATGGGTAGCCTCTCAAAGGTAAACAATTCAATGACAAATACGAATATTGATAGTTACCTCCATGATCACAGAACGTTTCAATCGTGATGTACAAAACAGCTTATTATCTCTTATTCTGAACAACTTGCAGCTATACAAGATTTTACAAAATAATTTTAGCACATTTTACAATGATCAAATTGTACATTTGTCAAAAATAGAGTCACCAATGGACAAAGCTTAAAATAGCAATGGTTTACACAGCATGCAAGAATTGGTGCTGTTCTCAAAACCAGTAAACTTAGGAGAATTTTGATGTATATTTTACCAGCAGAATGAAGTGAAGTATATGGTTGACATAACATGCTTTTACATATAAATAGAGAAATAAATGTGTGTTTATTAAGAGATGAAATTGTATAATAACACAAGCCTGCTCTCTTCTAGTGATTACTTCTCAGTGATAGAAACAGAATTTGAATAGAAAAAACAAGTTTAAAGTCTTCATCCAACATCTTGAATGTCCAACATCTTGAATGTTTGGACATAGTGAACACAATATTTCATAATTGGGAGTTTATATTACATGTGGAACATATTTAAAATTACAGTTGTTCAGAATATTTAGACTTCATGACTATTGCTTTCATTTGCATCATTTGTTACATAAAGTAAAATAATATATCAAATATGTGAAATATAAATACCTCCTGCTTCTGAGTAGACTTTGGTTGTAGCTACAGCTCTGTTGTTGGGTGATTGGCAGTTGTAATAAAAAAAAATGAAGGGATTGAATTAGACAGTCATAAGATTTTCTACGATTCTCTACATCTGTGTCTTATAGGAGACAGTACAGTGTTAGAAAAAGAGATCCAGTAGGAATCTAGGCCATTGGTCTTCACCCAGACCAAAACTAAGAAATCTAAATTAGTGAGTAATTTAGGCCTTAGTTTTCCCTTCTACGAAGTAAGGCAAATACTTTCTGACCTCTAAAGCATCCTGAGATAGATCTAAATTTATCTGGCTTTGTGTTCTCCAATCCCTTCTCAGTTCTCTCACAGTTTTACCATGTAATATTGGACAAGGTCCTAAAGCATACAGAGTACTCCTTTTATTAGTCAGGATTCTTCAGAGAAACAGAACCAGAAGATTGTGTGTGTGTGTGTATGTGGGGAGAGAGAGAGAGAGAGAGAGAGAGCAAGAGAGAGAAAGATTTATTACAATAAATTGGTTCTTGTGATTACAGAGGCTGGAAGTCTCACAATCTGCTGCCTATAAGATGGAGAACCAGGAAAGCCAGTTGTGATTCAGTTGGAATTGGAAGGCCTAAGAGCCAGGGAACTTGATGGTATAAATTTCACTCTGAGGGCTTGAGAAGATTAGACGAGATGTCCCAGCTCAACCAGGGAGGCAGGAAAAAAGAATCAACTTCCTCCTTCCATGTGTTATTCTATTCAGACCCTCAATTGATTGAATGATGGTCATTCACATTGGGGAGGACAATCTATTGTAATGAATTCACAAATTCAAATGTTAATCTTATCCATAAACACTCTCACAAACACACCCAGAAATAATCTTTAATCTGGGTACAACATGACCAATCTATGTCATACATAAAATTAACCATCACACCAGCATTATGCTTAATCTCCCATCCTACTCCCAGGAGCATAGAAAATGTTACTAAATATGATACCAAATGAGTGCTACAACTAAGCAGCCACAGCACAATTTTTCAGACCTCTGGGTTTATCTTTGCCTCTTAAATAAGCCAGAATTTCCCACAACTTTTTAACCTCTTAACTGCAGCCCAGTTCAATCGCTTGGATATCTATCCTCCAGCAATAATCATTTGAGTTTATAACCATCCTTATAAGATAAGGAAATTGAAATCCACCCAGGATAAATAACTCATCCAAGGTGACACAGCTGAGAGCTAGGTTCAGGAAAAACTCTGTTTCATGACTTTTAGTGCAATGCTTTTCCAGTCAGTGTCTTGTGGAGTCAAGGATCTCACTTTTTATTATCTTTGTTTCAGCTTTTACATAGCCCACAGCAGGGCAAAAGCAACCCTCCCTAAGAAGCGATTTTACTTGTCTTGATAAGATGAATAGGCGTTCAAAAATTCAGCAAGACAGCCATGGATTTTTTCCCCCAATATTTTATGAGAACAGTAATCACAATTGTAAGTAATGAAAGATATGCTAGTAATTAGTTGTGTGGAATAACCATTTATTGAAATAACAAAACTTATGTTAAATGATAAGAAGCATTGTTTCTTTTTTTAAGTAAATATTAGAATCTGTCTGTGCTTATTTAGCAATAACTCAAAGGGTAGTCAGCCAGTTCGGTGATACTGCTCTTCACTTTTTGGCAGGTGTAAACCTGAAATGCAGAAGGCCACTTCATCTACCACAATGTGAACACAATATTCCCTAATATCATCCAATTCCCTTTGTTTCACCTCTTGACTCACCACAAAAACTATCTGATCTGATTTTCATTTCCAAAGAAGACTTTTTTCACTAGGAAGGAGTGTGTACTTGCCAGCTGATGCAAGTATTCTGTTACACAGTGCAGCATGTCGTTCTGTGTAAGTGAATAAATTGGCATTCTGGTTTATAAATCTGTTTCCTGTAAGCTTATTCAGCATTAATGAGTCCTCTAGAGCCTGACCATCCCTTGGAAAACTGATAAAATAGTACTCCTAGCTAGGCGAAGCCAAGGCCCACACCCTGGCTCCGAAGTCACTCCAGTGAAAATTAAATATATGCCATGTGTTCCTGCCGGAAACAGCAAGGCAGTCAGCCTCTCTCTTTATTCCTAATAATTACAAGTGAGACAAATCTCTTAGGAGGAAATTCCTAAAGTGAATAGGAACAGTGCATACCATCTTCATCCCTCAGAGATTTACAGTGTACAGTTATATAATAACAGTTTGTAAAAGATAAGCCTGATTTATACTGTACAACCCAGGATTTCTCAGTATTCTAACTACTTTCATGTGATTCATATTAAATTTTCTGGGAATATACTATGGAAAACTGTTTGTGGGATATTATATTGTAGGAATCCTGAAGAAGGCCTGAAAGTGCAGCCTCTCCTCAGGGATTTTTAATCTCATTTGTATCTTGATAAAAATGAGAATTTCTCGGCTATAGATCCCAATAAAAATAACAACTGACAATGTCATAATAAAGTTAGTCTCATGTAGAAGCTGGGTAGATTTGCTTCACACTAGTACCTGGATGTGGCTTGACACTGACATCCTTCTCTTTAGCTTTCTTTCCTATAAAGGTGTCCATTCTCAACAAGTAACACAGAATATACTGTTTAGAAAAGTTATAGAAAGATCAGTCAGGATGGCTCTGTCACCAAACTTTATTAGTTCTAAAAATGTATGGTATCAGTCACATTCTATTGTGTTGGAGTCCAAGGATGTATTCAATAAATATCACCCCTCTCAGGCAACAAAGTTCTGAAAAATAATAAATAAATAAATGAATGGAAGATGAAGTCAAAGTATCACCTTATTTAATAGGAGAGCAGCTGGAAGATCCTTATATAGAGTTAATCATTTGAACCTACCTACTGACCATTGAATTTAGGTTGAATTACTCACCCGGGCCCAGCCAGAATAAAGCTGGTGGGGAAAAGTCAGCCTTAGGAGGTTAAGATAAACTGCATTTCTCTTTGAAGGAAGGAAAATTTCCAAGAGGAATAGGGAAATTTCTCAACTCCATTGAGAAGTCTGACTTTAATCTTTAACCCAAGTGCCTGCATCTGGGGTAAAGTGAGTAAAAGGATAGAAAGTCTTCCTCTGCTTGGAAGATGACATCAGAAATGGGGAATCATAATTTTCTTCTAACATGCTACTTCTTGTAGTAAGAGACCTAAAATATAAAACCTAAACAATTAAAAAAAACACACTAAGATTTGAACACAGTATACTTTTCCTACAAGACAAATGGCAGAAATTAGTTAATGGAATAAGGAAATTACGTATAACATGCCTAAAGCTGGACAAGAGAAAACAAGGCAGAGATGGAACGAGATATAAATTTTAAGAAAAGCAGAAAGGTAAAGGAATTATTCTGTCTTGCTGCTAAGTAATGACTGGTACTGAAGCAATGACATTTGAGCGGTAGGCTTTCCTAGAATTTGTACACTGTCTTTTTGTTTTGTTTATCACATTTATTCTGTTTTCAAATATATCTAAGGAATCACTGATGTACACATTTGTAGTTATAAAAATCCGAATATTAAAAGTGTTTTAGCTTAGACCATTGGGTCTTCTAAAAATAGTCAAAGGCTCACCTTATAGTTAGATGATTTAACAAATGCATAATATTGCAGATTTACAAATTATTTTATTATTAGTAATTAGTGTTCCTTCTCCACATGAAATGTATATTTCTACAAATGTATATATCTATTTATGCTTACTCAGTAAGCACTTATTAGGTTCATAACTGTAGCAAGCTGTGTGCCAGAACCTAAGATTCAAAATCGAATATGACACTATTTCTGCCCTTGAATAGTTTTGATTCCCCTAGGAAAAGAGACAAATTATTGATTATCATATAGCATGAAAGATGCTAAGGTAATGGCATGTAGAGAGCACTATGGGAGACAAAACATCTATGTCAGAACTTAGAGATCAAAAAAAGTGGTGTTTGAGTTAAGGCATGTCTGTGCATACATGTGTGTGTGTTTTAACTTTTATTTTCATGCAATTTCAAAAATGGTTGTTCTGGAACATTTGACAATAACTTGGAGATGTGATGCCTGTTTACATTAATATTTGAATATATTATTTCCTTCACACAGGAACATACAGTTCTATGATCTAATCCATAATCTTTATTCAAATTGAGTCAACAATCCTAAAAATGTGCTGCATTTGTTTCTTTCCACAGCTCAAGGTCTATTCTGGATCACTTGTTGCATTTCGTTGCCATATCTCTTCAGATTTTTTCCCTCAGTCTCTATCTTGACCTTGATCTTTTTGAGAACAGAAGGGTTATTTTGTAATTCAATTTGCATTCCTTTGATGTTTCACATTGTTACATTCAAATCATGATTTGTGTGGCAGGACCACCACAGGAGTGATAGTGTGCCCTTCCCAGGAAGCATGTGATACCCACTTGTTCCAGGATTTGATCACTTGATTAAGGGGCTGCTCACATTTGACATTGTGAAAGTACTGTTTTTATTTTTGTAATTAAGGAGTGTTAATGATTTTTGCAGGGAAAATTTGGGTAGTTCGAAACATCTGATTTTTTTAAGATGTTTTTCTAGTTTTGGTTGTTATAAATAAAGCCTCTATGGTGAGTGTCAGGGAAGGGTTCGTAAATACATTGTGTTGTCAGGGAAGATTTCACTGATAAGGTAATAATCCATTAGAAGTGTAACTTGGAAACCAGTTTGAGTAGGAAATTATTATTTGTATAATTTAGAATAGGTTTGGACTCAAGAATCAAAATTCTCAACCCAACATAACAGAAATAATTTGTGCTTTATTACATCCCTTAAAAAGTCTAGAAATAAACTCTCCCAGGATTGGTCTAGTGGCTCCACTTTTTCATCAAAGAACCCAGGGTTTGTCTATTCTTTGGAACCACTATTCTTTATATTTCATTTGCTTAGGTTTATTTCATCAGAATCAGCATCTGCTTGACTGCCTCCTTGATTCTAGACACCATGGGTTTTTTCAGTGAAGGAAAAACTATGCAACTAGTTAAAGTGTCTGCTGCACTAAATGAGCGCAGAAATATGGAAAGAGATTTTGCTTCTGCATTCTTCAAGCAATACCTTCTATAAGAAGGTACATGCTTCAAAGTGTCAGCTTCACACTTTCATACACAATTAATTATCATACCACAAAATAATGATACTATTTTTGCTTCTGCTCAATATGCTACCACTATCCACTGTTTAAATGGAAATGTTTTCATCTCTTCCAAAACCGGATGATATTTAGTCACCTTATTTGTCATATTTTACACAAGTCAATATCAATTTCTTTTCCAGTTCAGTCACAATCTTACCTGGTCATATATTCTAAAAATTAAAGTTGCAATTTTATCATTCACTAACACACAAGAAATAGAGGAAATGTAATTGAAGGAAGAAAGAAGAAAGTGTGCATAACTGTTTTCAGTCACTCTGCTAGAGTTGATATTTATCCTTTCTCCTTTTACTTACCAATTTAACGTTACCTTTGTCCTTACTCTATCTTTGGGATGGTTGCTTGGTACGATAACTCAAGTCTTTCTCCCTCAAAGTTTCATGGCTTTGTTGACATGCATTTATTACCAGTTTCTCAAGCATTTTAAGTTAACACCTTTGTATGATAAAGACACATTTGTGTTATGCTATAGATGATGCAGGGAAGGTAGTGAGCCATATTATAATTATAAATAAAATTTATAACTGAGTCCTATAAAGTCACTATATTAGCAAGTAAATAAATATAGTAGAGTATATTATATAAATATATATAAAGTCACCATGAGGAAAGTTAATAAATATAGTAGAGTACTTCAAAATTAATAATGACATTAGGAGTCAAACTGTAGGTGGAAAATTACCTCAAGCTGAGCCAGTCAGATTCTTTTTGCCAGAATTTGTAAACTAAACTAAGACATTCTAGTTTCAATTGGGGTGGATCTCTTGCACAGAGGAGATATAAAAATTTGAGATGGTAATGTAGTGTACTTTAACATACACATTAAAAGCAGAGAAAACCAATTTGCAGAAAAAGAAAAATAAAGAGATAAGAGAGAAAGAGAGAGACAGAAAGTCATAGTGCAACAAAACATTCCCTAGGTTCTGATAGTATTTTTACATATTCATATATAGCGGGCTCTAGACTTTCTAAAGGGACTTGATGTATTTCTTATCTTCGCATTATAAAATTACTATATGTTCCAATATGTAATTCCTCACCAACATCCCCCTTAAAATATCTGCTTAATTTAGCTAAGGTTATTATATTTCACTTTCATTCACTGAGTTCTAACTCTAATATGGCTTCCTAAATTATTTTGTCCTGAAACCTGCTTTTTGTCCTCTCACAGTGTGAAAATTTCTTTGCAGAAACAAGGAAAGAAACATACCTTTTTAACTTATTCTGTAAAATTATTTTGTCCATGTGATTTTGACACATTCCCCTCAAATTCTCAGGATAAATGCTTAGCAAGGCATTTCTTATGTCAAAATATAAAAGAATGTTTAGCAAAAGAGATGAGAGAGGCATTTCTCAATAAGTCTGTATTAAGTGCTTACAACCTATAAAAAGCAGTATCAATATTTATGGAAGATAAAGTTTTATGCAAATTAAATGTGCTGTGTATGATTCACAAGAAGAATATTTCACATTCAGTTGACTGAGAGGTGATTTAATTTCAATATCCTAAATACTTTTACATAAAAAATAAAACAGTGAACCTAGAAGTGTTACTTTGGGGAAGCTAAGTAAAAATTTAAGTACATGCACAACATATTTAAATTCAAGTGAAGGGGGATATCTCAAAAACTGAGTGATTCACTTTGGTGAGTACAGCCTCTGACAAATATGTCTAAATGCAAACTGGGGAGAATTAAAACATTTATTATTTTTTCCATTGAAGCCTCTGTGTTTTCAGATTGGTCATTTAACCACATTTGTTCCAGGTGGCTGTTCTGAAACATCCCTCACATATTCAAATTGTGTTTGAAAACACATGACAAAACCACTTATTTTGACTAGAGAAGTAACAATAATTTTTCAATAGCAGACCAAAATCGTGACAATTGCTTTCCAATGGGAGCCTCTCCCTCACAATATCATAGCCATTTGTTTTCACAAACTGTGATTTCTTCACAAGTTGGTTTCTGATGTTCTCCAGGATGCTAACTTACCAAGAGAGTTGCACTAGCTACTTTCTCAAATAGGTCTTCTACTGATATAACATATGTGAACATTTCTGCTTGTTTTTATTTGACTAAATTATAATTCCTTTGAATTTTGCCCTAAGGTAGTTTTCAGGTGAAGGTTAAAATTTGAAACTTTTAATGAAATAAATAAATATACTTAGTAATATATTATTTTCCTAAAAGAATAAATATGCTTTCAAAAATAATCCACCTAATAAGTTTCTAAGTTTTACTTTCATATCATCAATGATGTTTTAAAGTTGTTTAACACATGAAAAACCCCACATACATACTTATAAACATATTCACACTATACACAACCATACACAGACATAGCCAATTCAACGCTTTTTTTTTTTTTTTTTGAGTGCCTACTATGATCCACAAAGCTGGAAATGTAACAGTGAGCAAGTAAGTTATGGTTTCATTCTCAGCAACCTTATATTATAGTGGGGATATGCAAGGGAAAGTAATCAATAGACACTGAGAACATACTAAGGGAAAAGTTAGGAAAGGGAATATATGGAAGAGTGTGTTTATTTAGCTACCCCTCCCTATTTAGCTACCCCTCCCTTCATGATGTAACTTCTGCCTTCTCTAGAAGTATGTGTGTTCAGTCTAATTCTTAGAAATAATCTGTCCTCCTTTTCAAATCACACTTAACTCACTAGTTAGGGTAGCTATTATCAAAAAGACAAAAACTAGCAAATGCTAGTGAGGATATAGAGAAAAGGGGAACTTTTACACACTGTTGGTGGGAATCTAAACTGATACAGCCACTATGAATAGTGTGGAGTTTCCTCAAAAAATATGAACCGAACTACCACAGAATCCAGCAATCCCACCACTAGGAATGTATCCAAAGGAAACGAAATCATACCAGGGAGACATATGCACTCCCATGTGTACTACAGCACTATTCACAACAGCCAAGATATGGAATCAAACTAGGTGTCCAATAACAGATGAATGGATAAAGAAAATGTGGTATACATACACAGTAAAATGCTATTCAGCCATTAAAAAATGAGGTCAGATCAGAGTGTGGTGGTTCACACCTATAATCCCAGAACTTTGGAAGGCCAAGGCAGAAAAAACACTTGAAGCCAGGAATTGGAGAACAGCCTGGGCAACAAAGCAAGACTCCATCTCTATAAGAAATTGAAAAGATTAACTAGGCTTGGTGATGCACATTGGTGGTTCCAGCTACATGGTAGGCTGAGGTGAGTGGATCACCTGAACCTGGGAGTTTGAGGCTTTCATGAGTTATGATTGCACCATTACACTCCAGCCTGAGGAACAGAGTGAGACCTTTTCTCTAAAAAAAAGAAAGAAAGAAAGAAAAGAAAAAGGAAATTCTATCATTTGCAGCAACATGGATGGGGCTAGAGGACATTATGTTAAGTGAAATGAACCAGGAAAAAAAGTTAATCACTGCATGTTCCCACTCGAGAGGAAGCAAAAATATGCTGATCTCATATCAAGGGTGGGGGAAAGGAGGAATAGGAAGAGATTCGTTAAAGGTTATAAAATTACAGACAGATAGGAGGAAGAAATTCTAGCATTCTATAACTCTGTAGAATGACTATAGTTAATGATATATTGTATAGTCTCAAATAGCTAGAAGGAGGATATTCAATGTTCCCAACACAAAGAAACAATAAATGTTTCAGATTATTGATATGCTAATTACCCTGATCTACATATGTCAACTTAAATATATATATATATATATATATATATATATATATATAGAGAGAGAGAGAGAGAGTTCATTTTTCCATATCTACATACAGGTGATTTCTTATATGTGAATTATTCATCTTTATATACTTTTATTCACTGTGAAAACTCAGGTCTCTTTACACTTCTGGTCATGAGATTTGTGCTGGAATTTTCCTCCAACCAAAAGTACACAAGGCAGGTGTTTTTAGAAACAGGGCAACAGACAAAATGCGATCCTAAAGAGAAAAGAAATATATGTTGAATATCAGGACCACGCAACATTTTACAACCTTAGAAGAGCAACCTTAGAAGAGGGAGAAGCTGAGTGAAGTGAGTGGGGCTGGGTCAGAGTTCAGGGCTGCTAAAATAAAGTGGACGGCAATTTAGGGGCAGAATTTCTCAGAGAAGATGCTAAAGGAAATGACCCCATATGTTTAGTTAGAGTCACTAAAAGTTATGGAGTATCAATCAAAAATAACAAATAATAGCATTTCACAGCATCTGAGCTATTCTTTTTATTTTCTTACCAATTTTCTGTGCTCACAATGAACATAAGCTCTGTGAACACAGCTCTATTGCTCATTCTGTATTCCTAGCAGAAGAATACCTGATACGAAGTAGGTACTCAATAAATATTTATTGAGTTAAGTGACTCTCACACAACTGGAAGTCCTGAGATAGAACAAGGTCAAGGCAAATTAAAGTGAAGACTCCATCTCAGTTCCTCTGTGCTGCTTCCAGGTCAACTATCTTATGTGAATAACTTTGTTCTCAAGCTGGCCTCTCTTGTGGCCAAAACATGATTGTCAGTGGCCTCTAGGACAGCCCATTTTCTAGATTTCATGTAGTAGGAGAGAGGAAGAGTAACTCTTTTATTTGTGGAATAAAACATTTCTCTTCTAGTATGTTTGGGCTATATCATGTCTTAGGTAAACTCAAAGAATAAAAATAATCAAAGGCTGGAATACTCTGTGCTGATCGGATTAAATTTGGGTTCCTGAATTGATTACTTGCTTGACTGAGTGTGGAATGGGGATTAGATTATTAATAATTTAGATTGATCAAGGGTGGCGTCTGAGCTAGAAACAGACTCAGGTTTCCCTGAGTCACAGGGGTAGTATGAAGGAGGAATGGGTTCTTCAAGAACATCCCAAGTTCTCTTATGGAGGTGTAAGGAAACAATGAATATTGAGCAGGCAATCATTATTGTCCATTATATTTTTTCACTACAGATATATTTCAAAGATTTTATTCTCAAGCCGGGTGCAGTGGCTCAAGCCTGTAATCCCAGCACTTTGGGAGGCTGAGGCGGGTGGATCACGAGGTCAAGAGATCGAGACCATCCTGGTCAACATGGTGAAACCCCGTCTCTACTAAAGATACAAAAAATTAGCTGGGCATGGTGGCACGTGCCTGTAATCCCAGCTACTCAGGAGGCTGAGGCAGGAGAATCGCTTGAACCCAGGAGGCGGAGGTTGCGGTGAGCCGAGATCGCGCCATTGCACTCCAGCCTGGGTAACAAGAGCGAAACTCCGTCTCAAAAAAAAAAAAAAAAAAAAAAAAAAAAAAAAAAAAAAAAAAAAAAAAAGATTTTATTCTCAGAAGTACAACAAACAGAAAAATAAAATATTCTAAGAGAAATGTATTTATTTATCACAAAGTAACTGTTTAAAATGATAGACCTTTGAAGATAGTTTGGGGAACAACTACTAACCTATCAAAAATGTTTAAGTTTGTCAGTACTGAAATAACACTACTAGATCTGTTCTGTTCAGCATTGTGCTCACAGTTCTTAACACAGTCCTTAGCATAAAGAAGATGCTCAGCTGGGAGCCGTGGCTCATGCTTGTAATCCAACACTTCGGGTGACCTAGGCAGGTGGATCACCTGTGGTCAGAAGTCTGAAACCAGCCTGGCCAAACTGATGAAACCCTGTCACCACTTAAAAAATAATAATAATAATAATAATTATCCAGGCACAGTTGTGGGCACCTGTAATCCTAGCTACTTGGGAGGCTGAGGCAGGAGAACCACTTGAACCTGGGAGGCAGAGGTTGCAGTGAGCTGGGATCATGCCACTGAACTCCAGCCTGGGCAACAGAGTGAGACTCCACTCCATCCAAAAGAAAAAAAAGAAAGATGCTCAATGAGTACTTGAAAAATTAATGATTGTATTCATGTATTTGTTTTTGTAGAGATAAAACCACAAGCTTTTGGTTTTTTTTTAAAAAAAGAAACCGTAAGTTTCCCGCAGAGAAAACCCAGCATACCTATTCTACAAATGCCCCTTGCTTCCCAGTAATATTGTTTGCAAATTATTCTATTCATGTATATGAATTAAAGGATTTATCAGAGTGATTCTAGATAAAACAACAATACAAAAGCCTAAGAGATCAAAATCTACATCTTGCCACTTGGTGTTTTATTTGTTCTGTTTTTGCTATTTTTTTCCCTCTTGTTCTGATTTCTCTTACGTTAATATATTTTATAATAATCCATTTTTATCTTCATTATCAAATTATTTATGCTTTTTATAGTCTAGTGATCTATGTTTTTGATACATACTTTCAATTAATCAGAATCTTGTTTTAAATAACTTATATACTATTTGACAAGAGTTTAAGAGCCTAATAACTGTGTATGTCTAATTCTTCCCTCTCATTCTTCATGCTACTAAGGTCATACATTTTCTTTTAAACACTTCATAAACATAATATGTTACCGGTATTTTTTCTTTAGACATTAAGTTATCTTTTAGAGTAAATTTTTAAATTATTTTATTTTCATTTATCCCAGTCCCAGTGCTCTTTATTTTCTTAGAATATTCACATTTCAATCTGATATCACATTCCTTCTGCCCAGTGAATTTCTTTTAATGTTTCTTGCCATGTAGATCTTCTTAAAATAAATTATTGGATTTTGTTTGTCTTAGAAAGCCCGTATTTATACTTCATTTTCAAAAGATATTCTTGCCAGGTAAGAAATTATGGAAAGACAGTATTTTTTTTCAGCTTTTGATGAGAAATCAGCTATATGAAGACGGCAACAGAGATAGAATAACTAGAAAGAAGAAGAAAAAAAAAAAGAAGCAAGAAACAGAAGTTCAAATAGACCTTCCCTCAGTTCCAATATGTGACTGTATGTATCCTAAAGGTGTATTTCCTGTTAGGGAATGTGAATGTGAATACCCACCCACACAAGATGGATGGGAAACTATGAGTGAAGAAAAGAAAGCATTAGATCAGGCTAGTGAGAAGATTTGGAATGGGCTTTGAGAAGCTGCAGAAGCACATCAACAAGTTAGAAAATATGTGATGAGCTGGGTCAAGGCTGGGGTGATAGAAATCTGTGAAAACAGGAAAACTGTTCATGCAATCTAATAGAAGAGAATGGATTAAATTCAGGCCTAGAATTTCCTGCGGGATGTTCTCTCAATAATTGGGCTGCCCATTATACTCCCGTTGCTGTTGACACAACAGTATTGCAGTACCATGACATCTGTAAAATAGATTTTGGAATTGGTATGTGTGACAGGAGTATTGATTGTTGACTGTGTCCTAACTCTCACTTTTAATCCCAATTATGATACATTATTAAAAGCTGTAGCCGGGCGCGGTGGCTCAAGCCTGTAATCCCAGCACTTTGGGAGGCCGAGGCGGGTGGATCACGAGGTCGAGAGATCGAGACCATCCTGGTCAACATGGTGAAACCCCGTCTCTACTAAAAATATAAAAAAATAGCTGGGCATGGTGGCACGTGGCTGTAATCCCAGCTACTTAGGAGGCTGAGGCAGGAGAATTGCCTGAACCCAGGAGGCGGAGGTTGCGGTGAGCCGAGATCGCGCCATTGCACTCCAGGCTGGGTAACAAGAGCGAAACTCCATCTCAAAAAAAAAAAAAAAAAAAAAAAAAGCTGTAAAAGTTGCTACTAGTACTGGAATGAAGTGCACTAGAGCTGATGTTCATCTGTGTGATGTTGGTGAGTCCTCTGAAGTTGAAATAGATGGGAAGACATAGCAAGTGAAACCAATCCATATCTAAATGAACATTCAATTGGGAAATACAGAATACTGCTGGGAAAACAGTGCCCACTGTGAAAGGAGGAAAGGCAACAAGAATGGAGGAAAGAGAAATGAATGCAATTGAAAACTTTGGTTGTACAGAAAAAGGTTTCGTGGTAATATGAGATGTTCACATTACATAAAAAATTTGATGTTAGACATGTACCATTAAGTCTTCCAAGAACAAAACAATTGTTACATATCATCAATGAAAATTTTGGCCCTCTCACCTTCTGCCACAGATGGCTGGATTGCTTAGGAGAAATAAAATACTTGATAGCTCTGAAGAATCTGTGTGACTTTGGAATTGCAAACCAATATCCATCATTTTGTGACAGTAAATGATTGTATACAATGCAATTTGAACACACTATATTGTTGAGTCCAACATGTAAAGAAGTTGTCAGCAGAGAAAATGACTCTTAAATTTAGTCCAAAACCACATTTAATACCTTTATTTCCTAAACTTTGTTGGAATACATACTATTTTAACAGTGGCCCTATATAATATTTTTATCTGTGCTTAAAAAAGAAAGAATCTGGCCGAGCATGGTGGCTCATGCCTGTAATCCCAGTACTTTGGAAGACCAAGGCATGTGAATCATCTGAGGTCAGGAGTTTGAGACCAGCCTGGCCAACATGGCAGAACCCTGTCTCTACTAAAAATATAAAAATTAGCCAGGTGCAGTGGCATGTGCCTGTGTAGTCCTAGCTACTTGGGAGGCTGACACTGGAGAATCACTTGACCACAGGAAATCAAGGTTGCAGTGAGCTGAGATTGTTCCACTGCACTCCAGCCTGTGTGACACCACGAGATTCCATCCCAAAAATAGTAACAATAAAATAAAATTAAAAAGAAGGAATTGATCAAAGGCAAACAGTCTAATATAATGAGCCAAAGAAAAAATCTTTCAGGACTTCCAAATGTTAACTGATTTTCCCCTTCCTATCTAGAAGAATGCTATACAGCTCAAATTAGTTAGGAATAACTTACACATTTTGTTCTGAAGACTAAGAGATGGTTTCTAGATATTTATACTCATATTTCTTGTATGCTTTGAATGACTACAATTCTGTATCTGCACCCTCTAGTGTCACTTTTTAACTTGCCTGGAATCTATTTTCTAAAAAATAAAGATATTTTCAGAACTGAAAACAAATCAGAGGAACAGTAAAGATCATCAAGTCTAATCATATCCAAATGTGGTCCATCAGTCAGCCTCAGCAGAAATAATTGGGGAAGATTAAAAAATTCGGAGAATGTTGACCTCATTTCTGAGATAGGATTTATATATATTTTATGATTGTTGGAAAGTAGCAACCTACAGTTTAACCTATATTCTAATTTTGATTCATGATTTTAAATAATTAAACTTTAGTAGTTGATATATCTGTCCCCTCCAAATCTCATGTTGTAATGTGATCACCAATGTTGGAGATGGGACCTGGTGGGATGTGTTTAATTATGAGGGTGGATTCCTCATGAATAATTTGCTGCTGTCTTCATGGTAATGAGTGCATTCTCACTGTATGAATTTGCATGAGATCTGGATATTTAAAAGAGCCTGGAACTTCCTCCTCTCTCCCTTGCTCCCACTCTCAATATGTGACATACCTGTACCTCCTTCACCTTCTGCCATAATTAGAAGCTTCCCGAGGCATCCGGCAGAAGCAGATGCTGGTCCTATGCTTCCTGTATAGCCAGCAGAACCATGGGCCAAAATCAACCTCATTTCTTTTTTATTGTTATTATTTTAAGTTCTGGGCTACATGTGCAGATCTTGTAGGACTGTTACATAGGTATACACATGCCATGGTGGTTTGTGGCTTCCATCCCCCTGTCACCTACGTTAGGTATTTCTTCTAATGTTATCCCTTCCCAATGTCCCCGCCCCCATTTCATTGTGGTACTGTTTACAATAGCAAAGACTTGGAACCAACCCAAATGTCCATCAATAGACTCAATAAAGAAAATGTGGCACATATACACAATGGAATACTATGCAGCCATAAAAAGTATGAGTTCATATCCTTTGCTGGGACATGGATAAGTCTGGAAACCATCATTCTCAGCAAACTGACACAAGAACAGAAAATCAAACACCACATGTTCTCACTCACAAGTGGATGTTGAGCAATGAGAACACATGGACACAGGGAGGGGAACATCACACACTGGGGTCTGTTGTGAGGTGGGGCACTAGGGGAGGAATAAACCTCTTTTCTTTATAAATTACCTAGTCTCAGGTATTTCTTTATAGCAATACAATAATTCACTAATAGAATAATATAAACTGGCTGTATTTTGGTAGAAATATATGGTTATAATTTTAGAAAAAATCGCATTTTTTTTTGTCTTCTGCCTACGGAATTTACTAGGAAGAGAAGTGAGCTTCTGTTGTGCTGCTAATTTGCAATATTACACTCCAGTGACAAATTCCTCCTATTGCAAGCACATAAATCCCTAGAGCCCAACTATTTCTAAAGATACATAGTCAGTCAAACCCATGTCAGATGCAAGACATAGCAATGTCATTTTTGCACAAGTGGTAATATTGCTCCTAGATTTTCACATTATCAATGAATAACTAGAAAAGAAGAGGACACAGGCTCTATGATGTTTAAATCAAGTAGTATAATGACAAAAACTGAACAGATTGTGCATGTTATTTTATCCCATTTATACTGACAAAGTGTCATACTTCTACTTTATGAAGAGAAATTTCATGAAATAGTCAAAAGGAAGAAAAAATTAATGCTAGGAATAAGCGTAAAGCTCTGCATAGCTTCTCCTTTACCAGGTTTTACAAATCCTGCTGACATCCTGCTAAACAAAGCAGAGAGCTTTGTTTAGAGTGTGTCCCCCGGAACACACTCCATACCCACTTGTCCCTTTTATTTACATTCATTTAAACTATTTTAGCATCTTCCTGAATAGCAGAAACTTATCCTATGGACATAATATCAGCCTTTCCATCCCTGCAATGCAAGCTGCTAGCATCAGTTAAATTCTGAGAGGCTTCTTTTGGAGTTAGGGCCAGCTGGTTTATAGCTGGAGTCAGCAGTCACCTGCAGAATCAAGTCTGGAGAAAGTCAGGATGTTAATTCCTGGCCAAAATTAACACTCCCACCAAGATTCAATTGTGCCTGAAATTTCACTAGTAGGGATTGACTCCCACCGATCAATATCTTGTGCTTTCTAGATTTGCTTATTTCTGACTTTATTGAATCTAAGATGTCATCAATTATAAAACCTATCACTATTATACATACAACTAAAGAAAAAGTATATTGCCAATTTAACTATGGCAGATCGTCAACTCTAACTTTTATCCCAGTTTCAAAGATGTTAAATTATATTTTTTAAAAATGTGTTTCAATCCTTGAAATAAGACAAATGAAAATGCTAGTAGTGACAGAGAAACAGTGGAGAATGAAAACTATGATGACTCATATTAACTCAACATTTAAGCATTGATGTCAACAAGCTAAAGCCAAGCCCCAGGATAATGAAATATGGGATAGTCATATTTCCATAGTAGACAAGGAAGAAAAAGATAAATTGCAACTGCTTCACAAGGTTGACTAAGCCCAGCTTTATTTAGACCGTACAATCGACTTTGAACAACTCCTTTTAGCAATGTTTATTTAAAGAGGTCACTATTTGAAGTTAGCATAGGGAATTCCATAGCTGTTGATCTGTTGGAAAAATAACTGACTCTGAGAAAGGTTAGGAAAGGTGGGAAAAGTCAATGAATAAAACCTTTTAAGCTATAAATAGGTCAAAATACAGCCTGATCAAAAACACAGATGAAATGCAGAAGAATGTAGATAAAGGTAAAATAATGAGCACCAGAGAAACCAATAAAAATAAAAACGTTTAAGTGGCTAGGTGTGGCAGCATTACCAGGGACGTTCAGATGCAATATGAGAAGAGCTTTACCCATTCAGCCTGTACACAGCAGCAGTAAAGGAAACAAATAGAAAGAGGAAAAAAAAAAAAAAAAAAGATGCTGAATTTCTTTCTTTCTTTTTTTTTTTTTTTTTTTTTGAGGCAGAGTTTCGCTCTTGTTACCCAGGCTGGAGTGCAATGGCGCGATCTCGGCTCACCGCAACCTCCGCCTCCTGGGTTCAGGCAATTCTCCTGCCTCAGCCTCCTGAGTAGCTGGGATTACAGGCACACGCCACCATGCCCACCTAATGTTTTGTATTTTTCGTAGAGACGGGGTTTCACCGTGTTGACCAGGATGGTCTCGATCTCTCGACCTCGTGATCCACCCGCCTCGGCCTCACAAAGTGCTGGGATTACAGGCTTGAGCCACCGCGCCCGGCGATGCTGAATTTCAATGCTAAAAAAGGCAGACTTAACACTGAATGTCAGAGCTCAGAGTAGAGTTATGGGAACAGACACTTTTTTCTTCTTGACCTGCATGTTAGATATTTACAGTAACACAACTTCTTTTCCAATTCAGAGAATAAAACAAAAGTAACCTACAGATTTTTCTCTCCTCCCCTCCAAAAAGTCTGTAGACTGAATTGATACTAGGGGCGAGACAGGCTGTTAGTAAGGATATATTTAAAGGGAACAACTATGTCAAAACTAGGATAATTACATAGTATCTACATGGCATCATTTGAAACATTAGAAAAATATTTTCTTACCTTTCTCTTTTTGAGTCTTGAACTTACTGCCAAAGACCTAAAGAAACTTTAAGTGTTCGTGTGTGTGTGTGTGTGTGTGTGTGTGTGTGTGTGTGTGTGCAGGAGGAAGGTGATTTCAAAACTCCAATAAAATGTAATTGTCCTCCAGCCTGGGTAACAAGAGCGAAACTCCGTCTCAAAAAAAAAAAAAAAAAAAAAAAAAAAATGTAATTGTCCTGGACATAGAGTATTACAAATTCTGCTCTATTCTTTAGTAGGCTTTTTCTTGTGATAAATTTTTGAGGGAATGTGAAAATTATATAACATAACCACGCTCTATATGATTAACTGACCAGAGGAAGGAAGGCTTGCAAGGAGAGACAGAGGGGAACCTTGATGAATTGGAATTTAAGAACTTAAAATATGCTAGATGCCCTGCTAAGTATTTTACATACATAATCCCTTAAATCTCATAACAGCACTATTAGGTAGGTATTATTATCATCCTCATTTTACGTGAGGGAGGAGGAGGAGAAATTGAATCTCAAGGATATTAAACAGCTCACTTAAGGCTACCCAGCTAGTCAGTGGAAAATATGAGCCAGTTTAAGTCGGCTCACCTCAAATTTCTGTGAAACTACATTAACAAACACGCGGGGAAAAACCAACACTGAATCAACGGTGAGAAAGACCCAATGTCAATTTTATGCACATCAGGTATTTTTTCCTGGGATAGTGGTAGCCCATAAAGTTATAACATTTACTGTTTTTTTAATCAACTTAGCTCAGAGTTTCCAGGTGAAGCTTACATTTACTGAATAGTTACTGTACAGTAAGTTAAATTATATTCATATCATTTAATGCTCAAAATAACCCTATAAGATGGATATTTTCATAATCTCCACCTCAGATTCATACAGCTGGTTCATGATAGAGCCTGGGCTCTAACCCTACTTTTGATTTTAGATTCTGGACTCCTTTGAATAAACCATAACACCTCAGGCTCATGTTCCAACTAAGAGTTTTTAGCGACCTCATGAGCTCTTTCAAAATATTTTTCAATGATGAATACAGCAAGAACATATCCCATAACTTCTATCCTCACTGTTCTACAGTGTTACACACAGCATATTTACTTACCAAATTTGTTCATGACTGTAATTTTTTAAAACCAAATCCCTATGGAGTAATGATATCTTTATGAACTAAACTAAATCTAAAGCTGATGGCCAGCAAGCACTGCATCACCATAAATATTACTGTTATTAACAAGATGAAGTTTTCTTTTTTACATTAAGATACCTTAGGCCGGGCGCAATGGCTCGTGCCTATAATCCCAGCACTTTGGGGGGTGGAGGCAGGCAGATCACAAGGTCAAGAGGTCAAGACCATCCTGGCCAACATAGTGAAACCCTGTCTCTACTAAAACATAAAAATTAGCTGGGGGTGGTGAAACGCATCTGTAGTCCCAGCTACTTGGGAGGCTGAAGCGGGAGAACTGCTTGAACCCGGGAGGCAGAGGTTGCAGTGAGCCAAGATCATGCCACTGCACTCCAGCCTGGCACCTTGCGACAGAGCAAGACTCTGTCTCAAAAAAAAAAAAAAAAAAAAAAAAAAATGATTAAGGTACCTTAGAGAGTTGCTATCGAGAACATTGACATCTTTAAGAAACATGAAATGAGTGTATAGAGTCAGAATATGTCAGCAAACAAATTTCTTCATGCATTAACAAATATTTATTGAACACCCTATATGTTTGGTCCACACTACTCTAGGTACGGGGGTAACACAATAAACAATGTTAAAAACTCCTGTACTAGAGGAGTTTACATCCAAATAAAAAGAGACAGACAATAATGAGATGAACATTAAATGTGTCGTATGCTAAGTAGCGATGAAAAATGAAGACGTTGGCAAAATTTTCAGTAGCAATAGATAGTAAATATTGCAGGCTTTGGGGGCTACAGGGTCCATGTCAGAACTACTCTCCTGTGTTATTGCAGCACAGAAGCAGGCACAGACTAAGAGTAAATAAATGAGAGTGGCTATGTTCCAACAAAACTTTATTTGTAAAAATAGGCAGCAGTCAGGGTTTGGCCTGAAATCAGAGTTTGCTAACTCCTAAAATAAAACAAGGAAAGATGATAGAAAGAGACAGGGGTGAGGGTAAAGAATGACTCATTGAAATGGTGACGTTCACCTAATGCAACAAAGAAAATAAAAGAACTAGTCATATGGGTCCCTGAGGAAGAGCTTTCCAGACAGGGGAAGCAGGAAGTGCAAAGGCCCTGAGGCAGGAGCTTGCCTGATGTCATCAAAGATCAGGGAATAGACCAAAGTGTTCGTAAAGTGGAGTGAGTGGAAGTGAGCAGTCATTCACGATGTGGAAACTTGAGGGCACAGTAAGGATATAAGAGTTTTTTTCTGTGTGATACAGAAACCATGGGAAGATTTCAAAAAGAGAAGTGCATGGTGTGTCTGGTTTCAAAGTGATCTCTTTGGGTGCTGTATGAATAGATCCAAAGGGACAAGGAGCAAAAAAAAAATAATAATAATAATTTAGGCAGTGACTGCAGAAATTTGAGTGAGAGAAGATGGTGTGTTAGATCTCAGGCTGTGGTCTAGTTGACAAAAAGTAGCTGGGTTACGCTGGGTTTCAACGGTACTGTTAACAGTACTTCCTGATGGATTGGATGCATAGTGTAAAAGAGAAAGAAGAGCCAAGCAGGAGAGTTTCTACATACCAAATGGAATGGTAAGGACTATGAGAAGTAACTGATTTTTTTTTTTTTTTTTTTTTTTTTGCAACCACACACATAGCAATAGCTTAGCTTTGAATCCATAAAATGTTGGGGAAAGTCGAGTTTGAGATATCTACCAAGAAATAAGAAATACTCCAATTGATGCCTGGTTTCTCCTGAGTACCTAACAGATATCAACAGGCAGGTATGGCAATGATGAGAATAGAGCCCACAACTTCCTTTTACTTATGAAAATTTGTAAGGAGTCATGACTATACACCACTTTTGGAGTCCTGAAACAAGATACAGAAACATGAGATGTAATCTTGGCTTTGCAATTTGATAGAAACATAGGTAAATATTGTCATGTAACTTCTCTATGTTTTAATAATAAGGCATCTCCATTAAACATGATGTAGAAATAATAGTGTCAATCATGAAAGTTGCAAAGAATCAAGGAGACAATGAAAAAAAGCATTTAGCACAATGCCTGGCAAACAGTAAATGTTCAGTAAATATTTAATATTCTTCTATTGTCCATTATGTAGAAAATAAGTACACTTCAAACCTTTTGCTTTTAATTTATGAAAAAGAACACTCATTTTTTAAGGTATCCAGGAATATGGTGAGTTTTTAATATGTTAACCAAGCCTTTTGACTCTATGAAATCACTATCTAAGATTTTATTCAGCCTCTAAGAAGAAAAGGACTCTAGGATCTTATATTTGTTGGTTGTATTTTTATTCATTGAAAAAGTAAGTCTTTCGAACAGACTTGGCATCACTTGTTTTTGTTTGTTTGTTTAACATTAGAGGTAGTTAGATTAAATCCTAACCGCTAG
This sequence comes from Saimiri boliviensis, assembly GCF_048565385.1. Taxonomy (NCBI): domain Eukaryota; kingdom Metazoa; phylum Chordata; class Mammalia; order Primates; family Cebidae; genus Saimiri; species Saimiri boliviensis. The sequence continues at coordinate 93,139,153 of NC_133453.1, forward strand.
CTCAAGGAAGGAAGGGAGGAAGGAAGAGAGGGGGCTAGGCAGAGAGGAAGGGATGAAGGGAGGCAAGGGAGGAGGGAGGAAGAGAGGGAGGAAGGAAGAGAGGGAGGAAGTAGAGGGAGGGGCCAAGGAAGGAAGAAGGGAGGGGAGTGAGGGAGGAAGGAAGAAAGGAAATAAGGAAAGAAAGAAGGAAGGAAGGAAAGGAGGGAGGGAGGAAGTGAGGAAGGGAAAGGAAGGAAGGAAGGAAAGAAGGAAGGAAGAAAGGGAGGGAGGAAAGGAAAGAAGGGAGAGAGGGAGGAAGAGTGAGGGAGGAAGGGAGGAGGGAGGAAGTGATGGATGGAAGGAAAGGAGGGAGAGGAAGAAGGAAGGAAAAGCAGGAAGATATCGGTGAATAGGAAGTAAGTTTTGAGTATCAGTATTCCCTAATCTAAAAAATAAGTTACGGTTACATTTATTTTTATAGAACTTTCTTTCTCTCCTCAAAAATTTACCATGTGTCAGTTTGTAATTGACATCCTGGATCACCATGGCAAATTGACTTATTTCTCAATGTAAGCAAAGTCTCCTGAGTGGTTGAATTACTTGATAAAACAGTAAAATACTAAAGCTTCTTCTTATAGAATGTCTAAGCATTTGTGTCACCATGTATTAGAAGACAATAGTGGTATATATACTCCACTTTGGTATAAAATATTAGTTAGGCTTATAATGCACATTATTTTTTGTTGAGTTTCATTCATGCAAATGATTTTTAAAAATGAAAATATTCAAATCTGAAATCAAGTTACATAGTCAATTGCTAAAATGTTTAATTCTGTTTCTCAACTTGATCTGGTATAGGTTTCCCCTGAAAGATACAGTGCCTTTGATAAAAAAGATTACTAAAGATATGTTAGAATGTCAATTTAAACACTTGGTCTTGGCCTAGTCCTATTAAGATACTAACTTATCTTAAATAGTTTTTAAAAAACTAAACCAAACAAAAAATATTCTTAGCAGACAGTGGAGAGGCAGTAGAAGACTAAATTTAAATGTTAGGATTCTGATTTGTGTGCATTTGAAATCCAGTTAATAACATATCTTACTATGTGATATTTAAAATTGATATAAGCCATCTTCACCTTAGTTTCTATATTTGTCAAATAATTATGACATTTTAAAATTAGATGAAATGATTGAATGAAAGAAGAAAGTGAAAACCTCCATACAAAGTATTATTCTGTTGTTTTAAATGATGAACTACCATTTATCCTTTTAAGAAAGTAACTGACATGATTTTATCGTAATATTGTAAGCCAAGTATGCAAAATGAAATCTAATAATTAAAACCCTTCCCCATTGACACCCAGAATACTTGCCCACTGGTAGTGTTTGTGGTTGCAGCATTTACCCCAAGATAACTTTGCCACGAAATATGTCACTTTTATCATTATTTTTGCGTTGCTCTACCATATTGACTTTGGAAACAAAAGACATTCTATTATAGCATTCTGTTTTTAGCAGTGATATTTCCATTTACAAAATATAGTAATTCTTGATCATTAAAAACATCAAATCCCAGAAAACATGACATTCCTATGCATGATGTTAATATCATTTTCAAACAGTTGTTGGGCAAAGATTTATTTGAAAAATCTAATTTTTCTGAAATAGACAATTCTGATGATTCATCTGATTCTGATGTTAGTTTTGTTTAGAAATAACTTCAAGAACACTTTTTATATTTTATTTTCACATGGAAAATCTGTCAGATTTACTTCAGCCTCAAAGAATGTGTTTATGTAAAATTAAATAATCACTGGCAGTGAGCTGCACTTTCTTTTTCTAAATGAGAAAAGGGTTATTAAACCCATAACCAAAAACTAATGTATTTATTATAGCATTTTAAATAGTCAAGATCTTATTTCCATATTGAGAAAATATTTCAATATTGTTATTTCTCAAATTAAACATTTGTCTGTTGTCCCTATCCCCAAATAAAACTACACAATTATCATTAACTTATGCACAGCAAAATTCTAATACAATATTTATGATGTCATATATATAGAAATTAGTTTCTATGAATATAGAGGGTGTCAGGATAGCCTGTGTACTAGAGCGGGCAGTTTGCCCCATGATCAGAGATAACTATGGATGTCATCCTTAGAGATTTTTGAAAAAAATTATTTCACACCAAACTGTAAATCAACTAAGAAATCAGTGGCAATTTACATGCTCCCAAATGCTGTGGCGTTGGGGAAGGAGGTGTGTGGCTACTGTGATACTTGTAAAAAGACAAGCACTGGAATAAAAATGGGACAATGAAATCACAAAATTTATCATTAGCCACTATTTGCACAAATTAGACTATATTCACTTTCATGTGTTTTTATCTGATCCGTTAGTTACCTGGATAGTTTATTAAATGAAGTCTCACTTTATTTTTTCCTTTCAAATAGAAAAGAAAATACTAGTGAAAATTTCATTTGTAACATAACTTAATTCTGAATTTTACTTTTGATTATAGCCATGATTTACTTTAATTTAGTTTTCAAAATGAATTTCAAAGACTATTTATTCACTTAATTTTGAAAGTAGAAACATACTGAAACTTTTATCCCACTTGGTAAGCAGCCATCCCTTAGTTTTATCCAAGTTTTCTCATGAAAATGCCAATCGGGAATAAAACTGACAAATATATTCAATCAAAGATGGAATTTTTTTTTGCTCTTAAGTTGCAAATGGCCTCATTAAAATAAAAGCACCACCTTAGGGATTGCATAAAGCAGAGTATTGGTACCTAAATGGTATTTATGACCAGGCTAAATGTAAAGTGAATTAAAATTTAAAGGATTATAGTCAGGTAGGCCACAGACATCTGTAGAGAAATGTCCATTAAGAAGATGAAAGAACCAGCAGTCCCTAGTGACAGGCACATGTCAGGTTAGCGGTCAGCCATACCTATACACTTAGTGTCACAGCAAATGAGAAACACATTGCCTAAGGAGGAAAGTACTTAAGATATATTTATTTTAGACTAAGAAAAAAAATCATGAAATTAACACTTTGGAATTCATATCCATCATTGTCATCAAGCTAAAGTCAAAAGAAAGGGGAAAATAAGATGTAGGTTGATAATAAATATTATCACATATGTGATTCTATAAATACAGTCCAGGTTTGGAGCATGTATAGCTCCAAACTGTATAGCTCCAGCTGCTGCCCAGCTACAAAATTAAGGCCTTGTTTCACAATAACAATAAAAAGTGAAATAGCCTCTGGAGTGCTAATATGCCAAGGGTTATATTCCTTTTATAATGTGAATGAGTCACACCACCAGTCACTATTTTTGTCATTTTCATGACACCATGCTGTCTTGTGCATGCCACATATCCCTGTTGCCTCTGTCTCATCACAATCAAGCACTCTTTTAAACGGTCATTGAATGCTCTTAAGTGATGATACATAGAGACAGAAAAGCTGATCTCTTAATTAAAAGGGACTAACTGCCTCTTATTTTATTTCCTCTTCCTTCTTCTGTCTCCTTCTCCTCCTCCTCCTTTCTCTCTCTCTCTCTCTCTCTCTCTCTCTCTCTCTCTCTCTCTCTCTCTCTCTGTCTCTGTCTGTCTGTCTGTCTCTGTATGTCTCTCTCTCTCTTTCATATACTGGGTCGGGAACACACACCACCAGTGTTCAGATAGAATTCATTTAACATACTGTCTTGGGATATTAACTTTGTCATTTGATATAGAAAAATATGGTTGGAAGGTGTTTGTGGTAGGATTCTTTTTCTCTGACATCTATTCAAAATCCAGGCATCACAGTCTTTCATTCCATCGTTTAAACATAGCTCAGAGAGAACCTTTTAAGTTTGCACCTCATATTCCCTAGGATTCATTGCTTCTGACCCTGCTTTTAAACTAATTGGTCCTTAATCACTGATAATCCCAGATGAAACCATTCCCAAGATGAAGTCACTCTCAAATCTGGACTTGTGTTTCCACAAATACCGAAGAATATATATTAAAAGAGATGCTTTATAATCATATTTTGCCTGTAAACAAAATTTTTCATCACAAATGCTCTATCAATACTTCACTGGGCACCATAAACATTATTTTGGTGATCTTCCCTGTGTTTTAAATTAAACTGTTTCAAAGGTACCATTTTTCTAGTTATATCTCTGTTTTCATTTCACAGTTCTTTACATTAATATACTGATTTGGTGAACAAAATCTTTGAAGGTTGAAATAAATGTGATGGGTGTGGGGATGTCTCTAAAACCACCATTTTCCAGCTCCCAAATCTTCTAGCTTGTCCTACATTAGCACAACCTTCTCAACCTTACCGATTTGTTCTTTGGAAAATATCACCCAACCACCTCCTAGAATAATTGTGAATCTCAGTGGCAACCAGTGCAACAGGAGAGTATTGCTTAAAGATGTGTGGTAAGCATCACCCTTAGGAAAAGATTTGGGATAGAAATACGGTAGATTCATTGAGTGGAAATGTGATGGGTAAACAGATTGGACCTCCATCAGTAATCTCAGCATGCAATTGTGGGGGGTCTAATGAGAAACAAAATGGGGATAATTGGACCAGGTGATAATCATAGAAGCAAAATGAGAATAACTGGATCCTAGCCAAAAGAAAAAAAGGGTCTAATTTTTATATCTAATGTGTAAATTTTAAAAATATGGTATTTAATGAGTTTAGAAAAACTTATTCTGCCACTTTGATTTGTTTACATTTCAGTGACTCTCTTCTAGGGGTAGAGGCACTCCTGTAATGACTGCTGTGTTTTCTGACAGAATATATGCCATGAAACTTCTTTATTCTCCCACTAACCACATGCACTTGGCTTCTGAGTCTTCAGTGTGGTGCCCTGCTCTCAGTTCTATTGGCTAGTTAGTATGAATTCAAATTATCAAGGTGAATGGATGAACAAAGTAAGTATGTCTTCTTTCAGAGCTCTGTATTGCAACGTATTTAAAGAAGGTTTTAATTGAACAAATGGCAAGTATTTCAGGTGGAAAAGCCAGTCAGAGATGCAAGTGATTTGATGCTCAGGGAACCTTTAATCATGCCCCAAGCAGCTGCCAACTCCTGGGATACAGGGCTTTCTTTTCCTTCCAGCTGATACAGACCTGAAGACATGCCCGGGCATTATGTATGCCACATTATTTCCTCTTAAACAAGCTGCCTATCACATCGATGTGTGCTTATAGTTTGGTCTCAAAACTTATTTTTATTAAATGCACTGTTCTCATGAAGCACCAAAATGAATGCTGAATGTCTTTAGAAGTAAAGGAGACTTCTTATTGCGTTTTGGCTATGTCAAAGCATATCTGTTTTATAGGGAAACATTTCATACTACTTCAGTCCCAGACTTGACTCCTCAAGAAGCAATCTCGGACAATCTAGTTAGAGACATGGCAAATTTGGGCTAAGCCTAAGTGGTCTAGAGTTTGGATTGGGCTTGCTGTCTGTGGAGATTGTAATCTGAATTAGATAAATTGCTTGACATCTATTTCTCTGTTTAAAGTGTGTACTAAAATAGATGTAATGTTATACCTAAATAGAGTGAATACCAAAGGAGGGACTTCTGATGCTAATAAAAAGAATACAACCCACAAGCAACTAAAATTCTGCTCTCAAACATTTCTCTGTAATTTCCTCAGAGGCTTAAACTTAGATTCTGTCAGACTTGGAGAAAGGAGGAATTCCAAGAATGAGGGGACTCTCCACTAAAAATAAATGTTCTTACCAGGTCTTGAGAGAGTTCAGATTCAAGCTCAAGCTGGTCTGTAAACCTCAAGGGTCAGAGGTTCAAGAGGAGAGGAGTGATTGTCATGCTCAGGCCATATATAGCTTGTCACCATTGTCCTGTTTAAGAAATGACAAGCATTTCCTCTTCCTAACAGAGAGATCGTCTAAAGAACTAAACTTGTGTTTAAACTATTCAAAATTTCATCAAAAATAAATATACTTCAGAGTTAAAACAGATAACAAACGCGGAAAATCATCTAGGAGGGGAAAAGGAGTCCATTGAAATGTCTATTATCTTGCGCTATATCATCACATTAAAGATACTCCTATGCATTATAAGATAGTCAAAATCAAGAAAGGATCTAGTCTCATTTTTAAATACAGATGATGATTACTCAGAGCAGAGCAGGGCTAAATAGTTTGAAGCAACCTATCAGAAATAACAGTATTCTTGTTTATACCCGCTGTATGGTGTAATATTATTACCATGGAATTGTTCATTCTCTTAGGTTATGTGTGTGTGTGTGTGTGTGTGTGTGTGTGTGTGTGTGTGTGGTTGTGTGTACTTACATAATGTTTCATACTCGACATGCTGTTAGCAATTATATAATGTTATATGAGAATGAGAGATCTGTTTTCTACTTCTTAAAGGAATACATCTATCTATTTTATTTTATTGATTCATGTCAATGAAATGTTAATGTTTTTAAGGTGAGAAATAATGTTTTGATGTTTTCATTAATTGTGAATAGGTAAGAAAATGTATGTCTTGGAATGAGCAAGAAGTCCTCATCATGTTTGAGTTAGAATTGACTGCACAAACATCTAGCAAAGTGCTGGCTACTTCATCATAATTCAATATGTATTTATTAAAAAGTGTATTTTTCTATATCATATTTCTGTCAATAAAACTATTTTCTAAAAATAGATACTTAAAATAGAGACTAATTATTATTAAGATTGGGATACAGAGTACATGTTCTTAATGAAAATAATAATAGAATCTACTCCTGAAATAACAGGAAAAGGCCGTATTATTTATATCATATTTTTCAGAAAGAAAATCTTAAAAGTGTTCAAAATAAAACAGACAATATGTGAAACGGTATCCAAATGTCTTCCTCCCAAAGTTGTGGATTTGGATTGACTAGGGCACACCTGGACCTAGCCCCAAGGTTTAGGGTCTGTTTCCAGGCCAAAACCCAAGTTTCCAGTTCAGGGCTCCCAGATTCCATTAAGATTTCCTGTGAATCAGGCAGGACTAATTCAGCCTTGAACAATCAATCACTCTCACTTCATTTTGTGAGTAGGAGTGATTGATGGTTCTCCGCTGGTCATGGCTGACCTAGAGGTAGAAAGCAAACTTGGGCACGATGCTTCACGTATGAGTGGCTTATTTGGAATCAGTCAACTGCAAGGAACTCTCCTGTGTTTTCCTAGATCCTTCCTGGATAGGCACATATCTTTCACACCTTCCTATATGTTCTCTTTTTTTCTTCAAACTAGTGTAGGTCTCCCAGTCTCCTCACTCACAGAAGATATCTTTATGTCTGCACCTCTATTCACGGCTCCTGGATTAGCTAGATCTCAATTTTTCCTCTTGATTTTCGCTTTTTAGAATCTTATCTTCTAATTCATCAACTTTCCTCTCTTCTAAAAGCAGGGCTTGTGCAGTAGAATTTGCCTTTCTCTTATTGCTTTCTCATAGAATTTTTAAGGAAGAGAAAGAAAAATGTAATTTAAACTTCCTGTTTCTTCTTTCTGACACTGTTCTTTTCAAGCTGTGGAGGAAAAAAGTAAACAACCATGGTTTTGTGAATTGGTGTGTTTTGTTTGTGGTGTTTGCAGCTGGTTGTCCTTCATTTTTGGGAACGTTCGTTTTGCATTTCAGAGAACAGCATGCCATTTTGTGAATGTTATCATTATGGCCTTTTAGCCCGGAATTACCACTGCTGTCACAGCCACTACAAGGAAATGCTCTCCCACTCATTTCTCTGATAAGAAGCCGCCTCATATCCTCATACTTCCTGGAGTTCACTAGCTAGATGGAGACATTTGCAGTTAGGATTTTCAAAGGGAGACCAATACTGTGCACAGCTTTTCAGGATTGTTATTTTGCCCCAAAACTCACTGAAGTCGTGAAAACCCTTATGAAAAATGATTAGAGAAGTTGCAAAAATTCAAGGACCCAAGGCAAAACTGAAAGCGGTTCTTTTCATCATTTTGGTGAAGAATCAAAGGAATGGGCCGCAGTTCTTCTCTCCTGTCTCACAGCAAATCACATCATACGAAGACACAACTACCACATATGTTTAGGAAATTATGGACAGGTTCTCTGAAAGGAGGAAATGCCATTTCACTGATAATTCAGAGAAAAAACAGCCGGTGATTATCCCACAGTGTGACAATTGAAAGGGGAATCACTAGTACGGAACATGCATGCATGTATTTATTCAAAATGAGGAATGCAAAAGGATGCAGATTTCTAAGCTTTGATAACTTCAGGACAAATATAAAAATAGATAATAGATAAATACATATATTATATATTATATAGACAGATGATAGATAAAATTGATAGAATTCAAAGGAGATGAATATTTTGTTCAGATAAAATTATGAGAACATATGCTTTTCTAAATTTACTTGGACCCTTTAAAGGAGTGAACTGTTTTTTCTTGAGGGACTTTTAGAATTGCATGAGTTGGTTACAATAAAAACATTCTATTCTTTTGTAATTTTTTTTTTCTGGCTTATTGCAAAAGATCGTAAATAACACAACATAGCTTGTTCTAAAAATGAGCAGAGGTGCCCATGTTCTGTTTGGGTCTGTCAGTATTTTCGATAAGGATTGGTCCGTCAACCTGAGGGACTCCTATGTTGGGGAGTGTTATGGGGGAGGATGATTAGGCACTGTGGCAGAAGGAACAGTAGGCTCTTGTCAATGGTAGCCTCACATATTTGGTCTTCCTGCTTGTTGCAGAGCAGCGGGGACAAATTTTTCCCTCTCTGCACAGGTGCAGTACACTTGTGACTGACCCAGGCAGAGACCTACCCTGAAGGCAGCAACAACTTAGGTGTCCTGAGGTGGAACTGGCCCCACCCTGAGCAGTCATTCTTCCTTTCCCTCAAGGGCCATATCACTGCCACAGACATAGCCTAGTGTAAGCCATTGCTGAATCACAAAAACATTCCTTTGCTATCAGCTATATCACCACTCTCAGACTGAGGGTCAGGCTCACTTTCTGGCCATGAGAGCAAGAGAACTTGGAAGTGGGTGGAAAGGAAGTAATATTTCTTCCATCATAGCCTAAATGCTATCTTGTTACATTCTTCCCAGATAGGAAGGGACATTGTTGCTAATTTTCTCACTGAAGAAAAAAAAAAAAAAAAAAAAAAAAAAAAAACGTTTTTTGAAATTATAGCCACTAAAGCTACATGTAATTCATAGCGTGGGAGATATCCTGGTTCCCAACCAAATAAGAGCAAAGGAACTAGCCAGTTATTTTTTATTAATATATCTGTACATCAGAATGTGTATATTAATGTTATTTGGTGAGATTATTGTTAGGCAAAGAATATGCTGTAGAGATATGATTGCTTTAATGCCAGGGACAGGCAGATGCGTATCAAATGTACATAAACATCTGAAAGCAGATAAGGAAATATTGGCCTTGCTTCAAATGAGATGGAACCAAAGATAGGCAAGAATTATTTATCAGAAATGGAATGGAAAAAGATCAGGGCCAGGTATATAGAACCTCCAGGGTCTGCAGTTGCAAGCAAATGAACAGTAAAATTTTAGATGCACATTATTGAAATGCTGCTGTGCTTGGTTAAATAAACAACTAATAAAAATATATGAGAGTTTAAAAGGTAAAAGTGTTGTCCATTATTACCTACAAATAAATGGAAATTGAGCATTTTTAAAGTTTATTCCCTTTGTGAGTTAAGACCAATTTTAAAACAAACTCTTTTCTGCGTTAAAGGTCTTAAATCCAGATGGTGGGTTTCTTTTTTATTTTTGTTTTTGTTTTTGTTTTTTCAGCCTGGGGCGTGGGAACAATTTTTTCTGCATAGGAAGCAGAATATCTAAGGGGCAAGGGATATTTAAAGTTAGGTATGATCCAGCTGTATTGGGTAAAATATATCACATTTATAAAATATGATCACAATGTATTTTGATGACATATTCAGTAATTAGGTTGTTGCTCCTTATAATATGTTCCTTAGATCACAGTTTATTGAACCATAGATGTATTAATATATATGTAACAAGTAGACCAAAGGTCATTTCAACAATACTGAAAGCAGTTTAAATTTCCCAGAGTAAGTCTTTAATTCAGCTTCGGGGAAGAATTATTTTGTCCTGAGAAAAGCACTTGAGTGGAACTCTAACTTACACAACTATGAAGAGAATACCAGCACACTGTCCCTGAGAAAAACCTTAAAGTGACCACTGAACCAACAGATGTTCGTCTGAAGAAGCTGAAGGTCCTATTTGATAATGAGAATTGGATATCGGTTTAGCAGAGCTTCTGCAGGCTTTGTAAGTTAATTTGTTTCTTTGCTCTGAATTTAGACTAACCCGAGCCTATATGAGATTGCTTATTCTGTTTTATTTTTGCTTAAAACCTGAAGGTTTGAAATTTACTATAAACTGAAAGAATGATATAGGAAAGAAAGATCTGGGTTGAGATTGGGCCAGTTCAGCCCTGAGTGAGTGATGAATGCTCTGCATTGGAAATCTAGACTGCTGAATCCAGATATCTATTCTAATTTTTTATGTGTTTCTAGGGCTGTATTTCCTTACTACTCTGCATGAAATGAGTGAATAGTCCCACTACCAATCATTTTAAGAAAAGATCTAGGCATGTAAGAAATTAGAATTTGAGAGACAAACTTCATACTGGAATTTGCAGGAAGTCTTTCTATCTTTATGGAACCTCACAGGATTGGAGTTTGATCTATGGAAAAGCAAGCCTTGCTTGAAGGCATTCCATTGGCCTTGTCAGTAGGTAACAGTCTAGAAAATAAGATCATTCTTAGATCCTCTGGGTTGCACTACTCCTCCCCCAGTCTTAAGCATTCAGGAAGGTCTACTTTGTTAAAGAGGACCTGTTCCAGTCTTAGGACTGAGTAGCAAAGGGGAGAGTCGTTAAGTCCTCCCTTGATCCCAAACCAGCAGCTCAGCTAAGCATCTCCAAGGAGAGAGGTATCTTTGAAACGTTGCTAGCAGCAGGACAAACAAAAGCAGAAGCAGCAGGACAAGGGGATAGGGTGAAGAAGTGCAAGAGATGTACCAAGTCATTAATCTGTTCTTGATGTTCATGTGACAATCCCAAGAACACTTAGGCTGTTGTAACCCCAACTGGTATACTGCAATTCATTTCTGGAACCAAATCTGGAGTTAGCACAGACCCTGCAGTCATGGGTTCAGCCCTTCACAAGACCGCAGATGGCAGTGCAAGTTCAGGATGTCCCTAGGCCAGCCACACTTCTGACTGGTTAAAAATTTAAGTGTCCCCATGATTCCCTCGAGTTTGACAATTCACTAGAATGAGTCATGGAACACAGCAAAGGATACAATTTAGGAGTAACCAAGTGAAGTGACATAGGGGAAATCTTGGAGGGTCCTGAATGCAGAGGTTCCACACCTTCTCTTTGTGGAATCTGGGTGCCTCGCTTTCCTGGCACATGAATGTCTTCACAAATCCAATCAAAATGCACCACTGATCTTCCGTTTCCAAAGTTTTTATTGGGTTTTTATTAAAGGGACGTGCTTGGTTAAATAAATTGCTACATGATTGAACTCACTATCCAGGCTCCCTGCCCTCTGAGGAGATTGTACTAATAAAAAATTCCACCCCTGGAATTACATGATGGATCTTTCTGGCAACCTGCCCCAAATCTGATTCTACCTAAGGGCCCAAAGTGAATCACTTCATTAGCTGAAATTCAAGTGTGATCATGAATAAAAAAGCTCATGAGTACCAAAAACATTTCTATCATTTGGGAAATTCCAAGAGTTTTAGAAGCTCCATGGTAGGAGCCAGGGCCAAGATCAAACTCTTTATTATACAACACACCTCTCACAAGTTGGTAGGGATGCTAAGTGAGAATGTCTGACGGGATTCAGAGAAAATGGAAACCAGAGTCCTAGAATTTGGAGAGAAATATGACCACATTTGTAGGCACTTTGTGAAGAGACTCAGGCAAAGAGGGTAATGCACTGAAAACTGAGGTTTGTTGTTTTTAAAGGTACTTCCTTCTTGGTTTTAACACTAGTGTTGTAAGAGTAGAGGTCACAAGTCATATATTATCCCCAAATATGGGTATGAAGCTAAGTATGCTACTCATACAGATTTGGTGGGCAATGTGAGGCTTTATTATTGTTTATGCCTCTAATTATCTTCCTGAGCTCCTACTGATTTCCAGTGAGAGACCGTTGACTTTCCTGAAGTTCATACTGCTTATGCGTTGCACGCCAGTAGCTATCTGTGTTGTGAGAAGATAGGCACCTCTGAAGAAAATTCACAAACTTGGAGAAATGAAAAATAATGTTTTTATGAATACTGTTGTAAATGACATGTAACATTCAAATAATTTCATGAGTTCAGCTAACAAATTCACTTGAAAAGCTACCATTTGTAAGGCTCTCAAGTAAGACATTCATTTTGTACATGTATCTACCCCTAAAACATGCTGCATAAAATTCAACAATTTTCACCTACTCCAAAACCTGGCTGACACTCCTCAGATAAGAACCAAATATGCTACCCAGTCATTTTGACTAAGGCAGAACATGGCTATACTCATTAGAACTATAGAGAACACAGCTTGGTGTTTGTGAAAACCCACATGCAGTACTGCATGTTGGGCAGGCATTGAATGTGCCATTTGCTTAATCTTTCTCTGGCTGATAAATGATGTTCCACTTTGAAGAAACAAGACATATGGTACAGATGCTATCACTGTGCACAGGAAACTGGTAGCAAGTAGTTAAGTGATTTTCTAAGTTCACTCAGAAAACCAGTAGCAGAATTAGGTCAAAAAGTCCTGTGTTTTATTATTATACTGAGCAAGAGCACCCAGAAGAAAGGCTGCGAAGGGTTAAGTACAGATCTTAACTTGATCATTTTTATCTTTTTGTTTACTTTCACGTCTTCCTACTCTGTCTCAAGCTTCCCTGTGGACCAAAGGTAGATATATCAATGACTAGATGTTCTAGTTCATAATCTCCATTCATTACCTTAAATTTAGTTTACAAATAAAAACCCTTTCTAGATATTCAAACATGTGGGGAGGACGGGATTTTTAGTCCCTGCCTAATGCCACTGATTATGTGGTAAAGGTGATTAGATCAGTTAAATGTGATGCTGTTTTTCCTTCTGATCCTTGGCTCTGCCCCGCAGGAGAAAATTTGTGGTGGTGGTGTTTTTCTTTTTTGTTTTTTTAACTTTCATGAATAGTAAAAAATAATTGTTTCGTTCTAGGAGACATTTGAAAAAATGTTTGAAAAACAAAGGAAAAAGGCTATATTTGCTTCCCAGATTTTAGAATGCTTACGTTGGCTGGTTTTTCATATTTACTTATAATAAATAAAATTACATATTATTTTATAAAGGGTGTTGTGAGGCCAGGAATTTTTTCATCTGAGAAACATTAAATTTTTTTAGATACCTAAGAGTGAGTGCATAATTACAAATGTATATCATTAAAGCAAAGCTATATTAATTAATGCAAAGCTACCCTGGGATCTAGCAACTTTTGGCAGCCTTATCAAAACTACTCAGAGACTTCTTTTCTCCTTTGTCTAAACATGTTTATTTCTTTATTTAATTTTAATTTTGTAACTTAACACAAAGAACATTTTGGAAATGTGTACAATGAGTTTAGACAATTTAAGTCAGGTTATAAAATAATAAGTAGCAAAAATAATCACAATAACTGTGGTTCTATAATTAAGGTGTATTCATTTTCTAATAGTATATGATATATAATTATTTCAAACCCAACTAGAAGACTATTTAATTTTATTAAACGTTTTCTCAAATAAATCCAACTATTTCAAATTCAAGACATATTTGTGTAAATCAAAAAAAAAACAGAATCAAAATTTTTTTAGATTACATTTAGTCTAAGGAAATGATAAGCTTTAATTTGTAAATTATGTGACAATACAAATTTTTCAAAATAATTTAATGCAGTCATTCTTATGTAGATTTGGTTGCCATATTAGAGTTGATGATACGGGCATGAGTTCTGTATACTCCCATAAACTAACACCCACGTCTTCTGTTAAAGTCTTAATAAACTAAAAGAATAATAGATGGATGCATTAATGACTTCTAAGGCAATACCTAACCTAGACCAACAATGAAGCTCCTAGTGGAAGTTTTAGGGATCCCACTTGAGTGATCAGATAAGCATAGTTTATAATAAACATACTGATATAAGATAAATGAGTGCTTTTAGAAGCTTCCCAGTCTCAGCACTAATGGCTTTTTGGGTTGAATAATACTTTGGTGTCGGGGGTTATCCTGTGTTTTATAGGATGTTTAGCAGCATCTCTGGCTTCTACCTACTGGATGCAGTAGCATTCCCCAAAAAATATAATACTTGTGAAAACCAAAAAATTGTTTCCATCATTGTCAAATGTCCCCTAGGGTCAAAAGTGCACCCATCTTCCAGTACAGAAATATTATTCTAGAGGATGCTTGAAAATAGCTTTCATTCTGCATTAAATATTTTAATGCTCCCCAATATAATATTTACTTTATTAATTGACTCAGAAAGCGCACTTCTTCCTAATACATATGAAACCCACTTAACACAGACTCTGAGTGGATTATCTCAAATTCCAAATTTTTATCACCTAAATTAATTTGTTTTATTGTATAAGCCCAATAAATATTGCATTAACAGGAGGTTCAGATAAGTTTATAATACTATTCAGGCCTCTATCAATCAGCTCCAATTAGTATCTCTTAGTCTAAACAAAGATTTGGAAACCATGTTATTACTTGTACAACAAAGAAATATGAAGCAAAGTATTAATTCGGCTGCAGTTTAGCATGTTTACCCACTGGTCAATCTTGACTCTTATCAGATACAGTAATTGGCTAGCTTATGCAGCTGTAATTTTTCCCATGAAAACTAAAACAGTTATTGTTAAGGGAATATATTTAATAAGAGTGTGCTGGGAGTTCAATGAAATATGTGCCATTTCTACTGTAATCAGCCAAGTGTTTGGAAGAAATCATGAGAATGTGAATGAAATTAGGAGAGAAGTTGGGAACCCTAATGGATTGGCCATGTGAACCACAGAAATTGTTGCTATTCTCTGCTTCCCTTCTTTTCTTACATTCAGAACAAGAGCCTGAGCTCATCTCTCTATTTCCCAGCTGTAATTACTTCATCTTGTTCTCTGAGTATCTTCACTGACCCTCTGTCTTTTCAAGTTAACTCTAATCTTTTGTCTTTAAATGCCTGTGTAGGCTATCTGCCAAGAAATCTTTACATGTGTATACTAGTTTTTTCAACCTCTGTATTGAGACCCTGTCCTAGCTTCCCTCTTGTTAACCTTAGCATTTTCAGCACTCGATTTTCAAAAGCAAAGAGCTACTTGCTTATTTACCAGGTGGTCTTTTTGACTTTGTAACAATAACTAAAAAGAATTGAAACCATTCATTTCTCAGTTCCAGTCTTTCAAAAGTCATGGGGTAATAAGACTGAAATAGACCTTGGGGGTCATCTGCTACAACTTGCCACCAAATACAAGGTTCAGGCAGGAGCCTCAAAGTCAAACAGGCCTGGAATCAAATTCTTTCTTCATACTGTATCATGGAAGTGACATGAAATAGGTTCTTAAATTTGTCGAGTCTCACTATGACTTTTAAAAATGGGAATAGGCGTACTTACTTTACAAGAACTTAAGAGACAATGTTTTTAAATTTTCTGAACACAATCAGCTCTTAACAAATAAGTATTGCATTCAAAAATGCAGGCTACCACATGTCTATTAATTAGATTTTCTATGTTTCTGATGGAAAAATATAGCTGTTAGATGCAATATTGTATTTATATAGTATCTACACAAAGCTGGCTTTTAAAAATAATATTTTGCTCATAAAACATCTTACACTTCATGGGACTACAATTAGTAAAACCATCAGTATTGACATAAAACCACCCTTGAATATAGATATTCTCTAATAAATACTTAAGATTAAATCTTTAATTCATTCTAAATTGAATTTGTAGAGGTATCATACAAAGACTCATTTTATGTCCTCAATAATAATTCAAATTATGCAAATAACTCACAATATCTCAACTGATTACAATATGTCTTCACTCTTAAGCAAAGCATGGTAGTCAATTGAAGTTTCTGGTGATTCCATAGTTCAGATATAGCTTAGTATTTTGGATTTTAAAGGAACTTTTAAAAATTACGTACTCCTTAGGGTATATTAAAATAAGATTCTCCTTTGTTGAGGTTACAGTTATTAAGAAAAGTTTCCTATGAGCCTTGGGGGTAAAAATAACTTTTTGAGCCAGTATTTTCTTTTAAAGTAATTGGTTTACTCATGTCTTAAATAATCCACAATGATAGAGTCTAAGCTTTGCTTGTTGCCTCAACTGACCTTATCTATTTTTCAATTAACTTTAATTCAACTTGCAAGAACATGTGATTGAGCCATGTACATAGTGAGGAGAAAAAAAAAAATTCCAAATAAAGTAGAGATTGTTGTTTCCCCAGTCTTTAATCTAGAGCAAAGGTGTGTAAACTGAGGTGCAAGGTCTATTGAAGGAAACACTTGAAATATTAAATTTACATATGTAGGTTTTTTTCTTCCCCTAAAGAAATCCGCATAGTTTTCCACAATTCTCAAAGGAGGGGACATGAAAGAGAATGAAGTTAAAAGTCATTACTCTCAATCAAGAATTCCTCTTTAAAGAGGAGAGCTAAAGATAGAAAGTGGTTCATAGTTCTATGCATATTTCTAGGTAAGATTATAAAGCAGATTTCTTAAGAATGCAACCAAAGTGGTGGACCATTTTTCTCCATAGATGGGGACTGTGATGATTAGTTTAATGGGTCAACTTGGCTAGGCTGTAACACCCAGTGACTTAATCAAACACTAAGCCAGTATTGCCGTGAAGATATTTTGTAATTATAGTTAGTATCTACTATCAATGTATTTAAGTAAAGGAGATTACCCTACACAATATATGGTAGACTCATCCAGTTAGTTGAGGATTAAGAGCAAAAATCAAGATTTCCTAGAGAACAGGAAACTCTGCCTCAAGACTGCAACATGAATTCTTGCCTGACTTACCACCTTACAATCTTTCCTATCAGCCAGTTCCTTAAAATCTCTCCCTCTCTCTCTCTCTCTCTCTCTCTCTCTCTCTCTCTCTATATATATATATATATATATATATATGTGTATATATGTATAAGTGTGTATATATGTGTGTATACACACATATATGTATATATACATATATACACACATACACATGTATATACATATATGTATGTATGTGTGTAGGTATATATAAAACTTTGACTGACAGGACTAGTAAAGGGGCCAACATTACAAATGGAATAATAATAGGATCAATACATTCAATGAGATATTTCTTTCAAAATTCTAGAAATTCTGTAGTCTTAATAAAAAAATGAAAGGTGGCTGACATGGTGCTACATTGAGAAGTTTCCCCTGAATGGGCATTCAGATATAGTTCCTGATGCCATACTTGACTACCACTAAAGGGATCACCAGCTATTGAGAAGATATCCAAGTCCCAGCTGAGAAAATCTTCACATCAGAGAGCATCTAGACAACAGAGTTAACATGGAAAGGCAGCTTCCAAGTGCCAGAGCCTGGAGTATTCCTACCTTGACAGAGGTGACTCTGCGGGATCCAGGACTGCTCAGCACTGTTCTCCAATCATTTCGAGACACTGCAGTGCGCTCTATGGCTCAATGAACACTGTACATCTAGTATAGCTCAATATGCTCTTTTTTTCCTTAATTCTGAAATATTTTATCAGCAAGTTTGACAATTCCAAAAGAGTCTTTTCCCATTTTTATTTGCGCGGCAGAAAGGAGCCAATCGAAGTTAAATTTGTACAAGATAAAGAGAGGAATGCAGCAGTATGTTTCCAACTGTAAAACAAAAAAATCTCACTGTATCATATAGCCAGTTAGTGCCATGCTCGGTACCTGGCTCGTAAGCAATTCTCCATACAATGATACAACTGACAGTGACCGAAAAGCACACCTTGGAAGAATCCATGTATTTGAATCATAGCCTTGCTTTCCTTTCTTCAAACCCCCTTTATTGTGTAACTCTTTTCAGAATTAACAAAATCCTGGAAGTCCCATTAAGGAAGGCCAGTTGAAAAGATGCCAAAAAGCAGTCATGACCATTTCTTCATGTCAAGCACAAGCCAGAAGTAAAACTCGGTGTGTTGCTTGAATTCTTTTTATTTGAAGTTGGGGATATGACTTGATTTTATTTTTATTTTTATAAACTAAAATTTTGTTTCTTAAGTCAAAAGCAGGAGAGGTACAAAGAGGTCACTACAGGGGAAAGTATTTTTTTAAGCTGTCATTGGTGATTTTGTATTTATTCACCATGGGAGGGCTTTAATAACTGCATTGCTTTGTTGATTGCATGTCCCTGTTTGCACTGGTCTTTCTTCTGAATACCTAGGCAAGGCTCTTTCATCTTACTCACACATTGCTTAATGTTGGATCAATGCCAAATTCCCCACCTTCATGAATGATTAACTCATGTAGCCTGTTGCTAATAATGTGTGCATTTGATGGCAGATGATATTTATTTTGGACAGAGTGAACGCAGACCTTGGACGTTTGATCAGGATGTAGTGGCACATCGTGTGTGGGGCCACACTTTCCAGGGAAAAGAACACAGTCCAAATCCTCAGGTTGCTCCCCATCTCCCCTTTGCACTGTCACAGGAAGGGAGTTTTCAATTCACTTTATCATTCACAAGTTACCTCCAACTCAGCCTTGTCATGGCGATTCGTCACACTTACACTATATCCTTTTATGTGCTGTATCTCACTGATGTCTCCACACACCAGGCTGGTGCCACAGGGTATACGTCTACTACAAAGATCTCAAACATAGTTTAAAAGGAAACACTATAAAAGAGAAAAACAACAGTCACGGTTGCTACTAGAAGCTGGTTCCCACAAACTCGGCAGGTTTTCCAACTTCAGCCACGGCTGAATTACAAGGACAGCTATCAGCTCAGCAGCTCTGGCTATGATTTCGAGTAGTCCCACTGTGGCGCTATCTTTTCTTCTCCTTCTTTTATAGTAATACCCGCCTACCTAAGCTTCTAAACCAAGAGGTAAAAAGAACAAAGTTTTTTTGTCTTCCTTTAGCTGGCTGGTGTAATCTATGAAGAGAAGATAGAGTGGCCTACCTGGCTGCCAGAAGGAGTGATGATTCTGCCCTCAGCCACATCATGGGGCCACATTACCCATCTGGCAGATTGACATAACTTAGCGTTGATAACTCCATTCGGATCAATCTAGCCATACCCGAACTGCATGATTCTTCTGTGTGCCCTGAATGTGACTCACACTGGGAACGTGTTAGAAATTCATATACCTAGAAGACTACCCCTGGAGACTCACAGTCAGTAGGTGTGATATGGGTTAGAAGAGTCTACATTTAACGAGCATCTCAGATGATACTGATTCACTGCCAAGTTTGCCAATTCCTGGTTTATATTACAGTTGTTTTTTTTGTTTTGTTTTGTTTTGTTTTTAAAGAATCTATAACCCTGTAAATTAAAAGGTACAATAAAATCAAGTAACAGCCTCAGTTAGGGAGTGGAAGGAGGAGAAAGGGAGACTATCACATACAGAGCATTGAAAATGTGCTAAGAAAACTACATTCAATTCTCACAAAATACTTAGAAGTGGACTTTATTACTCCATTTAATGATGGGGGAGAAAGAAATTTGCTGCCATCGTTTTATCTGCCCAGATTAAAAGTGAGATGGGTTTTTAAAGTCTGTCCCCTGATTTTCATTTTCTTTTTTCTTTCTTTTTCTTTCTCTTTCTTTCTTTCTTTCTTTCTTTTTCTTTCTTTCTTTCTCTTTCTTTCTGTCTCTTTCTTTTTCTTTTTTTCTTATTTTTCTTTCTTTATTTTTTGCAACAGGGTCTCGCTCTGTTTCCCAGACGAATGCAGCGGTGCAATCATGACTCACTGCAACCTCCATCTCCTGGGCTCAAGCAATCCTCCCACCTCAGCTTCATGAGTACCTGGGACTACAGGGGTATCCCACCACACCTGGCTCATTTTTGTATTTTTTGTAGAGACAATGTTTCACTGTGTTAAATAGGCCGGACTTGAACCCCGGGCTCAAGCAATTCACCTGCCTTGGTCTCCCAAATTGCTGAAACTACAGGTGTGAGCTACCACTCCAAGCCTTGAGTTTTCTTATTGTGCCCACTTGGCTGTATCATTTAAACTGCCAAGGGATGTGGCATCTATAGTCATTGTGTGCATGTGTGTATGTGCATGCAAGCGTGTGTTTTCTGGAGAAATGATTCATTACATGTGAATTATTACTTTCCTATAAGTGACATAACAAATTACTGATGAAGCTTAATATAACAGATTTACTTTTTCACAGTTCTTGTAGCTCAGAGGCCTGAGTGGGCTCCACTGATTCCTTTGTTTCAGATCTCAGCATGTCAAAGATAAGTTATCAGCCTGCCTGGTCTTTTATCTGGAGGCTGTTGGGGAGAAGGTGGAGGAATCCACTTATAAGTAGAGTTCAATTTCTAGTGGTTGGAAAACTGGGGTACTCATTTGCTGGCTGGCTATACTCTAGCAGCATCTTTCATCTCCTTAAAGTCACCTGTGTTCCTTGTCATGCTGTCTTTTCCATCCCAAGACAGCAAAGGTGAGTCATAAATGCTTTAAGTCTCTGACTTTTTGTTCTGCCATACCTCTTGTCTCCAGCCAAAGAAAGTTCTTTACTTTTAAGGGCTCATGTGATTCAATTTGGCCCACATGGGAAAATATTCCTATCTTAAGGTCAGCAGATTAGTAACTGTAATTATATCTGCAAAATCCATTTTCCATAGAGTGTGACATAGCCAGGAGAGAAAAGATCATGAGGACAAAAGTTCTGCCTTCTATAATATCAAATGGAAACTTTTTCCCTCAAGACTCTCTTCTACTCTCTTCCACTGATGATAATTTTAAGAAATAAGATCAGTGCCCTAAATACAGTATTCCACCCTTATCAGCAGTTTCTCCTTCCATGGTTGCAATTATCCGCAGCCAGCCAATGCCTGAAAATATTAAATAGAAAATCTCAGAAATAAACAATTCATAGGTTTTAAATTGCACACTGTCCTGAATAGTATAATAAAATCTCATACTATCTCACTCTGTCCTGCCTAGGATGTGAATCATCCTCCTATCCAATGTATTCAGAGTGTCTGTGGTCCTAGCCCCTTAGTCACTTAGCGACTCTGTGATCAGGCTGATCTTAATGGTATCTTGATGGCTGAGTTTGGGTAACATTTATTTTACTTTTTTATTTACAGTATATTGATATAAATATTCTATTTTATTATTAGTTATTATTGTTAATCTCTTATTGTGCCTAGTTTATAAAGTAAATAGATATCTTTATCATAGGTATGGATGCATAGGACAAACACATAGTAAATGTAGTGTTTTCTAGTAACCACTAAATTCAGGCATCTACTCTGAGGTCTTAGATTATATTCCTCTTAAATGAGGAGGGACTACTACATGTAAAGAGCAAGTAAGTGGGCTATTCTGATGCCTGGCTCATATTAGATATTTGAATAAATATGTTTTTAATTGAAGAAAATAGTACATATTAACTTCAGAAAGAAGAGTGTGTTGAAGAGTAAAAAGACTGAAGTACTAGAGCTCTCATACAGCTAGTTTTCTTATTTGTCCTTGAACACTATGTTTATGGAACACTCATATTCTTTAAAATATTTTTTATAAAGATGGTAAAGCAGGTGGAGACCTACTTTCCCCAACGGCCTTCAAAGACACTTTCTCATAATTTCCTTGAGCCTCTGCCTCTTCCTTTTCTTTAATAATTTAAATGCAGGAGCTTTGCTGCATTTCAGATAAGGCTGAGATGGGATGACAGGAAACAGAATCTTGTTTTTTTCCACTGGAGGTGTAAAGATACTGTGGCAGGCAATGCATGGCTGGTCTTGGAGCATAGGTGGGTGGACTGACCCAGCTTAGTCATTACCCCTGGGCTCTCCTGGGACTACCTGAGGTACAGACTGAGACAGAGACCATGACAAAGTACCTGATGAGAGCCTGGGACAGGAGGAAATGGCAGCACAGAGTTACGTGGTCATGGTAGTGTAGCAGCCATTGAGAGGAAGAAATGAGAGGGGCCTGTGCTTGCAAAGGCCACTCTGGCTACTCTGCCTCTGTCCAGGCTCAGCCTCACTGACATCTGGCTCATCATTTTGAGGTTACAAACTTCAGAGAAAACTCCAAAAACACATAGTGAATAATCTTTCAAAATGAATGAGTACCAGGAGAATGATGAAGGGATGATGTTGAGCAGCAGGAACACATTTCCTAATCCTCCTTTCATCTTGTTTGCACCCCCTCTTCCCACATGCACACACTTTCAGGGATAACCTTGATTGCCTGCTCTTGGCTCCTCAACTCACCCGAAAGTGCTTGAACTCAGTCCGATAGAAATTTATGTTCCTGCCTTATGACCGAGATAGTCCTCATCCTCTTATGACCAAATATGAAAGCTTCATGTTCAAATCCATCACAACATATTCAGATTTGAACGGTAGTACAATCATGTTCTGAATTAGCTATTTAGAACCACAGCTCCATATACTATCAAATGTTCAATGGCCTGGGGACAGTGGTTTGAGTTTTATAATCAACTTATTATTCATTTGTCAGGATAAATTGGGCTTGAAACTTCATGGCAAGACTTCAAGCAACTATTGAACCAACGGCCTCTCATTTTACTATTTTAGATAGTAAGCTCCTAAGTAGAATGTTCATGAGGCGTTAATGTTGCTTTGTTCAGCAACCAACAGAGATGAGGGCATAGGTAAGTGCTTAATAAGAATACTTAAGAATTATTTTGAATATTGGAATACTAATGAGCAAAAGACTTACATTAAAAGTTTTCTCATCCACTATCTTTGAAAATATGCAGGCAGATAAAGATTATTTGGGTCACCTCATTGGTTATATGAGCATATATAGAATACATATATTTTCTCTCTTATTTTCAAAATACATGAAGACACAAAATCCCTTTAAACTGGGGTGGTAGTGGTGGGAAAATATTTTTAATATATTGCTTTTTTTGAATATTTTGTTTTTCTCCAACCAGCAATATATATCTACACCATTTTCATTTCTTTAGTGGGAAAAGACTTATTAGGAAAAAAAAAAATGGATAATGGCAAAACTAAGGAAAGCAATTAGCTTTGTGTAAAACACAATGTACCGTAGAAGTGTATACAAACTCTAAATAAGGGTTTTTAGTTTAGAGCAACCAAAACACTTACGCCAGCCTAAAAATAACTTTCTTCTCATTACTCTGAACCCGCAGTCAGCAACACCTAGAAGGACAAGAAAAAACAACCCATAAATGGTTTCATAGATGTCCTGCAGAGAGGTTGAATTGTAAATTGTATGTTTTTAATTATATGCATTAATGTCGCATAGAAAAAAAGTGCCCAATAACAATGCTTTCTCAAAGGTAATAATACTCCGAAATAAGCTCCAAGATAATCACTTAACTGTGTATTATATAGGAGGTCTTTGAAGCAGTGGAACATTTTCTAATTATCTGGCAAATACTTTTAGAGTGCGTGCAAACTTTGTTCTTGAATTTTGTTCTTTAGGGTGGTATGGCTATAGCTTTGCCACCCAAAACGCACAGTCTAGCTAATGGGAAATATTCCTGCTTAATGTGCAATGCTTAAATAAACTAAGAACTAAGAATCATTCTCACACACTGGAGAATGAGCAAGGCCTACTTGTGATTTAAGTGCCATGTGTAAGATCCATGCAACACTATAAATATCTCTCAACCTCCACACTACCCCTTTCAGAGTATCATGCCATTAAGGTTTCATTCCTTCGAATAATTTATTTTCTTCTCTTTAAATTCAGTACCAGTTTAGAATAATCCTTTAAACTCTTACTCATCATTCTCATTATAATGGAATAAGTCTATAGATCATTTCCAAACTAAAAATTAAATAATGTTCCTGCTTTGGATCATATTTCAGAGGAGAGTGGATGGATGGGAGAGTTGAGAGCATGAGTAACTGGGAGGGCTGGATGGTGAATTCCACTGGTTAATTCTGGTGAACTGAAAGTTGTAGAATGGCCCTGGTTACCTGAGGGGCAGGAAAGATGGATCAAAAACAAAACACATTTCTTTTCTTATTTCTTGGATGCTAAAACTGTTTTAACTTTTTATATGCATCAGAGTAGTAGCACAATTCTGCCGCTTCATCTTATCACAAGTTTGAATTTCATCATAGGATTTCTCCAGAGCCACGAGTCTTCTGCCTTATTTGGTACAAGTTCCCATTCCTGCAAAAGTTTTAACCAGGTCTTTCTGTGTTCCCGTCTTGATCTTCCAAGCATAGGCTTTCTTTCTTTAAAATTCTCTCTTCCTCAGTCTTGTAAAGTGAAACCCATGTTTTCCCAGGCCATGGATGCCTGGGAGTTATAAGATCGAAATAACAACACTCAAAATTACTTTTATATATGTTTCCCCACCTGACCTATGGAAGCTGTAGTCCATAAAAACATTTCTTCAAGGCCAGGTGCAGTGACTCACACCTGTAATCCCAGCACATTGGGAGGCTAAGACAGGAGGTTCACTTGAGCTCAGGAGTTCAAGGCTGCATGCAGTGAGCTATGTTCACACCACTGCACTCCAACCTGGGTGACATAGACTAAAACTTTATCATGAAAAAACATTTAAAAAAGAAAAATAAAGACTTCCACATAGTTCTGGGAGTCTAGAGAATGAAACTCTGTATTTAATGATCAGAGCTAAATCTTTTGAATTTAATATATTGCTTAACACAAAGTAAGGACCTAGTAAATATATGTTATTTGGCTGTTTTGCTGACCATCAAGGTAAGCCATGATAATATATAAAGATATTCACTTAATCAGTCCTATATCTAATTACATGAATTTAGGAAAATGACCCAACAGATTCAGAGACAAGTCACTGAGTCTTAAAAAAGATTACTCAAATCAATCAGAATCTCTCTTAAAGTTATAAAATAATATATATATATATATATATATATATATATATACATATATATATGTGTGTGTATATATATATATATAATCATTATGCCACTCATGAATAAGAAACCAGTGGAAAGATTACAATACAGAAAGATTATAAATGATCCAGTGAAATACAGGTTAAACATAGGTATAGTTATAAAGTAATGATAGAAAATTATTTTAAATTGACATTGATTGAGTACTTACTATGTACTCTCCCCCATTTGATCTTATTTTATCTGTAGAGAAGAAAACATAGATGCTTACAGAAGTGAAGTGCTTAACCCAATGTCTAAGATTCAAACCCCAATTTGTCTGATGAGAAGACTGAGCTCTTAACAAAATTTAAGCTACTGTATAAGAAAAACTGTTTAGTGGTGGAATAGAAATAAGAAGTTCTTCAGAATGTAGACACTAATTTAAACTGGGAAGCCCTACTATGAAGATGACTGATTTGAAGTCTTTACAGTTAGCAGGGACCCAGTATCCTTGTAACTCCCTCCAGTCTCTGCAAGTCTACTAAAGCTTTTGCTTTTGAATATTCATGATATCTTACTCTTTTTTTCATAGTACATACATAGTTCAAGTTGCTGGGCCCTTTAGTGGAACTCAGATTTTATATAACATAGTGTCCTTCCAAAACTGGTCCAGGATTGTCTTACTGTGCTAAGGACGTTGTCGTCTCAGTTACTGTCATTTCCCTTTTCTCCCAGTCTGGATCTTTTCCATGATACCCAAACCATTGTAAGGTCTCCCATCCTAATCTGCCGACTATACTCTCCATTTTATTCCAGATCATCGATGCTGCAAAGAAATTTCTAAGACTGACGAAAGTGAAATACTATTCCCAATTTTTCTTCATTCCAGTTGTCAGCTGATTCACTTTTCAGACACTGTGACATTTTCATGCTCAATAGAAACCCTGAAAATGGAAAAGTACCCCACCCTTCTACTCACCCCTGTTCTCCTAATCTCAGTAGGACAGAGGTTGCAAAGTACTATTGCCTTGGGCTTCCAAAATCTTTCAGAGATTCTAATGAAAGAGCTCTTTCAGCTTTTAGTCAGTCTTTGCAATCTTCCCCCTACTTTCCTGGGAGCCAGGCACGAGGCCAATGGAGCCAGAGGACAATCTGAGTGACCAATACCCAAACCCATACAGGATTCAAAATTTCCCATCTCTTCTAACACTGACCCATTGTCCTTGGAACATATTTGGGCACCTCTTGGGAGTTACTTGTTTGTTATATTATATATGCCACTTGAAAGATTAAGAAAGGGCATTTAAGGTTAAGTCCTATGATGCACTTCTACTGATGGTGAAAATGTAGCTTGAATGGAAGGTTAAGAGAATTTGTCTCTGTCATGACAGAGAGTTTGAGTGAGAACTGGAAACCTCACAAGTGAAGCAAGTTTAGACCAGAATGAGAGATTCTCAAATACAGTTCCAGTAAAATTAGTAAATTATTGTGAAAAGCTTCAGGATATAAAAAACTTAGAAACAAAATTTTGCAGTAACATTTCTATTTCTATTCCAATCATCTCTTCTCGCTCTCTACCAACTACCATATTCCCTAGGAACTACTCTAATATATAGTAATAGGATAAGTAAGAGAAAATAACATTTAATGAGATATTAATATGCATGAAGAATTAAATACATTACCGTATCTAATATTTATAGAGCCCCCTTTTACGTAAAATCAAAGCAAGGCATAGAGAGATGAAATAATACAATACAATAACACAATACAAAGTTATGACCACAGCCTTTGGTCTTCTCTTAACCATTATATATGATTTTTAAATTTAACTACCCAGAGCACATGCTGACATACTGACATTTTTAAAGTAATTATTTAATATAAAACTAACTTTAGAAAGAAATAATCATTATTATGGAGCATAATTTATATGTTACATGTAATTTCATTTTTGATGAAGCTAAAAAATACAAAAGCCACCTTGAAATAATGTTTCTGAGATGTGATTAAATCACCTATGTATGACTCTATGTGGTATTGTTCTTATGTTAAATGTGCAGAAAAACTTCTGCTTGTGTCTATATTTTGTATACCTGTATTATAAACCCAATTTTCAAGTATCTGGCTTACTTAAAGAGGATTTGATTCTATTATGCTAGAAGTTAAAAAATTAGCATGAGTGAAATTTGTAAATAGTGAACATCTGAACTTAAAATATGTATGCATATTATATATTATATGTAAGTTCTATGTCTTATATTTAAGAGTCAAATAATAATTTTTAAAATGGGGGATTAGACTCTAACTACAGAAATCGCTTTCCTAATTTATACTATAGGAAAAAAGGCAACTCTCATTGAGCTCATATTGTATGACTAGTTGGATAAAAGTGAGAAATATATAACATTATTTCAAAGTGCCCAAGATTGCCTCTTTAGTCCTCTTTTAACAAATGTGAATTTCTTACTGATATTTTATATTCAATTTTTTTTTTTAATTAAAACATTCGTAACAGAGTTTGGCAGTCTCTTTTCTATTTTAGCATTTTCTTCTTCTTCTTCGCTTTTTTTCCCCCAACTAGTCTCTATCTTTCTAAATCAAATCCTTTACTGATATCCTATCTCCAGAGACAGTGAGAAATCTCACAGCATTCTTATTTTGGGGGCAGTTGTTCCTTTAAAGTTAGATTGCAAAAGAACCTGGAGCTTTTGCTGTTCGAGAAAACAAGGGGAAGGGAAGCATCTCTGCATCTCTGGTCAACTCTCTGCATTGGCCGTTCTCGCTGGCATTACTCATTCTGGCTTATAATGCCATTGCCTGTTAATAGATGTACAGACCCCGACTAGCCTCAAAGTTGCTTTTTACAATAGTTGTTTTTTGTTGTCGTTGTTGTTTTCACTCACAAGTTTTTACCGACATTTAAGTATGGCTATTATTCTCTTATTCAGCGTCCACATGAACACACAGCCAGCCTCACACCACTTGGGTACAGACTGCAAAATATCTAGGTTTTGTGGGGCCTGAAGATTTTATTATTTGGAGAAATCTTTATGGATCAGAATACCAATTATAAATTAAAATTAGTTATGAAAGTAAATAATTATCTGGAATGAGAAAAGAATCTCTAACAGATTACAAATTAGAAAACAGAAACCCGACTCATGAAACAAACCCACAAAATCCAGTGAAACGAAATAACTATTTAAATTTGTTAATATTGTATATGTTCTATACGATTATTAAAAGATAATCAGATCTTTCCTTAAGAATGGTTGATAAAAATAGATTTTTAATAATAAGTTTACAATTCAATTTGAGCCTCACAACTTACTGTTATTTTATATATGACTTTAGCATTGTTGTCATTTGTTTTCCACTGAGCACCTTTTGGCTCCAGGCATTTCAAACCAATTTTCTCTCCACCGTTTCTATGCCTCTGGTGGTCAATGTTGCAGGATACATTCAAGTTGCAATACAATCTTGAGTCCTCCTCTTCCATAACATGGTACTGAGAGTGTGGACAAGGTGGATGACAGAAATATCCTGTGAAGGCATTCTGATAATAAGAGAGCTAGCAATAATGTAACCGAACATAAAAGTGGCTGTAAGTCACAGCAATGCACCCAATAAACCCCCCAAGAATGTAACTGGGACACAATTTATCCTTAGTGGGATTCCAAAAATGTCAATGGTTCTGTGGTCATTCAGACACCAGCCCCCATAGGAGGAGATATATGAAGAAAAAAAGGGCTAAATGCAGGTAATTTTAACTAATTATAATGAGGATGAAATATCATAATTCTGAAAAAGGTTTGAATCCTTGACAATGTAAATGGATTCACAGGGTCTCTCCCGGGCATTAGAATTGGCCGGTGTATGTAGGAGACTAAGACAATTAAGTTCATCATCTTCACAAAAAATATGTCCTTGATCCTAACCATCTCACTCTACAATGTTAACACACAGTTTTCTGTGACTCTATTTTTAAAAAAAAAAAAAATTCTCAGGTCTTAGCTCCCTTAATTTTTCAAGTGTTTTTTATTTCACTAAATGTTAGATTTAGAGGAATATATAAAAGTAAATAAGTAGGATTTTTTTTTTTTTTTTTTTTTTTTTTCTGAGATGGAGTCCCCAGGCTGGAGTGCAATGGCATGGTCTCAGTTTACTGCAACCTCCGTCTCCCGGGTTGCAGCAATTCTCCTGCCTCAGCCTCCTGAGTAGCTGGAACTACAGGCATGTGCCACCATGCCTGGCTAATTTTTTAATTTTTTAGTAGAGACAGGGTTTCACCATTATGGCCAGGCTGGTCTCCAACTCCTGACCTTGTGATCTGCCAGCCTTGGCTTCTCAAAGTGCTGGGGTTACAGGCATGAGCCACCACACCCGGCATAAATTTAGGCACTTGGAAATGACTTGGTCCATAATATGATTTCATGCACAGCTTACTATTAAACTCTAACACCTAAATGTAAAGTAGAAACTTTCATGCTATTGCATCACAAAAGAATAAATTCAGCTAATGCTTTCCCTTTCCCAGAATTCTTTCAGTTTAAGTAATGGAAATTCAACTTATACTAGATCAATTTATGTCATATAAACTAGGAATGAATAATAATTGCTTGTATAAAGTAGGAATGATGGGGCAGCTGGGAAAGAAATAAAAGAAAACGCTGGGAAGACCAGGGGAAACCTTCAGAATCTCAAAACCAGGAACCAGAGATCCAATAGTGCTAAAATTATTTATCTTCCAATATTTTTCTTCTCTTTCCTTTCTCCACTTTCATTGTTTGTTACTTCATTATTTCATCCTTTCTATAGGACAATTAGCCATCACCCACTTGCAGAGTAAAAAAGTGCAGGTATCCCTACATATATCCTACTTTGGAGTTGAGAAACACAAGAGAATCTCTCTCTTCTAGTGACACTGAAATTAAACATTCTAGAAAAATGTTGATTTGTCTTGCTTAGATAATGCAACCACCTCTGGAATTTGGAGGAAAGTAGAATAATGCGGTCACCTACAACCCACTCTAGATCACGGTGTGCCATTGTATAGATGGAGAGGACTAGAGGCCAACATTTATAAATATCACAGATTTATAATTTAAAAAATCTATGAGTAACTTTGTTTTTCTCATCTTATTGTTTGCCTCTATATTTCTTCATAGGCTTATAGTCTTTCAATTTAATCCCAAATGCAATAAGACTGTGCCATGTCTGCCTAAAATATGACTTCTAAAAATACAATTTCTTTTTTAATTGCAGTTATGAATTCCTTTCATGAATTATATATTGTTTTCTCTGCGTGTTTTACTTAAATACAACACATATAATCCTAGTGTTAAAGCTTTCAGCAAAAATGTTTATGCTGGGGACTTAAATCAGAGAAAAACTTTGGTGGCTAAACTTAAACTATTATTTAACATTTTTTGACCTTAAGGTTTTGGTTGAATCATTATCCATAAGTTTAATTGTCATAACAAATTATCCTTTAATTGTATTTTTTTTCACAGTATTTTTTTTCTTTGAGATGCTCTGCATCTTTTCTAGATGTCTTTGTAATAGATGTATTTCAAAGAAGAAACCAGAAATATATCCAGAACCATAAACAGGTGTACTTTCTCATAATTTTCTTACTGCTTCTGTTTCTCCACTTTTATTATTTAATAGATGTTGATGTGGTTTAAGGTTCAATTTATAATCTTCTATTCTTTTAAACGTTGTATAATTATAAATTATATTAACCATGTGTGGGATTGGCTGGGAGTAGATTTTATAGATTTAAAGTAGTACTTTTTAATATATTGTGATCCCTCAAGACATCATCTTTTGATAACAAGTATTGTTTTATTAAACATTTTTAGAGAAAAAAATAGAGCAAGGCAATAATTGATTATGTATGTCAGGAAACAGGAAAGCAACTTGTATATGCTATTCACAGACAATTCTTTTTTTTTTTTTTTTTTAGACGGAGTTTCGCTCTTGTTACCCAGGCTGGAGTGCAATGGCGCGGTCTCGGCTCACTGCAACCTCCGCCTCCTGGGCTCAGGCAATTCTCCTGCCTCAGCCTCCTAAGTAGCTGGGATTACAGGCACGCGCCACCACGCCCAGCTAGTTTTTTGTATTTTTAGTAGAGACGGGGTTTCACCATGTTGACCAGGATGGTCTAGATCTCTCGACCTCGTGATCCACCCGCCTCGGCCTCCCAAAGTGCTGGGATTACAGGCTTGAGCCACCGCGCCTGGCCCGACAATTCTTAAGAAACAATTTAAATGGTTTTTGATGAGACTACTGTTAAAGACTAATTTAAAGATCTTTAAAAGCCATTTCCATTTCAATTTCTTAAAAATTATATTTCATCTTAAAAAAAAAAAAGAAGAAGAAGAAGTCCTAAAAGAAATTCTCCTGTCTTTACTAAGATTCTAAACAATGTGCTATAGAGATTCTAGGAGAAGAGTGAAGGTACACATTTAAGCAGGAGTAGATGTCCTTTCTGTAAACTTTTACATTAGGGACAAAATGTCCTGGGAACTAATCTGAGATTTTGTTATCAATGAAAAAGATAGTAATGCTATTGGACAGGTAATCAACAATGTCTGCAAGTAGGGAGTAATAGTACTTACTATGGATTCAGTGGGTTAGTATTAAGTTTTAATATCTGTAAAGAATTTAGTGTCTAAGACATAGTCGGTGCTCAATACATTTCTATGTTTTTCATCCTTAAAAAAAAAGAATCATTCTAGCCAAGATGGTGTGATGGAGTAACAGGAACTGAGTTTAGCTCCCACTGAAAACATACCAATAGCAACAACAACAAAAAGTCAGACAAAATAAAGAGTAGCTCTCAAGACTTTGGATATCAAGTTATGAAGGTGATATCAGATTATGAATACCTGAGAGGTGGAAAACAAACAGGGCGAGCCCTAAGTTTGCCTGTAGGTTACTGCCTCAGTGGTTTCCTGGCCACAGCCTGAGGAGAGGGAACTGTGATGGAGCCCAGAGAAATTGCTGAGTTGAGGGGCTAGAGCTGGGAGCCCAGAGGATTCAAGGCCATTAGAATTCCTGGGACAAAATACCTGAAAGAGAAAGCTGCACAGAAGAACCCTGCACACATACTGAGTCCTCCTTCAGTATTCAGCAGTGTACCAATCAGCACATGCATGTGGGAAACTACTGAAGGCTGGAAAATCATTCAAAAGGATTAGAGGAAACAGTACCTGGTGTGTACACAGGGCCAGAAACAATGATTGCTCCTACAAAATATACCAGAAAGCACTGGACAACGTCCTCAGGAATGTCTTGCTTCAGTACTGAGGAATAATTATTCCTAAGTGAACACTGTTGTGGACCTAACAGATAATAAAGTTATACAGCAAGATTCACATTATTTCCAAGTAATTAAGTTGCATCCCAGAACAAAGCTCAGGATTTAGAAGAATGAAGAATAGGTAGCATCCAGAGATAAAAGTCACAATGTTTGGCAATACATGAAAGATTGACAAGCATGCAAAAAGGGAAGAAAATGTGACCTATAATGAGGACATTTATCGATCCATTGAAACTGACCAATAATGAACACAGGTAAAAATAATTAATAGGCATGACATTAAAACAATTACAAAACAAGCCAGGGAACAAAAAAGCAGTCATACAACTCTATTCAATATGTTCAAAGAGTTATATAGAGCAAAGAAAAATATAAAAATATCCAGAATAAAACTCTAGTCATGAAACTACAATGTCTGATATGAAAAACAACCAAGCAAACAAACAAAAAACACTGGGTGGGATTAAAATGACTGAACATCACAGGAGAAGAAACGAATAAACTTGAAGAGTTAGCAACAAAAAAACTATCTAAAATGAAACATGGGGAGAAAAGGGGGAATTTGAAAGTGCAAAAAGATTATTAGTGAGAGGCAGAACAATTTCAGGTGACCCTAATATAGGAGTAATTGTTGTTACTGAAGAAAATGTATTTGAGGAAATCACACTCAAAACTTTCCGAACTTAATGAAAATTATAAACTCACAAATTCAAGAGGCTCTAAAATCCCATAAAAATTAAAAAAACTATACTAAGGTATGTCATGATACAATTTCTCAAAACCTGTATTAGGAGCAACCCTTAAAAAATTAGGAGGAAAGGAATATGGTCTGTTCAAAGAAACAAAGATTTTTAAAAAATGATGTTAGATTTCTTGTCTCAAATTTGCTTTGTGTTTTGACAAAAATTGTCAATTCAAAATTCTATAGCTGGCAAAATATATTTTCCAAAAATGCAGGCAAAATATATTTTATTTTTCTGACATACAGTGCCTGAGGGAATTCATCATCAGCCCTATAAGAAATAGTAAAGTCCTTCAGACTAAGAAAAATGAGAGTAGATGAAAATCCAGATTTACACAAAAAAGAAAAGACAATGAGAAATGGTAACCTCACAGGTAAATATACATTTCCTTTCTTATTATCTAAATACCTTTAAATAGTAATAGATTTTTTTGAACAAAAATAATAAATCATTTGGGATTTTATAACATGAAGAGTAAAATACTGGACACCCATTTTATGGTTCTGGGATAATCTAGGGAGTTTTTCAAGCATAAGCCAGTATTAGTAACAATATTGTTGGAGATAAAACCGTAAGATAATGGTCTTGAATTTGGGACTTATATGAAAATTCTAAATTAATCAAATAGAAATATGTACAGGACTGGTACTTTGAGATCACTGCCACATGGACAGAGGCATTTCTATAGGATATTTCATACTTACTTCATTTCTCTGTCTCCATACCTGAATCTCTAAAATGGTAACCTTAATACAATTGAATTTTAAGAATAAATTGTGAAATATTAATTAAAAATCTGTAAGTATACGTCCCTCTACCCAATATTGAAAAACTAGGGTAAGTGGGTAAGTCGAATACTATACTTTAAATTATGGCCCCCCAAATTTCATTACAAAGATGTGTTCCTTATGTCTTGAATCACAGATCTGTAGAGAAAAAGGAGGAAAGAATCTGACTTTAAACACTTGCACGTGAAAGATTATAGGCCTCACTGGAAACTGCACAAAGAAGCTCTGCAATTATAGATTGATCTACCTGTATATTTTCAAAACTAAGTAATGTCTACCACTCCAACAGGGAATTTTTTTTAAAGGCATAATAGTAGTTTTTTTAGCTATATACAAATGATAAAAGCAAAGACATCAAAGTGGGTAGCGTTTCAACTCATGCTCAATTAGAATAAAAGTTTGGTTGCTGTTTTAAACATTTATGACTAACTAACTGTGACAGGCTCTCAGCTTTGCAAACGGGATGATTTTCAGTTGACTTTTGATCTGACTGACAGTTCCTTATACACTTCAGTGTTAGTTTATAACACATGAGCCCACATCTGAATACACATGTGACTAATTAGGGACTGTTTATGGGCCATCCATATAAATTTAACACACAACAGTGAAGGCATTTTCAACTAGAGGTCATGATTTTAATGAAATAGAGCTAATTAACAAAGGTGACTGACCTAATTTTTTGTATTGTTAAATTTTTAAAAAATGAATAAAATATAAAATAGATTTTGCATATATATCTGATGGAACATAGTAGATCATTTTAAAAGTGAATATTATGACTAGGAAACACAAATTATGAAGGTATTTCTTTAAAAAGCATGGTAATCCTGTAATAGGCTAATATTGTAGACAGTACTCTGGATCTTGATTTCTAAGAACTTTTTTTCTGAGATTTCTCAAGTGTCATAATGCGCTGTGTTTTACAGGCCTGACTACAGCCCAAAATTTAGGACTGAATCTCAGCTTTGCCACTTACTAGCTAGAGAATTTAGGAAAGCCTCTTAACCTCATCAGCCTTAATCAGTGTATCTAAAAAAAAACTGGGAATAATAATAGTGAAACTCCCTTCACAAAAATTGTATCAGTGAGAAAATTATGGCAGTGGGGGAGATCCAGTCTAACGAACCACAACTCTTGCCTTAAACTTTCAAGCTGCCTTAATTATTTCTGGGCTTTGGTGGCACTAACTTTGGTTAAGTAATAGCTATAGTTTAAGTAAAAATAGCCCTTTCCCCAAACTCAACATCTTTTATAAAGCTAATGAGACACTACTAAGCTAGGGGAGAGCATTAATTCTGCTAAGGTGTAGAATGTTCATAAAATATGAAACTTCCCCAATAATTCCTGCAGATAACCACCACTGTAGGTTGGACTTTTGAGATATCTCTTCTGGCTTATTGCATGTCTAACACCGATGGCCCCAGTAGTGACTTCAGCTCAAGAGGACAGATTTGACCCCCTGTGATTTCATTTCTACCCCAACCAGTCAGCAGAAAGCACCCATTTCATAGTCAACCCCCACCCTTTTCCCCAATCTTTGAAAAAACCCTAACCTATGAGCTTTTGATGAGATTGATTTGAGTAATTACTCCAACTCCTGTGTGACCTCACGATTAAACTCTTTACTGCAATGCCAAGGTATTTATTTGTACAGTGACAGGAAGTATCCATGGGGTGGTTACAATAGCACCAACCTCAGGAGTGCTGGGAGAAGTTAACTCATGCAAGACACTTAGAAGAGTGACAACACTTCATAAAATGCGCAATAATAGCTATTTACTATTATTTAGGAAAGACAGTAACTATCAGGTGTGAACTGCCTATACTGTTAATGAGTTATGAAGTGGCAGTCCTATAACGGGAGAGTCAGAAAAAGGTCTTAGAACTCAGGTTTATCAGTGAGATGTAATAAATTTAGTAACATCATTGTTCCAAATCACCTTTTCTTCTGTTTCAAACAGAGAAGACTACTTTTTTTCAAGTGTGAGTTGTCTGAAAAAAGAGGTTTCCTCTGAATTTTTACTTGAATGTCACCTAGGAAATACTATTTCCAATGATTCACCATGCTGGACATGGAGGGAAGACCAAGTATTTCACTGAAACTCTCCATAGATCTTAGGGGATTGTGGGGTTGTTCTCATTCCTCTAGATATATCTGGCTTTGAGCTTTGGACTTTGCTGAACTAATTCATTTCATCACCTGATACCTAGTCTTTTATTCCATATTGTATCACACAATAATGACTACTTTTTCTAGCTTACCTTTGTGGTTCACATTATGTGTCCTAAACCCACATCAGATTTTAGCCACTGAGTAGTAGACCATTCAACTTCATCCAAAACCTAAGATCCTCCCATCTCAGGCACCTGCTGTGTCTTTCTGCATTCTGTCACAAAGTCTTTGGTAATGTGGGAGCTCACTGACCTGGACACAAGTGTCATCCATAAATAGAGAAGACCTAACAACTCTAGGATGACACTCAACTAAAGGGAAACAGGAACCTGTGGACAGAGTGCTCCAGGCTCCTGTTTTCGGTACCATACTGCATATTTCTGTGAGACCATGAAAGAATGAAGGCCCTGGTGTATACGGTGGAGATCTCAATGATTCACTCTTACTCCATTTTCTTTTCTCCTTTTTACATTTTCTCTGCTTCTTAGAATCAGAATTTATTTATCTAAAACAAATTAACTACCTGGACATAGGTTATTTTTCCAGGTGGACTTTGCCTTAGGGACTACCCCAAATGAGTCATTCTTCCAAATTCTGTTGACACAAAATGCTGGCTTAGAAGGCTTTTCTTTAAGAATGAGGACTGCAGGGGAAGTTTATGTGAGAGAACTGTAAACCAGTTAAGGCTGAATAATTAAACATTCCTGTCCTTAAAATCACCCGGGCTCCTCTGCGACTGGAGATTCTCAACTGGCAATATCTTACCACAGGCTCTACCCTCCTGCCAAGATGCAAGGCTCATTCTGCTTCTCCCCAAAACTTGTTCTTCTTTCACCTCCCATCTTCATCCCTTAATTCATCTTAAATTTACAATCCAGCCGTTTATCCATTATTTGCTTTTTTGGTTTATCATAGTGTTTGTCTGTGAAATATTTTCCCAATCAAAGTTTGTTGTCTCAGTGGAAGGAATCTCTGGGACAAGAGGTTGAAATAACAATACTTCCCCTGTTAGACTAGCATTCTTTACTAAATGTCAAAATTCAAATAGGGCACCAAGTAAATGGGACTGGCTTTTTTTTTTTTTTAGAAGATTCTAGGAGATAATAAGCAAATAGGAGTCAATATACTGCAACAGAAATTATTTGATTTTTTTTCCCTCAACATTTGAATGGCTTGCATTATCTCAGAGGAGAAGCTAATAGAATCCTTCATGCTGACATGGTTTGTCTCTACCAATCCTCTGTGTTATTCAGAAGTTTTTTTGTATTTGCATAGTGGCCTCTGAGCCTCTTCAGAGAGAATGAATGAAGACCCTCATCCATCTTTTTTAGATCCAGCTCTTGCTGAACTTCTCTAATTAACTATAACACACAAATTAAATCACACTTTATTGGAAAGTATACTAACTCCTTAGAGAAGAAATAATCATTTGAGAAGTCAAAGTCAAAAGTGTTTACCTGCACTTAAAAAACAGAATATGGCTTTTCACATTGGGAATGAAGCAGAAAACCTTGAGACCTTTGCTTTGTGGTTATGCTTTAGAAAGTGTGATTAATTTGTGAGTATTAACTAATATCAGGTTTTTGGGGTTTTTTTGAGACAGAGTCTTGCTCTGTCACCGTGCGCCAGGCTGAAGTGCAGTAGTGCCATCTCGGCTCACTGCAACCTCCGCCTCCCGGGTTTAAGCAATTCTCCTGCCTCAGCCTCCGCAGTAGCTGGGACTACAGGTACATGCCACCATGCCCAGCTAATTTTTGTATTTTTAGTAGAGATGGGGTTTCACCATGTTGGCCAAGATGGTCTTGATCGCTTGACCTCGTGATCCACCTGCCTTGGCTTCCCAAAGTGCTGGGAATACAGGCGTGAGCCACCACACCCGGCCTAATACTAGTTTTAATTTTAACTTTAGTAGCAGACATGAACCTAAGTAGGGACTGGGCTTGTGACAGTACCTCTGCCATTGTGGTTTGAAATCTAACATTGATTTTGAGACAGCATTAGAAAGAATAGCCTTAATTCTCCTTCTCTACGCCCCTCACCTTCTCTCCTTTCCTTTCCCCTCTTCTACTCTTTCCTCTCTCTTTTGCCTGGGTGTTTGGCAGTGCAGTTAACCAAGATATGCAATAACTGTAGTCTCTACTAAACATGCATATATATGAATATATAGAATTAATCAGAAAACAGTATAGAATGTGATCGTGTACCACAAGCTAGTGGAAAAGATCACGCTAGTCGCATGTTATGTTTTGCAAACTCTGCAATGGATAATACCTGTATTTGGGTAATATTTTCATGCTCTTTTCTCAAATGCTGAGCTGATATTAAATACATGCTAATGAGTATGTGATAGAAAATAGAGATAGGTCGACTATGCTACCTTGTGCAAAAATCATGCATAGGAACAGTAAGATACAGATGAATCATCAAAAGAGAATGTAATTTTTGAGAAAATGAAAAGGAAACCAATAAGGTAGAGCATCACAAGAGGAAAGTAGGCTTTTGAAATTGAGACGGAGATAGGTGATGTCATATATACTGGAGAAATAAGAAAGAAGATTCAGAATAAGCATTGGTATCAGATTTGTATATCAAAATACTTCAAAAGCCTAGGATTTAGAAACTGTGGACTTTTATGAGTTCCCAATTTCTTACAGCTTTTTCCACTGGAGTTGTTGCATGGCATTATGGTGATGATAGACAGCCTATAAGTTCTTCATGCAGGAGCTTGTCCAAGCAGATAGCCTCATGCCGTGGGAGAGGGAAACTTTTCCCACTGCCATTGCAAGTTCTGCACTAGTTCCAGCAGGTGATAGGAGAAATGGATAGAAGTAAATTAACATGATAAAAAATAAAATCCCTCTTTCTTGCACTTTTGACTAGTGGTAGAAAAGAAGAGCTATATGAAATATGAAAAGAGACATCCTTTAGAAAGAAGTGACAGTTTTTCCACCAATAAAAGAATAAAAGACAAAATATTTCACTGGAGTTGTTTTCTACTCCCACATAGCAGTTGACATCAGACCCAATGATGCAGTAAAAGTCCTTGGGATATAGCATCATTTGGAAATGGTTGACCATATTTTTATGAAAATATTAGAACCTTTCAAAGGATGATAGGTCTACTTTCTACTTGGGTTCAGAACGGAATCACATGTCTGTGAGAAGAATGAGCACCATGGTCAGTGTCTTCAAATTTTAAACAACTATGTCCCACCTTCACATTTTTTTGCCGTAGCATTACCTATATATTCCCTTTGTTCCAAAGCAATAATATTTAAGGTACTTTGATGCTTAGATTATTTTTTATATGATGCATGTTAAAGAAAATTTGCAACTATTTACATATTTTAAGTAATAAAATCTACCCATGTCTTGTCCAAACTCATCATATGAATTTTTAGTAATTAGCTTGCTATACTTTAGGAAATATTGTAATATAAAATATAGTAGGAGAAAAGAAGGGAGACGGGCAAAATAACAGGTGAAGTTAAAGGTGGTCTTGACTTACTTATGCCCAAACTTGTAGAATTCCAGACTGCTTGGGTAATACTAATTCTTTGCTGACTCAGAAAGACTTTTCTTATTTTTAGACATATATCATAATGAGGAACATAGTGCTCTTACTAAGGCTGTTTAGTAAAATCCATGAGATTGCTTAATGTGTGGTTCTCCCAGAGAGAGCCATAGCGGTTAAATTACGTTTAACAAGCACCTAAACATAGTTAAGCATATAGTTTTAAATCTCTTCTTATTTCTTCATTGAGTTTGCAATTTTCAAACATGATTGCCTGTCATTCAAAGCTTCAGACTTTGCTATGATTTCTAGATAGAAGCAACTGGAAACAAAAAACAGAGGAAACCTTGCTTATTCAAATCACCTCCTTAATTTGATAGCTCAGGATATTTTACATAGGTAATTTTCTACCACCACATACTACATGTATCTGCAGAAGTTCCTGAAAATCTGCAAGGAAACATGCTCAAAAGTCTAAAGATATAATAATATTTTCTTGATAAAATAATGCTTCCATGTCACGTAAAATGAAACTGTCAGCATTCCTTTGTAGGTTACTCTCAAGCTTGAGAGCAGGCCCTTGACAGTTCTACTATTGCCTTTAAATATCTTATTGAAATGTAGATTAACACTATACCATCTTATAGTTGTTGGAAAACCTTTTCCTTTTAAGATTTGTAGATAAGTGAGTATTAATAAGTATTAACATAGTCACTGTATTTTAGCATTTTATTCTAAATGTTGATCTTGCCCCAGGACCTAATATTTAGATTCATTTTAAAACACAGCAGATTATCTAAGACTGCAAAGCAGATTTTACAATGAAAGATTGTGTAGATAGATATGTCTTCAGATCATCAATTTCTACAACTCAATCATTATCAAGATCAAGTTGAAGATAAAAGCAATTGCACCTTTAAACAGCTCTCGATCCAAAATGATCTAAAATTGAGGGAAAAAAAATTATGCCTCATACAATTTTAGCATGGTGTCATAATTTAGCAATACTTGATAAATATGTATTTATTGGTTTAAAATTATAATCAAGTCTGTGATAACACAAGTAACAGTAAAGGTAAGAAACCACGTTTTAGAGTTTTGGTGTTTTATTGGAGGCTATTGACTTTCTCCTTCATTATTACCTGCACCCAACAAGATTGAATGCTTATCTTTTGCCCAAACTTCCATGCTTCCAGGATTCTACTTCCATTTATTTTTGAAGTCATGATACTGGTACCAATTCACTAACAGAATAAACCTCAATGGTAGTAATCTTATTACTTCCATTAGCAATCAGGATATTTAGATCACAACTAATACCAAGTAAAGATCTGGCAAAATAGTTCTTCTAAGTAAATGATTCTTAATTTTTTTTAAGAAAATGCCGGAGTTTTGCATTTAGTTTTTCAACTCCACCATTGCTAAATGAACTGTATAATATTGCTTAATAATCAGTTTTGATTGCTAATTATCTGGAGTAAAAAAGCATATAATTATTGAATATTTATTCATATCTAGAACTATGCCAGGAATTATGAAAGATGCAAAGGCCATAAGACATTGCATTGTCTTTGTGGGAAAATACAATAATATTGCAAAAAAAAGATGGATGTGTTTCAACTCAATTAGAAACCTTTAGGATAAAGACAGTGAGATAATTGGAGACATCAACAGAAATTCTTATTAGCCGCATTTGAGAGAAGGTAGGAAATGAATAACTAGGAATCAAGATTTGGGAATCATAATTTTTATGAAAATCTTGGTGGCATTTATTTAAGTATAGAGCTCACTTATCGGAGAATCTCTTGAGAAACACCCCAGCTTCTATAAATTTACTAAGACCTGCTATTCCAGCTTTATAGTTATCTTATGATTTGTAACCTTTAACTTTGCCAGAAACAATTATAGAAATATTATATGATGGATGTTAATACATAGGATTGTATTAATGCAAGATGGATGTTAATATACAGCAAACACAAGGAAGGGTAACCTGCTCATGGAAATAGTGGAGATCAGATGTTAGAGCTAGTGCCTTTTCAAAATTATGTGATAAAGAGGAATTCCCCTAACAACTTGCTTTCACCAAATCATTTTCAGTAAGTTAGAAATTATACAGACATTTTATTTTAAAATGAAGGAATGAAATAAATATATAGCCATTTTTATCTTATCCATATACATAAATATCTTTACATACATACATATACATATTTTTAATTGTCATATCAATTTGTTGAAAAATTGTATAAAAAATACTTAAGAGATCATGGGATTTATTTATACCCCCAAATGGTATAATATTTAGCTGAGTAACTTATTATTATTTAATTACATATCTATAAAATAGTAGATTTTAAAATAGGAGAATTCTTTGTGAAAAGTGGTGTTAAAATGAAAAAGAATGTGTCACAGAAATGGAATTGCTTCAGTGCTAGAATAGGCAGATGCACATCAAATGTATATAAACATCTGAATACAGACAAGAAAATATTGGCCTTATTTCAAATGAGCTAGATGAGCTAGAAACAAGATATTAAAGAAAATTCATCAGAAATGAAACAGAAAAAGATCAGAGCCAGGTATGCAGAATCTCAAAGGCCTCTGAGCCAAAGAGAAAGCAATTTAACATTAAAATATTCATTGAAAATAGCCTCATTCCTGTAGAAGTGCCTAAATATACAAAATAGTAAATGTTTAACTTGTAGAAAAGAATTTGTTCTTCTATAGTATCCAATAATGAAAATGCATTAAAGCACTTCCTTGGGAAATATTTCCTCTCCTCAAATGCAAGATTAGACGTGAGTAGGTTCACCATAAAGTTGTTCATGTTTGGGCTTTAAAAAGGAAGACATACTTGGTCAGCCTAATCAAGGTTAAACTTGATACTGAAAAGGATTTAAAAACCTGGCTTGATGGGGAAAGATGCAGTAAGCCTTGGGCAAAGCAACACATTTTATAAACACATGCTGCGTTCTTAATTAACATAAAATAACTGGATTCCATGATTTAAAATTGATTTAGGATTAATCAATGATTTAAGATTAATTATCCTAATTCTTTTTTTTCCATAATCTAAGGCATTTGAAGATTAATTATTACAATAATCCTTTTAAAAATCTAGACCATTGGAATTACCTGGGAAGCTTCTAAAACTACAAATCTATCTTTTGAAATTTGT
Organism: Saimiri boliviensis; assembly: GCF_048565385.1. NCBI lineage: Eukaryota > Metazoa > Chordata > Mammalia > Primates > Cebidae > Saimiri > Saimiri boliviensis. The sequence continues at coordinate 93,181,989 of NC_133453.1, forward strand.
TAATTCATCCAATATTTATTTAGTACTTTTTCTAGTCACATTGACAGGCGACTCAGTGAGTATCATAGATGATGACTGCCTTCACAGAATTCCGTCTAGTAAGGAAGAAAATTAAGAAAATTTATTTTTGCAATAAAAGTTTTACAATTTTAAAACAGGAAATTTTGAACATAAAGAAATAAATAATAATTGAGACACTTTAAGTAGAAGAACTTAATACAGATTCCATCCTAAGAAGGGAACTCTGACTGCTGTGTGCAGAATGCATCTGCTTTTGGCGAGAAAGAAAGCTGAAAATTCAGTTAGAAGGCTATTACAGTAGTCAAGGTAATCAGTTTCCAAAATTCTGACAATCATGAATGGTGTCAAAACTGCTCTTTTGTCCTTAAACTTCCAATTTTGTTGAAGCTATTGGGAGATAGCAGCCTGAGAAAGGAAAGTGGAAGCAGAATGAGTTGGGATATTTATTTCCCCTGCTTCCTCCTTGCTTCAACTTTTCGAGTCCCTCTGTCAAAGGCAACACCTTATCTCAGACAGTTCTTAGCATCAGGCTATCCTATCTAGTTTCCAGGAACTTTTCCCTTCCATTGTCCCTTCAGCCTAAATTGTTATAGCTTCCTGCTGCTCCTAGCCCTGAGGTCTTAAAGTATTTTTTTGTTGTTTTCCTCGAACCTAATTATATCTTTTAAATATGTTTTTATTAAACTCCCTCTTCACATTACTTACTTTGAGCAGGTTACTCTTTCCTGGAAGGCCTCTGAATAATACATGTGGCAAGTGTGGAGAAGAGATGTGTATTTGGTAATAAAGAAGACAAGATCTAGTGATGGTCTAGAATTGGAGGATGAGAAAAAGAGAGGTATCAAAGGTGGCTTCCGAATGGTTACTGGTTTGACCAATAGGTAGATGGAGGTACCCTTTGTAAGACGCAGGGAGAGTAGAGGATAAACCAGGTAGGATTGAGCAGGTCAAGACTTCAGTATGAGCCATGTTGAGTGGAACTGTTGAGTAGACACTTTGAAATTAGTCAAGAACTTAGAAGAGAAGACTAAGATGTCAATATACATTTGTCAAGATGAGTGCATCAGTGTTATTTCAATGGCATGCAGAAATCAGAAAGACAAAGGTCTTGGTCCCTATGAAAGTTAGGATATGCTGGGGAAGAAGATTTGAAAGAAACGATAAACTGTAAGATTGAATTAACGATACACATAAAAAGGTATGGGAAAGCATAAGACAAGGTAATGAGAAGACAATCTATTTTGAAGGGTAAAACAAATGGCAACACAAATTATGTCCCAGTGGAGACATGTTGAGCAGGTAAAAAGATAGAGGAAAAAAGTTCCAGGCAATTGAAATGGTATTTGTTTTAAATCTCTGCGGAAAGAAGAAAATTCCTTCATCTGAGAAACAAGAGTGACCAGCATGGCTGGAGAATAGAAATCAGAAGAGGAAGTGGCTAAAGATCAAGTTGTGGGTCATGCTAAAGATGGGTCTGTTAGGTTCTGACTGTTAGGATGCTATTTGCTACCTAGAGATTTCACAGCTTAACTCTAATCAAATCCTAAAAGGACCTCAACTTTTATGAGAGATGCATCCATTATTAGGTATTAGGTCTTATACATGCATATCAGTCAAAATTGAGATAATATTGTTCAAATGATTTTACAGCCAGACCAACTGGCATCTATTCTGTGGTAAAGCACTATTAGATATAGAAGGGTGTTGATGGAAAAGAAAGTGTGTTTGATGCATTAAATCACAAGAAAACAAATATATACAAGTCTAATATTTATGTAATGGCCTTATCCCTTGAGAGGAACTTTGTAAACTGAAAACCATTTGTGACTTTTTTCTCCTCTGTAGCCTTGCACTTGTTTATATTATTAGATGTTCAAACCAAACCTATCACATAGAAATCATAGGAAATAAAACTTAAGGTTACTTAAGGCTTATTTTGGAAACCTTCACTAGGATTTTACCATTAAATTTAATTATCCAAGTCTCTTAGCAAAGACTTGCATTTTCATTGACTTAGAGGAAATACATTTATAGCTAAATCCCACATTGCTAGTGGTCACTTACTCTGGTCCACATAACAAATACACATGAGCAAATTATATTTCCATTCAAGAATTATGCATTTCTTCCTCAAATGCAGAAAAAAATGTTAAGAATATTTTCAAACAATGAACTCATATAGTGCTCCTATATGCCAAGCACTGCTTGAAACTCTTTATATATATTAACTTATTTAATCCTTGTAACCATCCTATGAAGGAGATACTATTATTATAACCATTTCAAAGATGAGAAAACCAAATCACAGATGGTTACTGAGCTTGTCTAAAAATGCACAGCAGTAAGTTGTAGACTGGAATTTAATTAGACAGTCTTGTTTTAGAATCCACAATCTCAGCTCTCACTGATTGGTACTTTTTTTTTTTAAATGCAAAAAGATCCATTTGGAGGCGTGTAAACACTCATATTGTTGAGTAGGTCCCTAAAAATGATTTTCATTTTTCGGTCACATTTTTATCCATAATCTTTTCTTGTGTGACAACATAAAATTTAAAAAAAATGCATATTACAGAAACTCGTAAAACTGGTCAGTATTTCTTATAAGTAGGAGTATGTCACTGTAGTGAGATAAAGTCATATTCAAATCACTTTTTCTATTTAAACATTTACAGAATCAAATTGAGTAATGATTTTCATGTAGTTGCTTGTTTGACCTAAACATTAGTTGATGAAGTCAAATGTAAACTTGACTCTTACTAAAGTGGATTCAGCTATCCTTTCAATGATGCAGAAAAAGCTGAAAAAGAAAAAAAAAACTTTCTATCTAAAATCTCCACACATTTCTTCAAATGTTGGAATCAAACAATAACTGAGTTTAATGAACATTTAAGAATATTTGGTTGCTTTATTTTTGAAAGAATAAAATTTCAGTAATTATCTGGAGCTGTTTCTCAATCTTAAAATGTCTGTAAATTCCATGATGAACATAAATTTCATTTTGTGAGATTTTTATTCAGACTGTCAAGGTGATTTGTTTTGAGAAGGATCTAAGCACATACAGGCCACCCACCATTTTAATAACTCTGATCATTCTGTGTAACATTAAGTTGCTTCAACCAATTTGGACAGTTCCCTTATATATAACTATATAATTTATTAAAAGTTGATCTGAAAGAAAATATTTATTAAAAGTTGTTCTGTAAGAAAATATTTATCACTGTTACAGATAATGAAAAAAAAGTCAAGCAAACATAGATTTCAAACATCCCATAACATAATCACACACTTCTAGTTATATGCTTCTAGGTGGGATTCAATGTATAGAAGTTTTTAAAATACTGTTGTCACCCTTAATAGTACCCATTTTATTTATTTATTTATTTTTGCTATACATATAAATGTAATATCTACTGAGAAAAATTACTCCACTGTTAAGGATGTCTTTCGTGAAAGTTGTTTTCATTTGGATTTTCTTTTCTGTGAGATATTTTGGTGTTTAGAATTTAATTCTAGGATAAAGTGTCAAATGCAAGGGTGCTGGCTACATAAACACTAACCCTCTACCCCCAAATCAATTTCAATGAGCAACTCAGGTGAGAGTAAATAAATAAATAAAAGGTTTGGTTAATTCTGGACATTTGCTTGGTACCATGTCATTCAAAACTCCTTCCATTTAACAACAAAATTTACATTGACATATGAATGATGTATAATGCAGTATAATTACTTACGGGGTCTTTGAAAAGAGAAGCCCCTTTTTTTCCAAGTGATTTAACCTTGAAAAGGAAATTCTTCACATGCCCAACAAATACTATTAAAGGCATTTTATGAGGCTTTTTTTTCTGCATATTTTTATACATGGACAGACTATTGTGTGTTCTAAAACCTGTATTTACATGACACACTTTTATGGTCCAATGGGCAAACACTACTTAGTCCTAAAATAACATCACAGTAATGACTACAGTCAAGACAGCAAGAACACTCCACCATTATTATCCATATCAGACTGCACCAGATGGGGTATCTGTGGTAGAGTGCTGACAGTGGAGAACATGGAACAACTGTTTCTGGTATATTTGTGTGCTCTTAGGCACAGCAATATTATACTCAAAATAAGTAGCACATAAGCTCTTTCATTGTGAAGAAATGTTTTGCATTGTGTGTGTGTATATATATATATATATATGTATATATACATTTTTAATATAAATTTAGTAGACAAATAAGTTAGAGAATTGGAGATAAGTTACATTAAATGGGATTTAGCCAAATTTCACTGGATATAAAGCAGAATTTCTTGGCTGCAGTAATATTGATCTTTCTGTGGTGGATCATTCTTTGTTGTGGGGCTGTCCTGTGCATTGTAGGATATTTTGCTGCATTGTAGCCTCTGCTGACTACAAGTTAGTACCTGCCTCTCTCAGTTGTGAGAACAGAGAAAAGCCTCCCAAATGGGAATTACTGATATAAAGCAATAAAGTCTTGAAAGTACACATACTCTTTGAACCAACTAAATTATATTATTTGCCCTTATCTATATATCATTTTTTATTAGCTTTCAGATACAAGGTATGTATTTTTTTCTCATCAGTTTCATTCATGTTTGTTTTAATTTGCTGGCACGGCTACAGTGGGTAAGCATTTTGCATCTACAGTATTATTTTATATATCGTATGTAGACAGCAAGAAAATAAGATGGGAAAAATGAAGGGTTAAATGATATTAAAATAAGGAGAGACACCTTTAAGACAAAAATCTCAAGTATTTGTTAAGGCGGGGAATAGCTTCCTGCAGGTCCCTGTTAGGTCATGGGCTCCGGTGGGCCTGCAGCTTTGAGATAATTCTTGCCCGATGTTAAAGAAAAGTATCTCAACTAAGGAATACTTCATGACAAAAGCTGCTCCCTCCTAGTATCAGTGTTTTCTTAAGTTACCTTTCTCATCTTACGCTTTTGGAATAAAGAGGCTGTTTCCAGGAAATCGGGTAGTTGGAAGGAAGAAAGGGACAAGATTATTTACCACATCACTGGTTATAAACATGAGCTGAATTGCAATAATAAACAGAAAATAAGTCAGAATCCCTGCTTCTTTATCTTTGTGAGTGTCCACCAGTAGGTCTAATTATCATGCTAAGACTGTCAATACTGTCATTAGGTGTAGTCGGGGATTCATTGTTTTAGTTAATCAAAAATTCTGCTTAGCAGAGAGTAACCATAAATATATGAATTATCAATTTTCAAATTAGTAGAATATAATAAAAGTCTGCTTATTACTACATTTTTCTCATATTATTTAATCTTTTTTCTTTGATAATTCAAAAGGGATTTCAGGATATTTTGTTTGCTTTAGGGTTATCACTATAAAGCTAAGTTATTATTTCATAGCTATGAAGAAGTGTCTTCTGATAAGGATTTCTGGCTAATATAATGCCAAGAAAAATAGATTTCAAAATTCCATACTGGCATAGAAATATTGATAAGCATTAAACAAGTACAATGACAAAAATAATAGTGTATGTTATTCTGTACTTGGCATAGTATGTAATGTTATAAATATTCAACAAACATTTTAAAAGATCAAACTTTCATTTTTCTGTAAGTTCCTAGCACTACATGTAATTTGCTTTGCTAAATATTACGTAGTAAATAAAGAAGAAAAATGAGACTATTGATATTTCAGAAAATGTGTGCTTAACATTGGTAATTATGATTTTAATATTGCACCAATTTTCTGCTTATATACATTTTTTTCTTTAGCAAAAACACTTAATGTGCCAAATATCCATTTGTCAAATTATATTTCTCCTGGCTTCAATAATCAAAAAAAAAATTGACCTATTCATGTAAGTTTATTAAGTCTTTTCTGAAACTAAAACTGTAAAAATACAAAGCAAAGTACTGATAGGTTAAGAAAGAGAATGAATGAATGAATGAACAATTACATCAACTCCCCTCAAAAATATATGTTCTAAAGAAATAGAGATACTGAATAGGCGTGGTGAATTTCTAAATTTACTCTAATTTTAATGCATTTTTCTTTGTAATTCTCAAAACTTTTGATTCATAGAGAACAAAAGAAGAATCATCCTGCAGTTAATTTTTATAATTTCATCAACTGGTAGCAGAGGATTCATTGCTGGGTGGATAAAGTGTTAGCTTTGTATTCTAAAGGACAACTTCTTTTAAGGTTATATTTATATTTTAAATCCTGTTAAGGTTATATTTTTATTAAAATTTCCATTAATTTTTCCATCATTGTGATTATAGATTAATATTAATTAATTCTTACCATTTTTTGAAGAAATAAATGGAACCATATCTGATTCACAATTAAACAAGACACAGCATTCAGACTTTCTTGGTGACCCTTTTCTGGGGGGAGAATTGGTTGGGAAGCAGGGGAATAAGATATCTTTAATGGCACTTCATTGAACTTAGCAATTTAAATGGCCTACCCTGATTTTTGAAGATATCAAATTACCATATGGATGATGTCTTTTTCATCAAATCTCACTCTTATTGTTTACCAAGAAAATGACAAAGGTAATTTTTAATGTCAGATGTAGTACTTATGTGATGAGTATCTGATATTAATGAGAGTTCTGGGATGAGATCTCTCTGTGCTGAAAACTGCTGCATCAACCAACAGATTAGTATTATAGAAACTGACCACAGAAACCAATGACATTGCTTCTTTGGAGTTTTAATTCACTATTACAGAAAATAAAAAAATATATCCCAGGTAGAGTATAAGCTTCAAGCTCCTTAGAGAATTCTGGGATATTAAAGTGAGCCAAAAGGTATCCCATTTGCGTTAACACTTTAAAACTCCTAGGAGAGACAGGATTGACAGATTTGGTATCTATGGGTTTGGCACTGTATCATAGAGAACAATTCTTTACAGAAAGCTGTGTGACCAATAATTATTACAAACTTCAGGGATGGAATGTTATTCAAAGTAGGTTGCAAATTTGGCTGGGCCCGGAGCCTCCCACCTGTAATTCTGACACTTTGGGAGGCTGAGTCAGGCAGATCACTTGAGCTGAGGAGTTCGAGACCAGGCTGGGCAATACGGTAAAACTCCCTCTCTACAAAAGGTTAGCCAGGCTTGATGGTGCATGCCTGTGATCCCAGCTTCTTGGTAGGCTGAAGTGATAGGATTCCTTGGGTTCAAGAGGTCCAGGCTACAGTAAGTAGTGATCCTTCCACTGCACTCCAGACCAGGTGACAGAGCAAGACCCTGTCTCAAATAAGTTAAAAAAAAAAAAAAAAAGTTTAGGTTGCAATCTTATCCTAACACCCTTAAGTTTTAGTAATTAGTTTGTATGTCACATTCTGTGAAGTACTTTCGGTTCTAATAAAATTCATGTTCAACCCTATTATCATCATCTAACACTGATGGAAGATTCTCAGCACTCTAGGATTTAGACAGAAATCCAGAGCCTTTGTTTGGGAGCATGGCATTGATATTAAAATTTACAGAAGAAGTGCAGTAACCAGTATTTCTCTACATCTTGCTTGTTTATTTATTTATTTTTTTGTCTGCTGTAATGTTTATGTGAAGAGAGATTTTTAATCATTGTAGAAAAAATGGATACTGTAGAAATATATAAAAATATAATCCTGAATATGACAGATTAAAAAAAAAAAAAACCTGTCAAAGCCCCAAACACTAAAATCCATGAGGCCAAATATTTCATGGTATATACTGAGATGTTTTCACACTGAGAAAGCTATTAGATTATTATTTTTAGCAATAAAATTAGGAGTTAACATATATCGGACATTTTATTTGTGCCACACACTGCCAAGAGCTTTGAATCTCACTGAATCTTTACAGTCACCCTATCAAGAAAGCATTTTTATTTTTCCCATTATGAAAGGAAGTCAACTGAGGTTTAAAGAGATTAATTATCAAAGACCAAATAGCAAACAACAGAACAAGGCAAGGATAGCTTAAAAATGACCACGTAGAAACTCTTCAAGGTAACAATTTGTTTGGAAATTGCATTGAAAGTAGTATTTTCAGAGAAGCACACAAAAAATGAGAATGTATTAATTGTCCATGTCATAAGTGAGGAGAAAAGGTGCAGAGTTCCTTCTTAACACTGTTTTGTGGCTGGGATTATTACATTAAGAATAAAACGTCCTAGTAACCCATAGATTGACATTCCCATTCAAAAGAGTGGAAAAAAAGATTGCCATGTCCAAATCTTCCCCCAAAACACATGCAATCCATATGGGGCTTGGACGATCCAGAGCCAAGGTTCGGCACTTTTTCTCTAAGATTGGATTTCATTCTGCTAACAGCGTGTTGGCTGAATGCCCACTAGCAAGCAATTAAGACTTTGTGCTTGCCTGCATTTTAGTAGCTCTCTTTATGAAACATGCAGCCACATGGGAGCAGAAGCTTTGCCAGCATGGGTCACGGTCTGGAAGCAGCATCAGGAGAGCTTCTATGCTTTCAGGACTCACAGTCTTCTGGGAAGTTGAGGAGAGGATGGATGATTGATTGGCTGTGCCTGTGAAAGAAGATCAAGGAGGGAATCTGAGAAATGGAAACTGTAGGAAGATATCAAACGTAGAGTTAGGGGAGGAAAGCCAAATGCTATTGTGGAACCTAAAAAAATAAATAAATAAATAAAAATTAAAAAAAAGAAGATAAAACAATTTCAGAAAAGTAAGAAGGAATTGGGTTCAATAAAAATAAAAAGGGGACAAAAACAACTCTTGATGAGAGTTTCTTAAAACTGAACTTGAATGATGTCCTCATTAATAATTTTTTATAAACATCACACATGTGTTGAGTACCTAACATGCTCCAGGTACTGTGCTAAGGGCTGGGGACGTAAAGATGAGTGAGACATCTTCCTGTGAGGAAGGGTAAGAGGAGCAGCAGAGCTCCCAGGCTTGTAGATTCACTGCTGTGCATACTGCTTCTGTCTCCCAGCTGCACTTCATTTCATGTCTGGAAAACATCATGACTAAGCTGGACCCAAGGTATGGTATCTTAAAAAATTAGGAAGCTTTATGTAAGAATAAAATCATCTCCTTGGAAAGAAGTAAGCCTTTCACATCTGAAAATCAAATAGGGCACATCAGTGGTTTCAAATCTGATTGATTATTCAAGACTTCCTGGGCATGATATTACAGTACAGATTTATGCTCCCCACTCCTGGAAATTCTAATTCAATAGATCTAACCATATATGGTCTCATAAAATAAGCATTGCTCTGAACAATTCTGAAAAGAACTGAAATCTCAAAAACAGTATTTTTCCCTTCACAATAGATTTTGTTAGGTTAAAATTAAATGAAGAACTACTGTCTTATCAGCTATAACTTGCATGTAATCTAGAAAAATTCAAATGAATAAAAGACTGCTATTTAAATTATTAATAGAGCCCCTTGAACAAGCAATCGCAACGGTGTATATGAAAACAAAGTTATGCACATTATTTTCTGTTACATTAACTGGAGCATGAAGGTATATAATTAGTAATTCATATATTTTACTATTTGGAAAATTGAGCATAAATCAGGTTTATATTGAGCACTTGTCTCATCAGTGACTTGATGTCTTTACCTTAAGAGCCTTTGGATATCATGCAAAAATTGCAATTTTATGTACATTATGATCTGGATCAAAATATTTCTCAAATATTTTGAATGTACTCAAAGTTCTGAGTAATAAAAATCTGGGGGTTGAAAACACTATTTTTTAGTAATATAACCTCTATACAAATAAAATCTTATGCAGATATCTAGTGTATGAGAAAAGATGAGTGGACCTTTAGACAATAGCAGGGGTGGGGTCCCAGTGCTGCCTCTTTGGCCACTGTTAGCTCCTAAACCCCCTCTGCAGAACTCTGGCATTCCACATTGTACAGAGGGATAACAAAGAGTATCCCATTTTTAACTTTATTTCCAAGAAAATCTCCACAATTCGAGCATTATAATGATTCCCTATAGATATGTGAGATTAGTCTCTAACTGGCTATCCGTTTGTTAAATACCCCAGTGACTTAGGCCAGTTAAATGTACACTTGGCCTAATCTGGCCCTCTGGGTCACTCCATTGGTGCACTCCAAGTGAGGTAAAATATCACAAGCCTATTTGTCAAACCTAACTAGGTTCAAACCTCCAATCTCCATTCCGATTAGGTTAGGAATTTGCGAAGTTGCTCTATCTTCTTCAGGCCTATTCAGAGCTTATTCCTTTTATGTCTCTGCACTAAATTTACTTCTTATGATTCAAAAGAATTAACAGTGGGCTTCCATTAACAAGAAATTGCTATGACTTCTTCCATGGAACTGAAGAGAGTACCTTATTAAATTCCTGTTTTTTCACATGTGTTGGCCACACCTTAGTTTATAATAATTTTCTATGGTCTTCAGATATGTTTATGTATTAACCATCACAGAAGGCAAGTTTTGTTACAAATCACTGCATTTCAACATGCTCTGAAAAGTTATACACCTCCACATAGATGAACTTCTAGGTTGGCAAAGAGAAAGAATAAGACCCTCTAAGTAAAGTATATTGTATGTATAAGGAATATGCGTATGTGCCTGTGTGTGCATGTGTGTGTGTGTGCATGCTCATATACATTCACCGAGGACTACAAGGGAAATAATAACAAGATGAATGCCTCAGAGGTGGAGTTTCCATCTTATTTTTGAGATTAATTTTTAAGCCAGTACAAGCAAATGAAAGAGTTGTTTAACTCCCACAGCTTACTACATGTTATTTCCAAATGAGTTAGTACAGTGGTACATGGTTCATATACAGTTTTTGTATAATAACCAGATTTTTCTAAAACATAAATGCCATATAAATATAAACTAGTGTAACTGAGGCATTTATTTATATTTTTATCAGGAAGTATACCATCACCTGTTTAGACAAATATTTCAATATTGAGAGAAAAATTTCTCCAAATTCTTCATTATTAATGCACTTCACAGTGATTTTTGCAAGCACCTAGGGCAGAGAACCCAATGTTTTATTTTGGCAAGGAAAGGTTTGTAGAAATATTTGTAATATTTTGTGCTAATCCCTCCGCTAGTCACTTTGGTGTGGCAAATATTTGTTTTAGCAGACTTTACTACAGTAACAGAGTACATCAATCTGTTGTTTTAACCTTTGAAAATAACCCTTGTGTCTTCTTGAAGGAAATAGAGAGTCATTGATGAAACCTTTTAAGTTTTCAACTTCTTTGCAATAAGGTGCCTGGGAGAGAAATTGGTGTGTTATCTTAAGGGAATAGATTAAAGGGAATTGAGTGCATCTCTGCTTACTTTCTTCGCTCATAGCTTTATAGATATGAGGGACATAAAAAGTAAATGGTGGTCAAAAAGAACAAACACATTTATTAGAGCAGTTAGAAAAGACTGGTTTGATATTCGCCAAGTTTCTTCTCAATAACATGTTTGGCAGCTACCAAATGACATGGCCTGCCCAGAGTTGATTTTGACGAAGCCTCTGGGATGTGTTAAAAAGTAAACCAGAGCAAATCACGTACTGGAAAACATAACTCAATCAAGGAAAAATGTATGATTAAGGGTGACATGGGCAAGGAAGGCCTTGCCAGAGCTCAGGGTAAATATTTGTATCAGTGTGAAGAGAAAGCTTCGTGATGCTGATGTCAACCAGCTGGAATTTTCATTGTTTATAAACTTTTGTTGTTAGAACTGAATTCTGGCAGAAAAGGTACCAAAGAAAGAGCAGTTTCCCAGCATGAAAGTTTGAATTGTGATAAGGCAGCTTGACCAGAAACAAATGCAACCATGCAAAGTTTCAGGCACTTTTCCCTTCCAGAATTCTTCTGCCAAGAAGCAACCTTCTTACCTTAAATCTTACTTTGACAAAATTCACTGGGATTAGTTAAATTGAAGTTTTTGGTTTGCTCTGTTTTATAAGCACTTATGGCATCATTTTCCTTAGATAAACATAAAATGGAAAAGAATATAAATGAATTTTTGTTAATTTTTCATACAAAAGAATATCGCTGTGGCTCACCCCTGTAATCCCAGCACTTTGGGAGGCCGAAGCAGGCAGATCATAAGGTCAGGAGTTCGAGACCAGCCTGACCAATATGGTGAAACTCCATCTCGACTAAAAATACAAAAATTAGCCAGGCATGATGGCACACTCCTGTGATCCCAGCTACTCAGGAGGCTGAGGCAGGAGCATCACTTGAACCTGGGAGGCAGAGGTTGCAGTGAGCTGGGTTCCTGCCACTGCACTCCAGCACTCCAGCCAGTGCAACCAAAGAAACTCCATCTCAAAAAATAAATAAAATAAAATAAAATAAAATAAAATAAAATATTAAAAAAAGAATATTGCTAAATGAAGTAGATTTTTACTGATTGAAAATAAACATTTGGGATTAAACCAACTTTGTGAGTAGTGTCTATTAACTTTATGATGGTGAACTATTTATTTTTTACCTCATGGTAGATTATGGTATAATTTTAAATAAAAAAGTTTAGCAATTAAAAGGATTTGGGCACTTGATTTAACTTACCAACTATTTCTGTTCAGATTTCAAAAAAATAAATCTGTATTTTCCCCCTAAGCTGTTTTTTGTTGTACTTTTCAGAACTTTGGAAGTAGCCAAAAGTTATAAATCAAGCAATATGCAAGGACATAGGTTTGTATAAAAATTTACAGTTGTTCAGAACAAATAACTCAACTTTCAGCCAGAGAAAGAGAGATTGTTGGAAACTGACTCCTGACACTAAGTCTTTCTCTCAGAAACAAAAGCACATAGATGGTGCTCTATTGGCAAAGAAAGACACCCTGGGCTTTTCCATTTCATAGATGGCCTTCTAGCAAAAACTGCAGCATAGATACTCTCCTAAAAGTACCCCTTGTTTTCTCTCAGAGTAGCCTGGAAGTTTCAATCTGATCTACTTTCAATGAGGGCTATGTAGTGGGATTCACTGAACAGTAAATGCAGATAACTCGAAATTCCTATCAAGTTATTCATTCTTTTAATAATTTTATGTTTTACATAAACTTCAATCTGATTGGCCTAAGACATAGCACAATAAGAATTACACTGATACGTTGTTTCTTTTGAGAATCCTGAATTACCTCTCTACAGGAAAAAGAGCAAACTCAGAGACCCTCCATTTGTGCACCCCAACATAGAATGAACTGAAGCCTAGCCCTGGCAGTGCAGAAACTAAAGGCATCATGAACGTAACCACATTGCCCAGATGCACTAAGAATAGAAACCAAGCCCCTGCTGGTGTAATTAAGAAATCTTCTCTTCCAGTCCTGGGCTTTAGAGACCTGGATCACTAACTAATTCCAATTTAGAATGCTCTTTTGATAAGGGTTTTTGTAAACTAAGAAGTGAACTGAACATGAAAACTACATTATAAGTTTCTGAGCTAGCATGTCCTACTTATGTAGCAGAGTCTCTGTCTTACACTGGCCAGGGAAATAGCCTTCAGAGTGTGGCTATTTCTGGGACATCACAACGATGGTATATTTTCAAAACCAAAGAAGTGCCAATGACTTCCACTGGAGTGTGCACATTTCTGTTGCATTGTGGTACACTCACAGCCTTGGAGCTCAAGAGAATGCACAAAAACCCAACATCATACAAAGAGCTGGAAAGCCTACCCAAGGAAGGAGTTCTGGACTCAGACAGTTATGCTTTTAGTTATAGTAAGTCATGCAAAGATACAAAGGTGACCAATCCGTCACGGAGTTACTTCTTTCTTATCCCTTTCCTACCTCTCAATGACAGGACATTCTCTAGGTCATTCTATGTTGTGGATTGGGACACTCGGGCATTATATTTTAATTAAATGGTCAGATTATTAATGCGTGGAAATCAGTCACTGCAAATGTTGAGCTAACCATTTTTCATACTTAATGTGTCCATATCAACATTATAACAGCCATCTACTAAAGATTGACATGGTCACTTTAAAAGAAGAAGCCTTGATAAATACTTGAGTTAAAGATTTTTGGGATCATATTAAGGGAGTAAGGGGTCAAGTCTCATTGCTGATTTATTTCCCCTGCTGTGTGGTGACTAAGAAACCACTCAGCCCCTCTGTTTGTAGGTTCGTTTTTAAGTTTCAGAACACAAAATATTTATTCTTGTATTTATGGTACACTAGCATGCACTCAGTATTTTGTTAGAAAGGTAGGAAATTCAGAATATTTTATTAAAAACTGGTGCTGTAGCCTAATGCACGTGTCATCCTAACCTAATTGCTCTCTCTCTCTCTCTTTCTTTTTTTTTTTCCTGTGTGTGTGGCATCAATCCTGTATCTTTTGGGAATTCTCCTCCCCTCACTTCAACCTTATGTTACTGCAGAAGGTACCAACTTAATACATTTTTTTTTTTTTTTTGAGATGGAGTTTCGCTCTTGTTACCCAGGCTGGAGTGCAATGGTGCGATTTTGGCTCACTGCAACCTCCGCCTCCTGGGTTCAGGCAATTCTCCTGCCTCAGCCTCCTGAGTAGCTGGGATTACAGGCACGCACCACTGTGCCCAGCTAACTTTTTTTTTTTTGTATTTTTAGTAGAGACGGGGTTTCACCATGTTGACCAGGATGGTCTCGATCTCTTGACCTCATGATCCACCCTCCTCGACCTCCCAAAGTGCTGGGATTACAGGTTTTAACCTCTTGTCTAGCCACATTTGATTGGTCCCAGTTTAAGAAAGTGGAGTCCTTCCTAAAAATTTGAAGTGAGAATGAAACTTCATAGTTCAGTTTGGATTCACTCTTGAATGAACCAGATGCAAACAAACCTAGGACCTGTTGGAAGCCTTGTACCTCACTGTATACCGAGATGAGACCAAAGCCAGGCAACAGCAAAAGGAAAGAATGGCACAGGGAGGAGAGCTGAATACAAAATAGTTTGGTTTTTTGTGTCCCTGCTACCAGCTAACCTTTGCCTCTCTATAGCTTTCTCCATGAGATATTACAATAAAGATTTATTTATATTTATATTTATTTATTTTGAAACAGAGTCTTGCTGTGTTGCCCAGGCTAGAGTGCAGTGGCACGATCTTGGCTCACTGCAACCTCTGCCTCCCAGGTTCAAGGGATTCTCCTGCCTCAGCCTCCCTAGTAGCTAGGACTACAGGCGTATGCCACCATCCATGCCCGGCTAGTTTTTTTTTTTTTTTTTTTTTTTTTTTTTTTTTTTTTTTGAGACAGAGTCTCACTTGCCCAGGCTGGAGTCCAGTGGTGCACTCTTGGCTCACTGCAACCTCCTCCTCTCAGATTCAAATGCTTCTCCTGCCTCAGCCTCCCAAGTAGCTGGGATTACAGGCATGCGTCACTATACCTAGCTAATTTTTGTATTTTCAGTAGAGACAGGGTTTCACCATGTTGGTCAGGCTGGTCTCCAACTCCTGAACTGGTGATCCACCCACCTCGACCTCCCAAAGTGCTGGATATAGGCATGAGCCACCATACCCAGCTGAATTTTTGTATTTTTAGTAGAGATGGGATTTCACCTTATTGATCAGGCTGGTCTTGAACTCCTAACCTCTTGATCTGCCCACCTCGGCCTCTCATAGTGCTGGGATTACAGACATGAGCTACTGTGCCCAGGCACAATAAAGATTTTTTTAGAAAACTCTTTTTGTAACATATTTTATATACCTACTACGTACACACAAAAATGATTCACACACACACACACACACATAACATATATATATATAAATATATATATATATATATATATATATATATATATATATATATATAAAACACACTTCACTTAAATTAGCTAATTTAGGTTTCTTACCGCCTACAGCTATAGCCCTTAAGGAAATGATCAAGGTATTTATTGAATGACTATTGTGTACAAAGCTGATTACATTCATTATCTCATGTAATCCCTTTAGAAATCCTATAACTTTACGTGGCCTTATTTCCATTTTAAAGATGAAGAAACTAAGTATCAGAGAAATTAACTAACTTATTCAAGGTCACACATTTAGTCACATCAGAGTGAATCTAAAAAACTCTATCCTCTTGCGCAGCTCGCAAACATCCCTTGTTAATCTTGAGAATGAAAAATTCTCCTGCATTAAATAATTAGAGAATATGATAAAGTTCTTAATATTGTAAACAGTGGTATGATTACAGATAAAGGAATGTTACTTCAGGATGGAGTACCAAGGAAAAGTGTTGCAGACAGATCTCTCTCAGTTGCAAACAGAAAAAAAAAAAAAAATCCATCAAATTAACATATTGACTCAGGCGCAAAAATCCAAGGGTCAGTCTTGTGTCTCACACAGCTGGATCTAGAACTTAAAGGAGTTCATCAAGATTCTGTCTCAGTCCCTTGACTACTTGCTTCATCCTTGGTTTCACTTTTATGCCTACAAATAGTTGCCCTATGCATTATCCAGACATTTTCAGGGCATACAAATGTACATTTTAGGTTTGTGTAAAATAGGGACCTCTGGTCTAAAGTCCTTCCTCTACTCCCTGAACATGGAGCCTAGAAAAGACCTGTTATGGCCTGGGAGCTGACAAATGTTTGGTAGAAAATTCTAGTGTTTTTGTACCAAGGCAGGGGTATACTTCAGGTGGGCATGTCTCCTTAGCTCCTTAGGAAAGGGAGAGCAAGAGTACACCCTGGATGGGGACCCTAGTAACCCACATGTAAGAGTAATACTGGGTGGTTACCAGCAACATCAGACTTAAAGTTTTAAGGATCAATAGAAAGTCCAATGAAAACATAAACAGACAAAAGTTCTAAGAGCAAAGCCATATAATGAAATCCTATTGGCCAGACTTGGGTCCCATGCTCAGCCTTGGCCTAATGATTATTGCCAGAGTATTGGACTATGCCAATTTGCCCTTCCTGGTTTGGAGGACACATCTTGAATCGGGTGTTGGGATCAACACCAAAGAACCCTACAGACAGAAAGTGGTCGAGTGGTTATGTTGCAACTTCAGCCAGGTAATAGACACTGAGCTGGGAAAAAGAACACAGCCTGACTACATAAAAGAGTTATAACTTGAGATAGTAAGAACTATTAGAACAAGACTATTAGTGGATTCTGAGCAGTAACAACAAAATAATAGCCAACATTTATTGAGATTCAGTATGTGATAACCACTTTGCTAAGAACCTAAAATATGTCACTTTATTAACTTAGGAACCCTGAGGCTGGGCACGATGGCTCACACTTGTAATCATAGCACTTTGGGAGGCCGATGCAGGTGGACCACCTGAGGTCAGGAGTTCAAGACCAGCCTGGCCAACATGATGTCACTCTGTTTATACTAAAAATACAAGGAAATTAGCTGGGGGTGGTCATAGGTACCTGTGATCCCAGCTACTTGGGAAGCTGAGGCAAGATAATCACTTGAACCTGGGAGGTGGAGGTTGCTGCAAGCTGAGATTGCACCACTGCAATCCAGCCTGGGCAGCAAAATCAAAACTCAGTCTCATAAAAAAACAAAAAGAATCCTGATATATAAATACACACACACACACACACACACACACACACACACACACATATATATATATATATATATATATATATATATAATTACTGTTATTTTATAAATAAAGTAAGGCTTAAAGAGGTTAAGTTAAGCAAAGTGCTTTGTATGTAACAAAGGTGGGAGTAGAACTCAGGACTGTGTAACATCAGCATCTTGTTATTAGCTTCTATAATATATACAGAATATTTATTTCCCACACATTCAGCTCTGAACATCTGATGTTATGAAAAAAATCTGAAAAAAAAATCTTGCAGAATTGTAATTGTAAATCTTTAATTCTATGCCAAGTCAAAGGTGAGCACATGAAGATCTCGGTACAAAGATCTTTTCCCCATAAGCCTGTTTCTCTGTAAGAGTTATGCCTTTAGTTCAAGATAGTAAGTCTGAAGACCCTGGAGCCTGAAGTCTCTCCTTGAAGACTCAGAAATTTTTCTGTTTTGCTTTGTTTTTATTTTTATTTTCTTTGTGGTTTTTTGGCTACAAACTGTGTAATTTTGTTTGCTCAGGGGAGGGATTTGGGTTGAATACAAGAATCAAAGCTTAAAAATTTTACTAAACTCTTTGGCAGATATTTTCATGACTCTCAAACTTCAAGGCTGAAAATCATTTCTTTTTCGTTTGTTATTTTTCCTATTTTTACTTTTCTTAACCAATTTTAAATGGTGGTAGTCTTAACATCATTGGGTGCCAGTAGTCTCGACAACTTCAACTAGGTCCAAAGCCCAGATACGATGACCAAAGCTGACATTTCTGATGCATCCAGGCATTCATGGAGCAATCAACTCTCGTCAAGGTCTCAGGGCTGTGGGAGTTAAAGAAATAAAATCCTGAAATGGGCAGGAACTCCTTTACTGTCCCCAAGAGCCATCATATAAAAGAAGAATACCGCCTGGAATTTTAGCAGGCAGCAGAAGATGTGAGGGGGTGCTCTTGACATGTGGGTTTGATTCATATTCATCCTAGGAAGGATGGTAGTGGACAATGCTGGTGAACTTTTAACATCTTTGCAATTACGGGGTGATTCTTCTATACTCAATTTTAAGCTCCGCAGAGGCAATTTTGTTACCACTGTAGCCCCATTTCCTGACTGGTCTGAGAAATTAAATAAACATGGAATAGAAAGCCTGGAAGTGGAGAGAGTGCTTCTTCAAAACATGTTCAAGCAATCCTCAGATCTCCATGCTAGGAGACATTTGTGAAGAGGCTGAGGTGTAAGCCTCCATCCAACACCAGGATTCTAGGATTCTCAGAATAATAAAATCAGTTACAAAAAAAAAAATCAGTTACTAGTCGGATTCCTCTAAGAAAAGGCAGAAAATGGATGGCACACAAAGAACCACTGGCTCAGGCTCTGCAGGTGATGCTGGAAGTGTGGGTAGTGCCATAGACTAGGACCCTTCAGAGAAACAGCACGACTGTCCACTGCCATCAGAGTGAGGAGTGAAGCTTGATGGCTTAGCTGAAGGGTCAGATCACTGGTACCACGTCCTTCCATCAGCCATAGTGCTTTTCCATATTTCCAGCAAAAATGTAGAAGACTGTGTGCTTCCTAAACCAAATAGGAGAATGCAAAGGTAAAAAGCAGGCAAATAGTCTTGGAAATGAAATGAAAACACAAAAATGAAAATAAAACCAAGTAAACAAAAATCCAGGATACCTAAGAGGAGTAAAAGTAGAGCTGGAAGTAGGAAATCAGAAACAAATGGAAACAGAGTGCTGTGTTTCCCATTACTCTCTTTAATTGAACTCTCTAGTTAAAACTTCTCATCCAGTATCTTAGCAATGTAGTAGCACCTGTAATTGGTTTATTACTGAAAATCAATGCTGTTAAAAACCCACTTGTCTGAAAAGGAAATCTAAATGTAAGACTAATAGAAATGGGTCTTTATATAATTGTATTTCTTAATTGATGATAAATATGTAATTCTTTATTGGGAAGGGGCTTCACTTGCCTCCTGGCAAGGGGTGTTGGTACCCCTGGAGAGACAGAGCCAAGCGTGTTAGGTTCCAGCCCCGGGCCCAGGGACTGACAGGCAGCTATGTGAAAGGCCTCAGATTCTTTTGGGATCAGCCTAGTCCCCATCCCAGCTCCTCCCTGTCTTTAACCGCAGCTCCAGAGCAAGTTCCGCTCTGCACATAGAGACTGGCCTCTGGCTATCGCAGGTCACAGGAACTGCCAGTGTCGTGCATGGTCTTTAACTTTCCACAGTCCTGCCTCCTCTATCTCCATCCTTTTGTAGCAAGCATTTATCCACTTGTAAACAAACAACAACAACAACAAAAAAAAAAACAGAAAGATACAAAGCAGTAATTATTGTTTCAAACATTTTACTAATGTAAGTTCTGGAAACATCTGCTTTCTTTCTAAACTTTGTCAGCACAGGTTTGGGGTCCAGCAAGCGTTATTTTAAAAGGGCCATGATTATCTGGTACTAGAAACTGGAAAAAAAAAAAAAAAAAAAAAAAAAAAAAAGCAGCAGCAGCTCCTAAGTCAGATCATTTAAATCGGTCTTCTCAGAACATATACATTTGGAGAATTTGAAACTTGGTCCTCTGAGGCCTGTTACTTCTCCCTAGATCTGACCTTTAGATGGCTGAAGATACAATGCCTCAGAGACTTAGGGTGAGTAGGGATAGATTAGCTAGGTCCCAGAGTAATCGGAAAGGCAAAATAGCTTTTTTTTGTAGCTCTGTCTCTCTCTGCATTATCCCCGGAAGAGGCAGCTGAAGCAAAGTGTGGATCCTATGTCTGCACATAGCAGAAACTGGGCTGCCTCACATTTAAGGCCTAAGTTAGCCAACTTGTCAATGAATGCCATTAGTGCAGATGGGCCACAGGCACTCAGGGATGGAGCGGCGGGCAAGCTCCGATCAGCTCGGGAAGAGCAGGCGTCGGGTGGTAACAACTTTCAGTCATTACTGACCTGGGCTCTATTCAAACCAGTGACCTAGAAATGAAGGGCTCCAAATCCCATTACTAATTCCCCGAGCCATCAAGTCTCCCCTATGGCCTGGATCTTGTCCTGAAACCCAGGTCTCCTGTTGAAATAGCATTAGACAGCAGCCACGGCGGTGGCAGGCAAGGTTTTTAAAATAAAAGGAGGGAAGGCAATATGCACATACAGAGTTGGCTTTAATTATTACTTTAAAGTTTTTTCAGCTCCTTTAAACCTAAAAACCTGAACCTTCTTTAAAGTCACATGCTTGCCAGCCAGCACAAAAATGGTGTTCAAACAAGCACAGCTTTTAATTTTGTTTGAATGGTGAAAATACACATGTCCCCTCCCAAATCAAGGAATAATGAGAGGAAACCAAATGAGAGGAAGTTGTTGAAAAGGAAAGAAAGAGATTAAATTAGTATTGCGAGGACAAGAATATTTACTGCCAAAATAAGAAAAGGAGCTAAATGAAAGCACTCTTGAGCCGCATTCCCCCTCACTTCTTATCTCTGTGTCGCTGTTTAAATCCCTCTCATCAAAAAGGGACAATTATTTTTCAGTACAGAAGCAGGATTTTCGTCAGTTAGGTGAAGCCCATGCAAAGCAAACTGGATTAAAAATTGCATGTAAAGTTGTGTCTCCCTTTTGAAGGCGAAAGCTCCCACTTTACAAACAGTCCTGTAGATGGAGCTGTACTCTGCAATTCGAAGATCGGCGCCTCAACAATGAAGCAATTGTTTCCTGTCTCCACTTAGCAATTCCTCCCTCTCTCTTTCGGTTCTTTCTGGTTGCATGTTCTATTTATTTTAATGTATACCTTTGTGTAGAGCCTGTCTCTGAGTGGTTAGATACCCCGTTGATATGTGGCCTTCAAGGGGGAAAAGGGAGTGCAGCCTATTCCCATGACATCCTAAGGCTTTGTGGAGCCAAAAAAACCTTCTCAGGAACACCTAATCCTTGGGCTCTATCCAAGTACCACAATCTCTCTGTACAACTGACATGGGCCACTTGGGACACTTGAGAGTTTTAGGTGTGTCTCTCTGAAGTCAGCCTCAGCCAAGCATGAGGCAAATGTGCCCGACCAAAGAAAATAAATTATGTGGACTCCAATTTTCAGCAGTTATGAAGTATTGAATTACACATGCAAAGAATTCACTTTGGGATTAACCCTTTGGAACCGAAATACAATCTTGTCACAATGCCCGAGAAGGGAGCACGCTCTGTGTAAGGCCTAACTTTCCAAAGACACAGAGGTTGCTGACCAGGAGGCAGAGATGCTCAGTGAAATAAGAATGTAGTTAAATGCAAAGAACTGAAACTGCTACCTGGATGTGGAGGAGGGTGTATGTGGGGGTTCTGCCCTGTGTCTGGATATGCTGGTCCCTATACACTCTAAGTTTTGATGGCATTGTAAAGTTTAAGAATTCACTGCAAAGGTCACTTCAGCACTTAATGGGAATGCATCTTAGCATAATTCACACAGTCCCTGTGGCTGCTTCTTCATTCAGATTTAGAGAAGTGGTTGAAAGCCCTGGAACTTGACTGAAATCACAACTACAGAACCCCTGAAACGGCATTCATCCTCCATGACTCAGTGAGCTATAGAAAAGGACATCCTGTCCTGCCCCTTTCAAGAATTCCTAGTTCCCCATAACTATCTGAAGCACTAGCTGTGAGCACACGATGTAGCTGAAATTTAACACATAAACCCTGCAGCAGAAAAACAAAACAAGGCCGTTTGTTTTCCCTATAAAGCTATTTATTTATCAAATGACCATTGAAAGCAAATCTGCAACAATAACAGGAAAAAAAATCAATCCTGAAAAACTTAGGAAAAAAACTGTTTTGGACCAAAGTTAACTTTTTAATAAAGTAGGTGTCTTGAGTATGCAAAGCAGGATTTCAGGAAACATTCAATCTTGCCTCTCTTCCCCTCAGGTTATTATCAGAAAGTGTGTGATCTACAGGAGGCATGCTATTTCAGGACTGGTAAGCTGTGTCTACATACAGATCCCTCACTTATTTTACATGTGTCCTGGAGGAAATATAACTGTACAACAATATCCCTGAGACACACTGTGGACCTCAACCACTGTCCTCATTTTAACCAATGAAGAAAATGAGTTTCTCCAAGTTGCACAGGTACAACTGGAAGCAGCCGGACTTTCCATGTAACTTTTTTCTAAAACAACAAATCTCTAAACAGACAAGTATCTCTATATCTCAGCTGCTCTTGCCTGTTCAGAGGGATGATAACTATTTTTTCAAATACTTGCTATTTTGGGTTATATGGAATATTTGAGACACATGTACAGATCTGCTAAAATAATTTGAGTGATACTAAATGGGTGCATGTGTGTTACTGTGTGAGAAAAAAGAAAGAGAAAGAAGCGAATTAGAGGGAAAGATAAAGACAGAGGAAGAGATGAAGTTTCTGACATCATACGATTGTCGGGTGGAGTAACTAATAAAAGTAATTGCTAAGCACTGTGAAATTAGACTGCCGTGTAAAGTTAAACCAGGATGAACAAAAATTTGCAAATATCATGAGACTTTTATTTTCAACAGGTGGCATTTTAGAATGCAAACTAGTAGCATGCAAGTAAGAGCTGGCTGTAAAGGGGAAGAGATGTGGGGATTTACACACTTAGGAAATCGGGGTGACTAGAAAACATTGCTTTAGGTTTGCGGTCTTACAGATCCACTTACTGAGAGGAATGGCTGATTAGACATATGCTTAGAAAATGCTTCTCTTATTTTTCCTGGCAGAGGGTTAACACAGGTTTCTACTTACAAGGTAAGAAAATCTGCTGTGAAAGAAAAAAGCCAACTGACACTGCTTGTGGACAAATGTGTGTGAGCCAAAAACGAAAATGAGGCAGGCAATAAAACTATATGAAAGCCCACCCATTGCCTCTATCACAATATTCTTACCAAATTGCCTTGCCTGTATCAGATCCACCCTCACTTATTTACTGAGATAAGAAAGAACTTTTTTGCTGGCAAGCACCCCAAGTTTGATTTATCATTCACAATGGGAAAAGACTGCCAAGTAAGCCTTTATAATTCCCAGCCTTTAAAATTATTATCATCATTGGGTTTAAAAATAAGGCCAGAGTTGGTAGATGTATATGAAGCATGAGTGGAAAGAAGCTGATTTGTTGAGGCTGGTCCTCCCTGCCAAAAAAGTATCATAAAAGAGGTGCCTACTTCATGTCAGCCCTAAGGAAATATTTTCCCCATGCTGTTTGCAGATAGCAAGGGGTTTGTGAAGTATGGCAGTTGTCCTAAGAATATATTATTTCTCCTTAATGGGAGGTACAAATTCAAGCATCTTCTATGAATATAATGGTGACCTTATTTACCTGACCAAGAAATAAAAATGTTCAACTTTAAGACATTCCCAAAAGGTTACTGTAATTTTGTGGCAATCTGAACTATTCTCAACATGTCAGGTAACTATCAACAGCTACCTTTGAACATCCACAGATCCACAGGGTATGAGGCATTCAGGAATTTTTCCACAGTGAAGACGTAGATATAATCCCAACCCCACTTCTCCCAATCCTACCACTTGCAAGAATTGTATACTTTTTAATGGTTTACTGAATGCACAATGGAGGCAAATTTGAAATGGGTGATGCATTAGTGGGAATCAAAGATAGGTTTCTAGAAATCCTAACTTTCCAGCTCTACTTCAAAGTATTATAAAAGGGGCCAGATGTCAGATTCTCCCAGTTTAAGTTTTCATGGCATTAGACTGAAAAATAATTTGATCTCAAGTGACAGAGAGCTTCCACTGGACGTGGGCAGAATTCAGTGTGCACATGTAATTCTGAGGTGAGGTTTTGGCCTGTTATCATTAAAAATAATCTTTAGTTTATCTTTTTGTCTCTTTTGTTTGTTTGAATATACAGTGAAAAATAGCTGTTAGAACTTTTAAGTGGAGTGCACATATTATTTTTTTTAAAGCAGACAAAGGCATTTTGACCAATGTGTATTATGAGAGCAGATTTTATATAAATATATGTGTATAAAATAAGCTCATTTGCACATGGCTCAAGGGAAGCTAAACTCACTATAGAAACTTCTCTAATGTTTATTTCAGCCTAGTTTTCAGATTTCAATTTGTGTAGAGAAAATAAATGCAGGTGGAGAATTGTATAGGAAAGAGGGCTACATCCTGTAACTTGCATTTGTCTTACTATGACGCACAGAATAGATACTGATTGAGTTTCTGTATCAGTCAGATACAGACCTGTCAACATTCTATCACAGGACTGCTCAACAGCACACTTCCCTCAAAATGCCACTGAAACCAAAATATGTCACTCTGTGCGTAAAACCATTGATCCTTGAGCAATCAATTTATCTATCTACCAATATATATAATCTATGCATCATCTATCATCTATCCTCTATTGTCTATAAACCTTTTAATGCTTTTATACATTCAAGAAATGCTATACAGTAACTTACATGAGTATGTAAAATTGCAACATAAAGTACAATTAAAAACTATGTTTAGGGAAGAGAACAAAGATAAAATAACAGTAGGAGAGATAAGAAAGAGGCAGAAGTGAGGTTAATGCATAAAATGCGTTCCTTAAGGGACTTTACATTTGCTAGGGATGTCTAACCAATTAAACTATATGCTTTCAGAAGCAACTGTAAAAAGGAAGTTACATACTATTTTATCATTCATAGTGTCTGTAATATAATAAAATAGTTTTTCGGGAGGAACATAATCACACATAGGTCTAGGACGGGAAAGAACTTTCTTTCATGAAGCCTCAAAAAGAGGGCAGAAAATTTAACCAAATTCCACCAATAGTATAATACTCCAGCTGAAGTTCCTAAGAACCACTCCACATAGTCTCAACATGCTTACAGTATAACCACTCCATTCTCTGACTGATTGCTAGATACTCTTCAAAGGATTCAACCCCTGAAACTCCCCCTCTCTGTCTATTTTCTCAACCTGTTGGTCTCAGTCAAACTGCAGATTTTAAATATCATCTTTATATGGATGACCCTAAAATGTATCTATTACAGGCTTCTCCCTTGAACTCCAGACTCACCATTTCCATTGAGATGCTCAATAGGCATTTAAAAATTAATTTAGCAAAAAGAAAATGTAGTTTTATCCTCCAAATCTACTTGTTCCCCAAGTTCACCATTTGAAATAAAATGCTACTCCATTATTTCAGTTATTAAGGCCCCAAACTTTAGAGGTATCCTTAATGCCTCACTTTTTTATACTGCACATTGATGATTTCTGTTAGACTTTCCTTCAAGATGTTTTACATTGGACCACTTCTCACTACTTTCATTGCCATACCCCAGGACCCAGGCAACATTGTCTCTCTTCAAGAACATTTCTACTTTTCAATCATTATATCTATTCACTGCTTATTAGTCAAGGTGATTCATTTGGTAAATAACTCTGATCATTTCATCACCTTTCTTAAAACTTTCATTTGCCTTCTTTTTTTTTTTTTTTTTTTTTTTTTTCTTGAGACAGAGTCTCACTCTGTCACCCAGGCTGGAGTGCAATGGCATGATCTCGGCTCACTGCAACCTCCACCTCCCAGGTTCAAGCGATCCTCCTTCCTCAGCCTCCTGAGTAGCTGGGATTACAGGCCCGTGCCACCATGCCCAGCTAATTTTTGTATTTTTAGTAGAGACGGGGTTTCAACATTTTGGCCAGGCTGGTCTCAAACTCCTGACCTTGTGATCCACCCGCCTCGGCCTCCCAAAGTGCTGGGATTACAGGCATGAGCCACGGCGCCTGGCCTCATTTGACTTCTTATTCAATTTTCAGCAAAAAAAAAATGTTTGTTTTTTTTTTTCCTGCCATGGCTTATATAGCCCTATGTAATAGGCCCTATTTTCTGCAGCCTTATCCCTAAGCTCATCTTGTAATAGAAATGGTGGCTTCCTTGCCATTTCTTGAACATGCCAAGTACAAGATCACCTCAGGGCCTTTGCACTTATTCTTCTCTCTACTTGGCACATTCTTTCCCTAGAAAAAGTCATGACCTCTCTATAGATTTCTGAACCAAAGTCACGTTTTCAGAAAGCCTGTAATTGAGTGCTCGCCGCCCCTGCCAACAATGGCTTTTTCTCTTATCTTGTTTTGTTGGTTTTCAGCATACTTAGGATTAACTGATAGTGCTTTTTACCTTATTTTTTCCCAGATTCTATACTCCATGAGGAGTTGTATGTTTTGTTTATTGATAAGTCTCCAGTGCTTAAAACAGTGTTTGACTTCATTGTAGATGCTCAATAGAAAACATCTTTATTAATGAATGCATAAATCAAGAGATTGATTTTTGGATTATCCAGAAGAATGAATCATTTGTGTATTTATCAAATGATTTTTGTCAAATAGTATTTCCTTTCCACCACATTTTATAACTATTGATCCACAAGAAATTTGAGGTCATTCTCCATCATAAGTTACTTAGAGTGCAACTCTTAACTTACATATCATGGACAAATACATATGCTTTATCAATAATCCATGATGAAAGTCTATTTGGTATCAGTGTGAGAAAATAAGGAGTCTGATGATGACAAGTGTCTGAATTTAAGACCAAATGAGCTCTACTTGGAGATGTGCCATGAAAGTGTTGGGCAAAGAGCTAAGATTCTCCTTCAAAGAAGAAAATATAGAGTACTGAGGGCAATTATATGACTAAATTTTAAGCCACAGAGCACAGCCATGGTGATTTTAACTTGGAAAATTTTCAAACACATGTAACCAAATGCCTGCACTGGACATTTAGAAACAACAAATAATAACAAAATTTTAAGACAAAACTTGTGCAAATGTACATAGATCATTTAACCTCTAAGTTTAAAAGACTAGAGAAGAAAGGTGCAGGCATTTGGTAGATTTGACTCGTGATAACAGATTATTGACTTAACTTACCAAAATATACACAGTCCTCTTTGTGTTTTCCATTGATGCCATAATAAATTACTGCAAACTTATCAACTGAAAACACCATCTATTTGTTTTCAGAGATCTATTAAAACTATGGGGTTCTCTGCTTCCAGTCCCACAAAGCCAAAGTCGAAGTGTCAGCAATACTGCCTTTCTTCCTGGAGGTTCTAAGGAAAAATCTATTTCCAGGCTCATTTAGGCTATTGGCAGAATTCATTTCTATGCTGCTGCAGCACTGACATCCTTGTATCCTTGTTAGATGTACAGACTTTGTTCTCAGCTTCTAGAGCCTACCTCCATTCCCTGGCATGTGTCCCCAATAAATATAAAGTGAGCAGTAATGGGTTGAGTTCCTTTCATGCTGTGAATCTCTTTTGCCTCTTCTTCAGCTACATCTCTTTAACCTTTTTCTTTTCACTTCAGTGAAGAACCATTCTCTTCTTTTGAAGGTTTGTGTGATTGCTACCTGGATAATACAGGATCATCTCCCTACCTTAATTTCAATCAACTTAACTCATTGTTCCAATTTCAGTTTGCTGTATAACCTTAGTAACATACTTACAGGTGAAACACCAAGAAGGAGATGACCATGGCAGCCACAGTCCTGCCTGCCTGCCACTGGACATTTCAAAATTATCTTTCTTTTAAGAAGAGTTGATCAGTAACTCCTGTTTGTAAAGACAAATTGAAATCAATGTTCTAATTTGACCAGAATGCTTCCAGTTCATGGCAAGGCCATAGTAATGTGCTGTGCAGATAATCAAATGTCTGTTTCTGTGTTCTCAGTGCTAGGGATAAGTCTTCATGACTTTAAATAAGATCAAAGGCAGTGGGGATGGTCAAGTTTATTTCCCAAGTCATTTCAGGGCAAGGGCAATGGCTTCCCTGTACGTATCACAGTGTGTACATCTTTCTAGTATGCCGAGAAAGACATGGGACCAATCTTGGAAATCAGCATCAGTCCACTTTACAAAGTCCTAAAAGTAGCAACTTGATTTCTTCAGGCACACCTAAAAGTACTAGTAAATTTGTGTTTACTAGCATTGTCTCATAGAGTAGGTCTAAGTAAGTAAGAAAGTATCTTTACTGAAAGTCTAGATCCTTAGCAAAATGTTAAGTGGATACATACCTGAAATTTTTGTTCAGGAACCCAGAGAGGAAGCTTAAATCACAGCAGGACTCAGAAAACATAATAGTATGCACCCGACTTTTAATTACATTTCACTTTCTTTGAGAAGTTTACTTGGCTTTTGTAATATACTCCATTTATTCGTACATAGTTGAGCATACTTAAGGCTCCATTTCTTTTTACCTTAGCTTAGTCAAACAAGAGAGAAGAACAAATCCAGGCATTTTTGTGTATCAGAGATAGAATAACTGTGCAGCACTTCCTAATATCATTTTCTTCCTCTTTCTCTCTTCTTCTTTCCTTTATTCCTTGTTGTCTCCCTGCCTGCCTTTCTTTCTTCCTTCCTTCTTCTCTGCTTGCCTTCCTTCATCAAATATTGATTAAGCATCCATTATCTAAGAAATGCACTGGTATCTAAATATATACTTATGAAGAAAACATAGTTCTTATTCTCAAATTGTTCACAGTCCAGAGACACTGTCAGGTATAGTACTGGAACACAACAGGAAGAACACCTAAGTATATCAGGTGATAACAAGGGAAGGAATAAATGTTTGAACAAGTTTTCAAAGATGAATGGAGGGAGTATAATGGACAGTGGAACAAAGGAAATCACAAGCCAGCACAGTGTGTTCAGGAAAATTCTCAAGGTAAAACTGGAACATTGATGACTGAGGAGGGTAGCCATGGTTAAGTCTGAACAGGTAGGCATGAGTCCAATTATTAAAGATAAGTGACAGCATCCCAGCAAAAGTATTAGGCAATTGTGGTTTCTATTAGGAATACATGGGCTAAGCACAGTGCCTCATGCCTGTATTCCTGGCACTTTGGGAGGCCAAGGCAAGGTGGATCACCTGAGGTTGGGAGTTTGAGACTAGCCTGACCAACATGGAGAAACCCTGTCTCTACTAAAAACACAAAATTAGCTGTGTGTGGTAATACATGCCTGTAATCCCAGCTACTCAGGAGGCTGAGGCAGGAGAATCGCTTGAACCTGGGAGGCAGAGGTTGCGGTGAGCTGAGATTGCACCATTTGACTACAGCCTGAGCAACAAGAACAAAAGTCTGTCTCAAAAAACAAACAAACAAAAACTCCTTTACAAAAAGAAAGAAAAAAAAAAGGAATATATTAATAGGCCAGGCACAGTGGCTTACGCCTGTAATCCCAACACTTTGCAAGGCCCATGCAGGTGGATCAACTGAGGTCAGGAGTTTGAGAACAGCCTGGTTAACTTGGAAAAACCCCATCACT
The DNA here is from genome assembly GCF_048565385.1 of Saimiri boliviensis. Taxonomy (NCBI): domain Eukaryota; kingdom Metazoa; phylum Chordata; class Mammalia; order Primates; family Cebidae; genus Saimiri; species Saimiri boliviensis. The sequence continues at coordinate 93,211,795 of NC_133453.1, forward strand.
ACTATAAATACAAAAAATTAGCCTGGCATGGTGGCTGGTGCCTGTAATTGTAGCTACTCAGGAGGCTAAGGCAGGAGAATCACTTGAACCTGGGAGGCAGAGGTTGCAGTGAGCCTAGATCACACCATGCACCACAACAAGACTCCATCCATCTAAAAAAAATTAATAAATAGTAATGGACACAAAGAGAAGTCAGAGAGCCTGGAAAACCACAAGAAGTTGAACAACATTCAAGATATGAAAGATAACTTTATAGCCTGCGATTCTTTTAGAATTCCACTTCTCTATGCCTTTGCATTTTGTCTTCTAGCAAGCAACTGCTGATTGTATTCTTCTTCCCACTCATAGATTCCCTCTATTTGTGATATACTCCCTTGTCCTTCATGGCTCCTGCTTAATTCTTTCTACATAGGTCTTTCGATTTTAGTGTCACTCACTAATATCCTTCTCTCTGTCTCCCTGTCTCTCATGTTACAATTAGGAGGAAAACTAATCTGCCTGAATTGGTCAATACTACGTAACATTAGTACTCCTAGGTGTTAGAGATCTCAGGGCATTTGCCACTCAAATATATGCCTGCCGGTGGACAACTATATTCATCAGAGACTCAGAACACTAATATGAGAGGCTGGTATTAAAGAACCACAAACAGCAGCATTGCTCAGAAATTCTAGCCATGGTAGGACTCAAGCATTCTTGAACAGAATGATAAAGAGTTTGATTTTTCTCCTGTGGACTGTGGATGATAGAGAATCAAAAAGAAATTTTAAGAAGGAGACTGAATTGACTGTGTTTGTATTTTAGGAAGATCAAGGAGAGTGGCTTAGTTCTAGAGAGGAGAGGACAGAGAAAAGGAACAAGTTAGGAGACTATTATACTAACGAAGGAAAAGAAAAATAAAGTTCAGGATCTCATGGAGTTGCAGCATTGCAAGGTCTAAGTGGAGAGATAAGAGAGAAGGTACAGTATTCAGAAGAGTTTATGCTCTGGAATCATACAGGAGGCCTGTGTTTGAAACTTTCTGACACTAGCCCTATGACCAAAATCATAAAATCTCACTTAGCCTCAGCATCCTTATGAGTAAAATGAAGATAATGCTAGCGTATCCTTTTTAGGTTGTGGTATGAGTTTCTTGAGGTTAAATCAGAACACTTGGACTAAGTATTTAGCAAAGAGTCCAATACACAATAAGCATTCCATGACGTCTGCTTACATTATTTTTCAATTTTGGGGTACATGACTTGCTGGATGGGTAGAGTGTTTACCAAGTAACTGCTCTCATTCAAGGAGGCATGTTCTCCTAGAATGCTTAATTACTGCTAGAAAGTCTGAACCAGATCATCTCATATGATCATTTCTTCATGCTTGTGAGGGAAATAAGAAATGTGCAACAAAGGTAGATGTAAACACACAATGGTTGGAGTTAAGTTGATTCTCATTTGGAAAAAGGCACTAAAGACATGGCTGTATCTTAAAAAATAATATTTGAGATGGTCAGATAAGAATGATTAATAATAGGCCACGTGGTGGCTCATGCCTATAATTCCAGCAGTTTGGGAGGCTGACACAGGCAGATCACTTGAGGCCAAGGATTTGAGATCAGCCTGGCCAACATGGTAAAACCCCGTCTCTATTAAAAATACAAAACAAGTAGCCAGGTGTGATGGTAGGAACCTGTAATCCCAGCTACTTGGGAGGATGAGACAGGAGAATCACTTGAATCTGGGCGGTGGAGGTTGCAGTGAGCCGAAATTGTACTGGGCAACAAGAACGAAACTCTGTCTCAAAAAAAAAAAAAAAAAAAAGAATGATTAATTATGCTATCAATATTCTACAATGTAAAGCATAATTCAAGAGCATTTCTCAATTATACATCTTAGAGAAAAAAAGTGAAGAGACTTCCTAAATAAGTGATGCTCAAAGGCAGATTCTCAGGAACTTTGTCATACCTTGTTTCTATCATGACAATCCTCACCTTACATTCTGTTGATAAAGGTTCTATACAGGTTACTAAAACAGAAATGTTAGAATAACAGAAGGGAAAGCTAGGAGGAAGAAAGACTCAGGTTATAGTAATTTATCTTGATTAACTCATTTTTTTTCTTTCATGTCCCCAATGAGACTGAAAATTGTAAACGTTTTTGCTTCTCTTTTCTCTCCATGAACTTCTTCAAACCTAAGTCTTTATCTGTTTATTCAATAACAATTTATGGACTATCTTCTGTTTCTAGTGCTACGCTAGGCACAGTGGTGTCTACATCTAATTTTTATCAAAAATCATTCATCCTTCCCATGATGTCAGAGATCCAATAAGAATTGGTTTTAGAGTTTGAATCAGTTAAAAAAGATGATATGGTGTATGTTAAAAGAATATTAAAGTTCTGTTTCTAATGGCACTAGAGGCATTCTCTTTGAAGGTACCAGTAATGTTCTTCCACAGGTGTGCGTTCCCCTAAAAAAAGAAAAACATAGTTTTTAACATTATATTTGTTTACTATTTGGAATGTTTCTTCCTCTTTCTTTCTTAAAAATGTTCCATGCCAAGTGAAACTCAAATATAAGTTTTTTGTTGTTGTTGTGTTTCCGGGAGGGAGTGTTTTTGGTTGCTGTTGTTGTTGTTATGTGACACTGCCTGAGAAGGCAAAATAATTGCAGTAAATAAATTTTTAGCTGGCCAGTTTGAATTTGTCATACACATAAAAGGTATCATCTGAGGAAATACCCAGCCAGGAGTGAGGAAGGAAATGAAGAGGAACTGAAAGAAGCTGTCCTCTCATGGGAATAACTTCTCCATTCAGCGGGATTCTTTAGGCCCCTGTTGACATTCATCCTCATTACACTTATGTCAAAGTTAAGCTACATTAGAAATTAATCACTGTGGGCAAAATGAAACAGTGAGAGCTACTACCATTGGGCTGAGTTCAAACTGAACTAGAAAAAATAACTAAACACTCTACTGTGGAAAGTAAATAAATTATCCCGGAAAGAACCTTAAATGTGTATATGTGGTCTTTCTTATGTCTAATTGCTACTTTTAGATTTAACTCTGAATTCCAAAATACCATTATATTTTTCAGTAGAAAAAGTTGTCAGTGCTCTACATGGACTTAATAATCATAAATATAGTATTTTCTATATTGTTGAAGGTACCATAGTAAGCCCTGGAAATATACAACTGAAAAATATGTAGCCCCTGATCTCAAGAAACACTGACAATAATAACTTACTAATGTCTTAAAAATATTTGTTTTGAATTTTGAATCAAAGTCATATGAATTATACTGTGGTCAAGTAACTAATAGCCTGAAGTAATTTTTATGGTGCATTAATAAATTAAAAACCTATAAATTTATCTCTGGCAATTTCTACTTCTGAGGAAAGTAGAAGAAACACTAAACTTTTCCCATTGTAGAACTATATATCATGTTATTGCAATTTAAAACAGGTTTTTTTGCAGTGCATTATGTTATATTGACTTGTTCAGTCAAGGTACAAAATATAATTGTGAGAAAAAATGACATGTACAAAACAAAGTAGTGAAATTGTGCCAGTATAACTAAAATTAGCAACTTACAATTAAAACTGTAAGTCTGGGCTAACATTTTCACTTGTCTCTTTTTCCCCCTCCATGAAAGAGGTCAATGAAGACAGCAATAGCAACCCAGGATTTCAGGTTTTTGTAGGTTTATAGGTTCTTGTATTGTTGAAGCATTTTTCTTTTCCTGATTATGGCATCCTAGAGTCATTCATAATGCAGACATTAATATTGGACTTTCATGAAAGTATTAACTCTGTTGAATCTCACCTTAGGCTGTGACTTCAATTTACAGCAAAATAAATTTCTAATCCAGATGTCTGTATAAATACTTTCCCATGATTTTGTATATGTTTTAGGCAAAAACTATTCTTTTGGCCTGCATTGTTGAGCTAATGGCCTCAATCCTCCACAACCCTTGCAAACGTTGCAGCACAGCCATTAGCTAGAATGGGTAGCTATTCGGAACTATTTTTTCCTTTTCCTGTGAATAGTTGCTCTTAAGCTGCGTCTGTCTAATAACTATTCATAAACAGCTCAATTCTCATTCCCTCCTCTTAGCAGTAGATCCCCATATGAAGAACTCCTGCTAAATTTAAAAGTTTCTTTACACAGACAGAAGGGAATTCAAGGCATATATTCACAAGTCATACATGTCAGTTAGCTTGGCACACGTTTAACACTACTGTTAAGTGTAAAGTTATTTTCTATAATGACTACTCCTTTCCTTCTTTTAGTCGTAAGTTGATTCGTATTCTATAATATTTTTAAAAGCAATGTAGTTCTGTTGAAAAAAAAGGAAGTGGGAAGAGAACATTTTAGTGGGTATGTAAACAGGACATAACCTGCAAAAACTGGAGATAGGACGGGCACAGCGGCTTATGCCTGTAATCCCAGCACTTCGGGAGGCTGAGGTGGGCAGATCATGAGGTCAGGAGATCAAGATCAACTGGCCAACAGTGAAACCCCATTTCTACTAAAAATACAAAAGTTAGCTGGGCCTGGTGGTGTGTGCCTGTAGTCCCAGCTACTCATGAGGCTGAGGCAGGAGAATAGCTTGAATCTTGGAGGCAGAGGTTGCAGTGAGCCAAGATTGCACCACTGCATTCCAGCCTGACAACAGAGCAAGACTCCATCTCAAAAAAACAAACCAAAAAACAAAACAAAACAAAACAAAGTGAGATAATCAAAGTTTAGAACATGTGAAGTGTTGAGACTGATTTGAAGAATTAAACTTGTCAGAATGACACAAATCCAGAACAATAGGAAGCTCCACCAATAGGAGAGATCCCAGGGGAAAAAATAAACAAAAGAAAAGTGTTGGAAAACAGAAATCATGAAGAAGGAAACTGACATTGCTTAATCTAAAGAAAAATGGTTTGAGGTAAACAATAGAAATTTCATCATATAAAGAGTTATTTTATAGATGATGGAGTCCAGATGTTTCCTTGTCCCCTTAGCTAATATGGAACTATGTGACAACAGATATTTCAGGTTAATTATTGTGACTATACAGAACAAGAAACCCTAAAATTGTTTATCAAGATATAGGTATAGGAAGATTTACTCAGCCATGCAAATTGACATTGGGCCAGGTACCCACAGAGCTTTATTAAAATTAACCTTGGAACCCAAAGCTAAGATTTTTATGACCACAAGCATCACAGATACATGTGTATATGTATAACACATAATTTATTTGGTATTTATCTATTTAAGGTTATTTGGGACTGTTACTCTAACTATTTTGTAATTTAGAATGGCTATTTTCCTCATGCATGTTTCTTATGTTTTTCAGCGGTTTCCATTGAATACTTCCATGAATCTAGATATTTAGAAATAAATGCCCATCTGGTAGAGCCCATTTCTCAATAAAGGCAAAAAACTAGGTCATATTTATAGTAGTAAGCCTTTCTTAAGAATGTAATATTACTGAAATGTGTAAGATACATTTATTATTATTAACTGATATGGTTTGGCTACTGTGTTCTGGCTACCGTGTACTGGTCCCCTATGGAGGGACCTGGTAGGAGGTGACTGGATCATGGGGGCAGATTTCCTCTTTGCTGTTTTCATGGTAGCAAGTGTGTTCTCATGACATCAGATGGTTTAAAAGTGTGGCACTTCTCCCCTTATTCTCTCTCTCCTGCCACCACGTGAAGAAGGCATTTGCTTCCCCTTCACCTTGTGCCATGATTGCAAGTTTCCTGAGACTTTCATGCTTCCTGTTAAGCCTGTGGAATTGTCAGTCACTTAAGTCTCAGGTAGTTTTTTTACAGCAGTGTGAAAATGGACTAATACACTAATTTTTAATGAAAGCTAGATATTTAAAGTGACTCACCACTTTTTTGTTCTGTGGAATATCCTCTTTGATGGTGAAATAGAAAATTAAAACAAGATAGTCATTAGAGGCAATGATTTGAATAGATTATTTGAGGTTGTTATATTTTTTCAGTGGAATGAAGTGATTACTATGATTTTTTAACTATATAATGTTCACAGAGAGCTATAACATTCAAAATAACACAGACAATCAGAAGCAAATATATGCACTAATTATTTATAGCAAAAGTTACATTGGATAGTTCCATTTCTGTCTTGGTGGAGTAAGACCACTATAGCCCATCAATTCCATTGATAATAACAGGAAACTCTACACAAATTATTTTTAAAGAAACAACAAAAACAATTATCTTAGGATACCAGTAACTAAACAAAAGTAAAAAGCTTTTACATGGGAGACCAAAATTACATAGCAACCCACACAAGCATGAGTTTCCTTTTACTTTTTTTTTCACTCATAACTGAAACTCCAATGAAACAAAACTTCTTGAACCACAAAAGCAGAAAAAGAGGACCCAGTGGGATAGAAGATATAGGTGAATCCCTGAGACATGAGATCCAAAGAAGGGGATATGTTAATTCTGGAGACAACTATACACAATTCTCAATTTAACCCATGAGCTATGCATTGATGGAACAGCAGTGAACCTGTCTTATATAGGTTTTGAGAACTGAACTGAAGTTGAATCTCCTTCAGAAATCTTACAATAATCCTAAACTACAAATACAATGCACGGATTCAAATGAACATAGCAAAGAGTGTGAGAATAAACTGAGATTTGAACTGAAATAGCTCAGAGGACAAGGGACAAAATTTACTGTTTGAACATAACCAGGTTGGTTAGTGATTAAAACAAATTTACAATCTACAAGAATATAACAGGATTCAAAATTTGTACAACATAATACAGGTATTTGCAATGTCCAAAATATTATCCAAAATTTCTTGGCATACTAATAATAATAAAAACATGTCCAAATTCCAAAGGGAAAAATTTCAAAATGACCCACAATTCAGAATTATCATGCGACATCTTTAAAACAAATAATGTAAGTATGCTTCATGAGATAAAAAAAAGATGGCACAACATATAAGGGTAATCATATATGCTAGGTAATCATTTTTCCTGATTTGGAAACACCTATTATACACAGACAAATATTCTATATCAAGTAGAAACATTAAGTCAATGTGTGACATAATCCTGATAAGTTTTTGTCAGAGAATGATCCTAGAATAGGTTACAGGTCATTTCAGTTTAGTGGAAAGATAAAACCAGAAAAGTTGTATTTTAAACTCTGTCACTACAGGGACCAATTTGTGACAACTTTGTGACAATTTTGGACCTTTCCAAGTTTTACTTTTCTCATCTGTACAAATTGGCTAATCCTCCTATATCACGGGTTTATTTGGAAAACAAAATTACTACAATGTTCTTGGACTATAGATTGTACTCCACCAGTATTTGGTGGTGTTGCCATTCACTGAATGTTTAGTACTGAGTCACTTGCTTTACATATCTCAAAACTCTTTTATTAAATTGATATTATATCATTTTATAGAATTCTGTATTTAATGTCAATTTATTTTTTCCACTTCATGACAGAGTGAGGTGAGCTGCCTCCAAAGCCTCTATATTGATCCCCTATGCTATGTGAGCCACACATCTGGGAGGGCTTTCTGGGAGAAATAATTCTGTGTGTGTGTGTATGACAATAAGAATAGCACCATTTGGAAGGACAAAAGATTTTCCACACAAATAAAATGAACTGAGCAAAGCTTAAGGCCTGTGACGTAAAAAATGATTTTGTTTAAATCTACTCAGAAATGAGTTAATATAGAATGCTTAAGAAAATGGGACCTTCAGTAGATTGTCTAGTGTTAGAAGATACTGTTTTTATATATAATTGTTTGAGTGTCTCTTCCTGATTCAATATTTAAAACATGGGCAAAGCTGATTACAAATGTAGGTAAATTCATTCTCTGTGATACCATCTGAACAGTGACATAGATACTTATCTCTACCCTCCTGTTACAATGCTCTCTTCCCATCATTAGAGTTTGTTCCTTGGGTTCACATATGTCTATCAATTTTGGTGCCAAAACTCCTCAATTAACACATCTTTCCAAATATCTCAGAGACACTACTATATAAGAGAATATAGGTTTGTTGGTAGTCTGGATTTGGAATTTAGGAAGGAAAAAGTGCCATCAGAAAAAAGAAAAAAAAAAGATGCATTCAAACATAGGGTGCTGTGATCCCAAGAACCACTTATGATGAGTTTCACCTCGTTTTCATTTTGGATAATTTCACACTCAACTTCTTTTTTAGCCAGTTTGATCTTTCCAGTGATAAATAGAATAGAATGAGATGGACAAAGCTAAACAATCAGGGTATTCATATTCAAATTTGTAAAGATTTGTACATTCCCATATATTTATCTAAAACTAAGCCATTATTGTCAATGCTGTGATTATTTTTATTTTGAAAGCTTTGCATCAGATAGGCAAAACCTTGAAATAGCTACTTGACATATACCACATATACATTTTAGAAAAAGATATATACGTAAATTGAAATGATTCCTCCTTCAATATTCATTGAGCACCTTCTTTGTACCAAGTATTTTAGTGAGTGTTGCCTTAAGTATGATTAAAATTTTAATGAATAATAGCAAAGAGTTGGTTATTTGTCTAACAACCCAAACTATCCTTTTCTATAGCCTATAAACAGACATTGGGAGCTTAGTTATTAATTCGTTCAACAATAATTTACATGGGATTTGTCACATTATTTGAAAAAAGTCCAGTGTTCTTTCTAGTAATAAGAGAAAATGAATGAAGGTGTCTATAAGACAGCTGTTAAAGTACTTGCCATCAAAAGAATTGTGTGCTTTTAGAAAATGTTTCTTTGTAATCCATAGTATGTTATACTACTATTAACATAATAATACTGTATTTGTGTATGAGTATTAACATATAATGTCATATAGTATACACTCTATACTGTAATATATCCTGTTATATTAATATTATATTAATATAGAAATTTTTAACATCAGTCTACAATTAAGAGAGTCTGTCAACTGAAGCAGAATAAACAAATCAAAACTCTATATTATCATTACCTTCTTATCCATTTAGTGTGTCATGCCCTAAGATTATTTGATTCCTCCAATACAACTTCTTTTGTTATTGTTTCTCTAGGCTTCCTACACATGTGACATGCTGGAAATCTACTCTTTTCTGCATTATATATTTTTCAGTCTCTTCATGTACTTTCCTGATTTAGTATAGCTCAACAAACTATTTAAACTACCTGAAAGGAAAACATTCTATTTTCACATATCTAAAAGTGTTTCGTTCTCTCACAAAAATCTGATAGATTTGCTGGATATTGAATACAATATTCCAATTAATTTCTCTTTAAAATTTTGTAGATTTTGCATCACAATATCCTAGAATCCAAAGCTGTAATTGAAAAACTGCTACCGTTTTTTATCTTTTATTTTTTTCTGGAAGTTAAAGTTTTCTTTCTTTTGTAAGTGAATATGTCTAAGCATGAATCTTTTCTTTCATTCATTTCGGTGGACATGTGACAGGTCTCTCTAAATTGCAGATGAATTCTTTAGCTTGTGGAAAGACCTCTTTCTGTTCTACGATTATGACTCTTACAGTGTTCTTTTTGGTCTATGTATATGATGGTTTGTTTTTTTTTTTAACTTTTTGATGAAGTTATTTTTCAAGCTCTTTTCTGTTTTCTATTTCAATACTTATTTTTTCAAAGATCAGTTTTTCTATTTATTTTTCTTTGTATTCACCTCCATTTTGTTGAACTTTTTGTGTGTGTATCTGGAGATTCTTGACACCCCATTTATATTTAATATTTAACAAATGTGAGTTTCCTCTGCTATTTTGTAAGTAGATAAATTCCTTAATAGTCATCACCCATGTGAGAGAAATACGGCTGGAAGTAATGATGGAGTCTCAGGTTTTGTCTGGAGTTGGATGAGGAAGGAGCTGGCTTTCAGCCTGGAACACTAATATTCCAATTTGTAGAAGGCTTCGTCATGGGGAAACAGCACCTACACTAAAGCTCTCCAAGATATTTGAAACTATCAAAATAATAAATTTATTTATATATTTACTCCTTTATAATTTACCTGTGGGATGAAGCCAGCCTGCTTCCTTCTCTTCACAGAGACAAGAGAGTAGGAAGACGCTAATTTTTCCCTATATAGATTTTAAATTATCCTTCTTCTCAGCTCCACTTTTCACTTCTTCATCAGATCTGTTTTACAAACTTCGCATTTAAAGTCCCTCTGAGATTCTGACAGAAACGTAAGCTTACTGAAATATCTTCTGGGTTGTAATTTCTTTTGATCTACTCACTTAACTTGTCTAAGAATAGATTGAAAATCTTCATCTACTCATGAAGACCTCTTACCTGTTCTCTTTACTGTTATGGTTTACCAAAATTTTGTACCTCAGGCTTGCCTTTCACTGGATCTGAAGGATAAGAAGCAAACATATCTGTTCAATCGTCTTGAAGTGGGAGATGCCTTTTTATAATGTCAAATGACACATCTAAACTATTTTTGAAATTGTAGAGGCTATCTCCTGAATTGCCAAGTATATAAAATGAGGAAATCAGGATACCTATGCTTCCCTCCAGCTTTTTCCCTCCCTGCTTAATCCCAAGTACTCTCATCTTTCCATAATGTTTAAATCACAAACTTGGTAACTCTTAAATCTTTTAAGCATAGTAACATCTTCTGTGCTTCTTAAATACAATGATTCTGAAAATTGAGAACTGGAAAGCAGTGTTTATGAATTGTCCAATACAGAATATTATATTCAAAATTTTTTTTTTAAGTTTATTTATTATACTTTAAGTTCTGGGGTACAAGTGCAGATCATGCAGGTTTGTTACATAGGTATACACGTGCCATGGTGGTGGTTTGCTGCATCCATCACTCCATCGTCTACATTAGGTATTCCTCCTAATGCTATCTCTCCCCATTACCCCTCCCCTCTGCTATTCCTTCCCTAACCCTCTACCTCCCAGGCCCAGTGTGTGATGCTCCCCTCCCTGTGTCTCATGTGTTCTCATTGTTCAACACCCACTTATGAGTGAGAACATGCAGTGTTTGGTTTTCTGTTCTTGTGTCAGTTAGCTAAGAATGATGGTTTCCAGTTTCATCCATGTCCCTGCAAAGGTCATGAACTCATCCTTTTTTATGGCTGCATAGTATTCCATGGTATATATGTGCCACATTTTCTTTATCCAGTCTATCATTAATGGCATTTGGGTTGGTTCCAAGTTTTTGCTATTACGAACAGTGCTACAATAAACATACGTGTGCATGTGTCTTCATAATAGAATGATTTATAATCTTTGGGTATATACCCAGCAATGGGATTGCTGGGTCAAATGGTATTTCTATTTCTAGATCCTTGAGGAACCGCCACACTGTTCTTCCACAATGGTTGAATTAATTTACACTCCCACCAACAGTTTAAAAGCATTCCTATTTCCACATCCTCTCCAACATCTGTTGTCTCCTGATTTTTTTAATGATTGACATTCTAACTGGCGTGATGTGGTATCTCAATGTGGTTTTGATTTGCATTTCTCTAATAACCAGTGATAATGAGCTTTTTTCATGTTTGTTGGCTGCATAAATGCCTTCCTTTGAAAAGTGTCTATTCATATCCTTTGTCCACTTTTTGATGGGCTTTTTTTTTCTTGTAAATTTGTTTAAGTTCTCCATAGATTGTGGATATTAGCCTTTTGTCAGATAGGTAGAAAATAAAAACAAAAGTTTATACTTATAGCTATGACAATGAGGGTAATACGTTAGTTATCATATTCCCCAAATAGCATTCATTCTTTTAATAACAATAAAAAGCTGAGGTTATTAGGAAGTAATCCATGTTATAAGTTCTGCATTGCTGTTGGTCAAGAAACATACCTAGTACCTAAACACAATGACCTTTTTCTTTTTTTCTTTTCTTTTCTTTTCTTTTCTTTTTCTTTCTTTCTTTGTGAAACAGAATCTCCCTCTGTCACCTAGGTTGTAGTGCAGTGGTGTGATATAGGCTCACTACATCCTCCATCTCCCTGAGTTCAAGTGATTCTCCTGTCACAGCCTCCTTAGTAACAGGGATTACAGGTGTGCACCATCACACCCAGCTTATTTTCTTTTTGTATTTTTTGTATAGATGGGCTTTCAGTATGTTGCCCCAGATGGCCTTGAACTCCCGACCTTAAGTGGTCGACCTGCCTCTGCCTCCCAAAGTGCTGGGAATACAAGCATGAGCCACTGCATCTGGCCACAATGACCTCTTTTCTGATTACTTTATGTTCAAACATTCTGCATGTCATTCCTTCACAGCTTTGACAGCCCTACCTTTTTATTATTATTACAGGATCTACCTGATCACTCTCTCATGGCCTCACTTCTCTTCCTCAACATGCATTTTTATGTACTAATGACTTAAATTCCATGCTCAAAAATCATATGTATGTGTGTGTTTTTCTCTCTCCATGATTTGATTATCTACATGATTTAGCAAAAATTACACTTACCTGGAAGATGATCTTTTCCTAAGTTTCTGATTTGTACTTCCCATTGCCTATTGAACATTTTTGCATAGATGTGCCATGGACATGGGAACATAATTCACTGGCCCTTCCATTTCCACCTCCACACTTACAATGCTTCTCTCTTGGGGGTTTTCTGTTTCATTTATTACACTGTCTTTTATAAAGTCTTCTAGGCCAAAAACATAACTTTTCTTTCTACCTCCCATTATGGTTACTTCATTTTCTGTAGTGTCTCTTTCATCTATCTCTTTCTGTACATCTACTTTAGGGAGACCCAAATTCACCATCTTTTGCCTGTATTATTACAATGTTCTCCAAATTGGTTTTTCTCTCTAGTTACAGTATGTCCCAATGCATACTATGCCATATCATCTTTCTAAGGCCAAGAAGATATTAACTCTTTGCTCCAAAATATTCAAGTATCCCCCAAAGTCTTCAAAAAGTGGAGGCAGGTTTCCTCCATATTGCCCAAGCTGGTCTTGAATTTCTGGGCTCCAGCAATCCACCTTCCTCAGTCTCCTGAAGTGTGGAGGTGTGAGCCACTACGCACCAGCCTGGGTGATCCTTGTATTTTTCCACTTGCAATAAAGCAGGACTCTCCTGTCTCTTCTCACTTGTTTCATTTTCATAATAATGTTAATGATGAGTACTATTTACTAAACATTTTTATATAGCAAATATTACATCAAGCATATTATATTCTTTATATCATTTAATCCTCACAACCAACTTAAGAGAGATTCAATAACTATACCTATTTTGAAGATGTGAGAATCCATGTACAGAGAGGTTAAGTCATTTGCCTGATGTTACATATAGATTAAGTCCCAGATCTTGCTTTAAAACTTATGTTCTTGAACACAGTGCTTTTCCGGCTCAGCATCTTTTTAAGATTACTGTTTTTCTCTTAGTTTATCATGAAGTGTTCTCTGGTGTGAGATTTCCATTTAGCCTCAGACAGCTAAAATATATTCATGTTGGCTTCATTATTTGTAAATCAAAAGATTAGTGTATTTTTCAAAAATACATATTTCATCTAGAGGGCTGAGTTAAGTTCTTATATTTCAATATCCTTAATTGATGAAGATTTTCAAAGTATATTCTATTCAATGCACAATGAAATCATTAGTAAATATAGATTTGGGACTGCTGTGAAAAGTTAGTCTAAATTGCCTATTACAGTTTAGCAGTTTGAAGAAAACCTCAAAAATGAAAGCCTTTTAAACTTTACTACTGGGGTGACATGAGCTGGCAAAGCTGTTATCACCTGATAATGCATTTCTAGGTGAGCTGCATTTTCCAAAGGCCATTGTATCCTGTGGTGATGATGGCTTGTCATTGCACAGCCCACTGGGCAGCCTTGAGAGAAATTGTCCTAGATCATATATAGAACCACACAATTAATGGGCTCTGTTCCTGAGAAAAGCAAGGGAAATGCAACCTTTGATGGTCTTATTTAAGAAACAGTTTTCCTCTCAGCTAAACATTCTCCAAAAGGCCTCTTTCATTACTTAAAAATCCAGAAGCTACTTGTCTGACAAATATATGGCTCTGCAGTAAACCACGAGGCTCTTGGTCTATGAGAGGGAAAGAGAGCAGGCACAGATGATGTCACCCTCTGTCCCTACCACCTGTTTATTGACTTGGAATCACAAGCTAGTTTGTCTTTATCACTGCGCAAACTGTTCTTCATCTAGTATTTTTCTTGGCTGCCTCATTCTGCTATCTCCTCGCTGTGTAGTGCATGATTGTAACTGGAATTCCGATGGCTCTCATTTTACGTCCAAACAGTTCTAGTTTCCCCTTACCATATGGTCATCCTGATGTTACCATTTGCCTCAATCATCCTTTTTGTAGCTGCTTGAACATCTTAATTGATCTCTTGAGCTATGTTAGGGATTTATAACAGACATCAGTATAATTCATCTCACACACACAGAGTGGGTCTTTTTTCTGATTGGATGTGTGTTACATATACATAGATATTTATATTTCCCTAAAACCTACGTTTCACCTTAGTGATAACATAAATGAGCTTTCAAGGGCTACAGCTCACCAGAGGAAACAATTCACCTGTCTTCCCTTTCTGACATAATATTTCCCATTTCCCTGGAGTGTTTGCTGTATTACAACATACTTAAGCCCTTTCCTCCCAATTAAACAGAGTGGTAAATATACTCAGCTTTTAAAGTTTTCTGGAATAAACTGTGAGTTCATATTTTACTAGGTACCCCCATTGTTTGTCTTACTTTCTCACTCATTTATTTTTACTAACAATAAGACACTCAAAATTATTAAACAATATGTTTTCATGATTTTTTCAACTCTCGGGACACACCAGTTTGCACTGGATCTCTCCACATTTATCAAAAATTTCACATCTCTCTTAAAGCCTGCCTCTCATCATCGACTCTTAGGTCATCAAGGTAAATTCTCAAAAGCAGATGCCTACAGCTATGCAAACTCACCCCTGACACCCACCCCTTATAAACCCAGTAGAGTGAAAGCTAACACCACAGACTGAAAGGATAGTTTATGAAATTTCCTGCTTGATGTATTTTAAGCCCTGGCAAGTGAATATCTATCTAAGTCATTTTTCTGGGGTGGAAGATGACTGACTAGTTTATTTTCAGTATCTGGGAATCGGGCCCACTTTAAGAAAAATTATCAAGTGAGCAAATTTGATTGTTGGTACAATTAGCACTTCTTCTGTTCCTCCCAATTCCCTGTCTTATTTTAAATCAGGGACCAGAGACTATCCCCCTGTTTTTAACCTTTCTCAGTCTTATCCGAAGAATGTAAGCTAGATCTTATGTCTTATTCAGGGGCATTTACCTTTAGAAATTGACTTGCAACTGTGAAGTAAGAGGATTAATCTTCAGGAAGAATTTTGAAGTGTTGGGATGATTTATTTTTGTGTGTGCTTATTTGATGAACTGGTTTCCTAAAATCATTTGCCTGAAGTTTGTCTCTGTGTACAATGCTCTACAGAGTATCGTACAGATTTCCTGACTCTGCCTAGGGGAAGGGCTACTGGGTCTGAAGCCAGATGTCTCCAAGGAGAAAGAGAACATTGAATGTTCTAAATAAATAGTATCAGAAATGAATCAGAGGCAGCATAAAGCCCAGAGTTTTTGTTTACATGATGTTAGGCCATTGGGAAATTTCAATGACTAGATCACTCTCAGTAAACAATAGTCCATGGAAACTGGTATAGTACACCTGTGAGATTTTACTCAGAAAATCCGTGGACTTCAAACTTACACCTTTTATTTACTTACGTATATGATTTAACATATTTTACTTAAGTGGCTTAACTTGAAGTAAATGAGTACAAGTGCACACTGGAACATATACGTGACTGCACGGCTATGTCAGGTTACATCCTCTATGCACTTTAGTTTCATCCCCTATAGTTTCCCAGAGTACATCTTCTATGTACTTTAGTTTCATAACTTGAGAAACAGCAGTATTTGTACTTATCTTTCCACAGAGAATCACCAGATCATTTTTTAATTATTTTATTTTTGGAGAACAGAATTGTTTTATACAGCATTGATCAAATTCCAGTTCTGTCTCTTACTACCTCTGGATTTTTGTGAAAAACATTTAACTTCTCAGTTGCCACTTCCTTGAAGTGTGGATAATAATATCAATCTGGGAAGGTTTTCAGGAGAAATAAATGGCTTAATACATGTGCACTGCCCAGTGTTGGCAAAGTAGGCTCTTACCAGGCATCAGTTCCTTTGTGATATTGATGTGTGTGGCAAGGATGAATCTTTCTCCAAACTAATATTAAACCCACAGAGAATTACATAATGCCCAGAATAATGCTATTACCATGGGCAAAATTCCTATAAAATATAAACAACTAAATTCATCATTACAGAACTGAATAAATGGCCTAGAATTGAGACTTATATTAGAAACAGAGACTTGAATGAAACACTGACAGTAGAGTATTTGAGAAATCAGTTCAAAAGACGACAAGGACAGGAGTGACAAAAGGGGGCATCAAAGTCTGCACAGAAAGATAAAATAAAGAAAAGCTAAGTGCCATTTGGGGATGGGAAGTGTTTTATCCTAAAATTACAATTCTGGAAAAAAAAATCTTCTGGAGACTACAATGAAAGCTTAGAATTTGTAACTGCCCAATGGGTTCACGTTGTCCCTTGCTTAGACAGAGCTGATTTATCAAGACAGGGGAATTGCAATAGAGAAAGTGTAATTCAGGCACAGCCAGCTGTGCAGGAGACCAGAGTTTTATTATTACTCACATCAGTCTCCCTGAGCATTCAGGAATTGGAGTTTTTAAAGATAATTTGGTGAGTAGGGGCTCACCAAATTATCTTTAAAATTATTAGAAGTGGGGAGTGCTGATTGGTCAGTTTGGACATGGAATCATATGTGGGGAACATTCCCGTGTGAGACCCCCAAAAGGCGTGAGTCTCACTACACGGTGAGCTTGACCCCAAACACAGTTTCCTACTGGAGGCAGTCGAGCTATCTGGAAAAAGGATCTGAAAGATGAATGATCAGTTTCTAATATCAACCACAATATTGTTTGGGCCTAAAACTATGCGTTGCTGCTAGACCGAGTGACCACCTGCCAGCAACCGGTTCCTGCTTTTAACTTTTTATGACTCTTTCTTTAAGAATAAGCTTTAACCTTTTCTTTACTTACCTGACTGCCTTGTACCCTAGATAATGGTTTAACTGTCGGGATATTTGCAAAGCAAATGCCACCATATGGGATGGCTTTGATTTCTGACTCAGAGACTCCTGAATGGGGAAGTTGAGATAAGTTGAGTCAGGAGTAGACAAAGGAGAATCCAGTTAAAAGATATTCTGATGAGGAAAACCTGAAAACCTTTTCACATCTCAGTTCTAAAACAAGATCAAACCAGAGATACCTGCAGCCAGGAGGAATAATGTCTGGATGTAAACAAGCTTTGTGATCACAGGAAATTCTGTTACTTTTTACAACCACTGATAGTGTATCTGACTTCTCTGTTGTATAGGCCATGTAAGGTATACATTTGCATTTCCTCTTGCTATGATGTAAACCAGAGTCAAGAAAGTGTATTTAATCCTGGCCTTTGAAAAATAAAATTTGCTGTTTAGGCACGGCCTATCAGCCCGCCAGATCCCCGCTCAAGCGCACTCTCTCTTCCAGGTATTGGGACCCTCTTGCAGGTTGTGAGACCCCCGGCAGACATGCCTACCTGTCCCAGACGGTCCCCGACAATCATAGTGGGAGCTGAAGTGAGGTTTTCTTGCTGTCTTCTGTTCTGGGTGAGATCACAGAACTGGTTGAGTCAGATAACTGGTCTAGGATAACATTCAGGTCTGGGTGGTGTCCACTTATCCACTGAGTTGCAGGATCTGCAAAATATCTCAAGCATTAATCTTAGGTTTTTCAATAGTGTTATCTTCAGGAGCAATTTGGGGATATTTAGCCTAAACCTTTAAAGGAGCTGAACTGAGACAAATACTCCACAATGAATGGGGCTACAGAACCAATTAGGAGGAGGAAGGAGGCATTGGCAGTGTCTAGGATACTCACAGAATGGGACACCCCATAATGGGGCTACAGACACCCCACCATCTGGCTATAGACCGACACCCTGTGATAGGGCTACAGTTATGGGACATCTCCCCAGGACTGTTTCTCCATGACAATTAAATCCATGCACATTGGGTCGGCAGTGCCCCGTTAGTATAGATAGTGCCAGAGTCAGCCTCCAGTCCAAGAGAACAAGGCAAACAACTTGGGCTAGCCTCTCAGTCCATTGCTAGAATTCAGTTACCAAACCACAGGCAGATAGCCACAAGAGCAATCCTGTACAAGCCCCAAATTTGTAACCACCCGGTGGGTTCACATTGCCCGCTGCCGAGACAACTGATTTATCAAAACAGGCGAATTGCAATGGAAAAGGAGTAATTCAGGCAGAGCCGGCTGTCCAGGTGACCAGAGTTTTCTTATTACTCAAATCAGTCTCCTGGAGCATTCCAGAAATGGAATTGTTAAAGATAATTTGGCAGGTAGGGGCTTGGGAAGTGGGGAGTGCTGATTGATCAGGTCGGAGATGGAATCAACCACGGGGGTTCGCAGAAGTGAGATTTTCTTGCTGTCTTCTCTTCCTGGGTGGGATGGCAGAACTGATCGAGTCAGACTACTGCTCTGGGTGGTGTCAGCTTATCCACTGAGTGCAGGGTTTGGAAATATCTTAAGGACTAAACTCAGGTTTTACAATAGTAATGTTACCCCCAGGAGCAATGTGGGGAGGTTCAGACTCCTACAGCCAGAGGCTGCAATGACCCCTAAATTATAATTTCTAATCTTGTAGATAATTTGTTAGTCTCACAAAGGTAGACTGGTCCCAAGGCAAGAAGGAGGTCTTTTCAGGAAAGGGCTATTATCAATTTTGTTTCAGAGTCAACCCAAAACAAAGTTGCATCTCTAGGTTAGTTCAGCCTTTGCCCAGGAATGAACAAGGACAGCTTAAAGGTCAGAAACAAGATGGAGTCAGTTAGGTCTGGTCTCCTCCATTGTCATATGTCCTCAGTTATAATTTTTGTAAAAGTGGTTTCAACATGGATTCTGCTCTCAGGAATATTATAGGCTGTGGTTTGAGAGTAGGATTTGAGATTATTCCAAATAGTAGGCTTGTGCTAAAGACTGGATGAGCTGAGAGGTGAATGTGATTAAATGATGTGACACTGGGCAACAAAGACACCTAAGATGATCATGTGAGTCAGGATAGAGATAAAAACTTGACTGGTCTTTAAGCAGACCAAGAAGGCCTACAGATGACAAAGACAAAAAGATGGAGAGAGTGGCATGACTGGAGGGGGTGATCTTCAAAGGAACTTAAGATTTTAAATAAACACCAAGGAAGAATGGGTAGCAGCAGGAATCATTCCCACAGAGGTGATAATTGAAGCTGGGACTGGATGAAATTTCCAAAGGCTAATATAAAGCCAGAATGAAATCTTTATGTGAAGGCCAGTGGAGACTACAGAAATACAGTCATTTTTATTCTGCGAAGTGGATAAAATTAGGCACTGAGCCTGGGTTTTGCATGTGACTGTGCTCCTTGCCTGGCGTTTTGGCACATGTATTTGTTGATGGTCAATTGGATGCCTATTTGCCTAGTGTCCCCCTACCACCCCACCTCACCAGAAGAGCAATTCTACACTTGTCTCTTAAAATGGCTTGGGCTCTCTTAGTAGTTTATATTTTTTTCCTTTTTACAGTTTCCTGATTCATAATGGCTTTCCTTTGATTGAAAGAGCCTTTGCTTTGGACCCATTGTCATTCATTAGCTAAGAAAGGAATGCACCCAGAAAGGAAATCCAGATGAAAAGGTTGTAGAGATGATATACAGATATTTTTCCTAATTCCTTACACAGTTATGATACATCTTTAGCAGGACACCTCAAGTCCATCCAGGTTGTATTTAGTTTAGAATACATACTAATTACTGAATTTCCTCATACTGATGGTTAAACAATAAACTTACAATCATGATTCAGCTATAGAAAAATGTTCTCAAATATTAATATCAGGATATTCTGGGTCTTATATTACGTCACATTTTCTTATGTTTTGGTAGAAATGGCCCCCTAGTTGGTTTAGAGCTATCTTTCAGGAGACAAGTTATTTGTTTCTTTTTGCTCAAAGTTCACCTAAGGAATCAAGAGTTTGTCACCATTTAAGAAATTTGATACATTTTTAAACCTTTTTTCTTTACCTCAATATGCTGCTTATAAACAATAATAATGGAGGTTGGGCAAGGTGGCTTATGCCTATAATCCCAGCATTTTGGGAGGTAGAGGTGAGCGGATCACTTGAGTCCAGAAATTCAAGACTATCCTGGGCAAAATGGCAAAACATTGTCTCTACAAAAAAAAAAAAAAAAAAAAAGCAAAAATTAGCTGGGGTGGTGGTGCATGCCTGTGGTCTCAGTTACTCAGAAGGCTGAAGTGGGAGAATCACTTGAGTCCTGGAGGTTGAGTTTGCAGTAAGCCGAAATCACACCATTGCACTCCAGTCTGTGTGACAAAATGAGACCCTGTCTCAAAAAAAAAAAAAAAAAAAAAAAAAAAGAAAGAAAGAAAGAAAGAAAAAGAAAAAGAAAAGAAGAAAGAAAAAGGAAACAATAATAATAATTTTGAGTGCTTAGAAAACAATGGTATTATGCTAAAAGCTTATCTGCATTGTCAGGGCTAATCATTGTTCTATGAGTTGTTTTGTTATTAATATAAGGTAACCAAAACTGGGACATTTCAGAGAGTGAAATAAAAATGGACATGGTTACTCTAGTTATATCCTCTTCTAGCTATGCAGAAATAAAAGCAGAGAGTTTGCAAAGATTTTCGTAACCAGTGCAATGGGCATACTGATTTCGTATTTTTAGCAGTTTACAAATTTCAGGTTTAAAATTTAGTTTTTCTCTACAGAGCAGATAGCTTAGTTATTTAGGACTAGCAGTAATAAAAAAAAAAAAAAAAAAAAAAAAAAAGTTAATTCTGGAACTGAACCACTACCAGTTTGAAATTGGGTAAGAATACAATCATTGGTGTTGAACAATGAGAACACATGGACACAGGGAGGGGAGCACTACACACTGGGGTCTGTTGGGGGGAAATGGGGGAGGGGCGGGGGGTGGGGAGGTGGGAAGAGATAGCATGGGGAGAAATGACAGATACAGGTGAGGGGACGGAAGGCAGCAAAGCACACTGCCATGTGTGTACCTATGCAACAATCTTGCATGTTCATCACATGTACCCCAAAACCTAAAATGCAATAAAAAAAAAAAAGAAAAAGAAAAAAAAAAAAAAAAAAAAAAGAATACAATCAGTTGAGAATTCCTTATCTTTTCCATCTGCTGTTTCGACCAGAAATGACCCATTTCCTGGAAGACAGAGGTGTCACCCTGGCATTATGAAAGGGTACTTTTCAGGGCCCCCCACTGACGTGCTGATTGTCCTGCAGTCTTTGAACACAAGCCTCTGTCTCCACTGCGGTTGCTGGGTTAATAGCTAGTCCTCTATAGTCCTCAGTTGCTAGAGCCTGGCTAGTCTCTCAGAGTCCTCTGTGCCTGAACTTTAAGGACTACTGTAAAAATGCTGCTTCCCTTAGGGTCTCCTTCCTGCTCTCTAGCGACTGAGAGATTATAGTTTTTCTACACCACATTGCAGGTTGTAGGATCCTGTTGTGCTGCCCTTCCGGGTCCTAGACTCAGCCATCTCCCCCATCATTGTGTCTCTCTGAGGCACCAAGCTACCTAGGATTCAATATGGGAAGCCAGCCCATGCTCGTGTTTCTCAGTTATCCCCCACCTCCTCTTGGGGCCTTGGTACATATCTCTGAGGCTTGACCCAGAAGGATGGGGTTTTGAGCACCCTCTTAGACACTCGGCCTCCTTCTGTCCCAGTATGTACCCTCTCCAATTGTTCCTTTCCTGCCATCTGGTCAAATTTTTGTCTCTTTTTATAGTGTCCAGAAAGGTTCTCTTATATCTTAATGTCTTCTGTAGCCTCCTTTTCCTCTATGATTTCTGATTTAAACTCTATTTCCCAATTTTTAATTTAAAACTAAAATACTACAATTCTGAAATAACTCTTTACCCCCATCTTTAGCCCAGCTTTTGCAAGGTATAAGTTAACAAATGTCTACAAAAGGAACTTAAAACGAGAATCTGATAGGCTTCTCTGTATTCTTGTACTTTTCCATCTATATCACAAGAAGACTGAGTTGTATAGAAAGTTTTGGTGTTGAAAGAGTGTAGGGAGGGTTTATGAAGGATTTAAATACCATACACCAGGTATTGTCCACTGTTAGGTGTTTGCTCCAATCACTGGCAGATTTAGTATAAGAAGACATACTCTCACTTGTGACCATTCTGTTACACAGTTTGCTATGTTAGATTTTAACTGGGCTCACAGTCAATAAATAATTATTCTTGTTTCTGAACTGGTTAGGTTTTAAATATTTATTCATTTTTTCAACAATGATGTGTTAAACTTTCTATACAACAGGTGTAGTGATAAGCCATGTGATACAGGCATTTAAAAATCGTATTTCCTGCCTTCAAAGAGCTTTCAAAATAGTATATAAAGACAGATCCTGTAATAAACAATTACAAAGCTAAGGTGTCCTGAGATGACTTTGGTGTCTGCTCTTGGCAAGGTCTACATCCTTTAGGCTATGTCAGACCAATTGACTTGAATTTCTTGGAAAGATTCAAGTGGATGAAGTGTATCACAAACACTTTAAAAGTTGTGTTGATCACATAAGGATGTTTTATTACATAAGAGACTGTAAAATGTAAACTATTTTGATTTTAAGTACAAGGTTGTCAAGCACAAAACAGATATTAGTATTTGATAGTGTGTGCAAATCTCAACAAAAAATTGTGAAAGAAAAATAATCAAAATCTCATTCCACAAATCTTAGACCCTTCTGTTGGATCAGGGCATAAAGAGGCATCTGAACACAAAGAGATTTATGTAGAGAGCCTTTGCCATCCTGTGAATTTCAATAACAAAGGGGCAGTTGAATCTTACCTTCCCAAGGAGTAGTTGAATCTTACCTCACAAATCAGTGGAGAGAGCTTAGGGGGATCCCTGAAACCGTAAAATGTTTTCCCTGGTGTTGTATGGCGCAGAGTACTCACTTATACCTAAAATAGCAGTAGCAACAGTTGGCCATAGGAAAGAGATTTAGATTATGCTTGGATCTCAGAGTTTACTAGGGCAAAAGATATATTTCCACTGAACTAAATGAGAGCCAAAGAGAAGAGAGATTGTGAAACTAGAGCCACTTTAAGTTCTGCCAAAGAATGTCCTGAGACTTCTGGAGCAAACGTATATGTAAAAGGAAAAGAAGAGATTCATGTACAGAGATGCCCCCAGGGAACTGAGGAATCTCTGAATGTGGCATTAGAGAATGAGTCCACTCCTACACCCTGGATGGCTGAAATAATCAAGCTACCTTAAAAGAGTATACATCACCATCCAAATAAATTTTTTTCCTGATTTATCAATTCCCTCTGTTCTGGTACCTGTGTAGACTCAATGTTTTTGCAAAAAAGCAGGTAGGAGTCAGAAAGGATGTAAAAAGGGAGAGTAGGGAAAGGTCATACCACCCTCTACCTGCACTGAATTAAGTTTAATGATAGTTTTCTCACTTTAAGGAGCCTTAAGAATGTTTCTAAAAGAGTCATGTGAAAAACAAAATGAGAAAATGCACCTATTTAGTTTTCTACTAGAGGAAAGACAAGGGTAACAGGGCCCAATTACAGACATCTGAAATAAATAATGGGAGACCATGATAAACAAACAAACAAAAGTTGTGCTTTGATTAAATCAGAAATGATGCTTATTAAACTTACAGGTTACATGTGGTGATGGTGGTGGGGATGTGTTATCGAAGAAGCTTTGAGAATCCAGACACAGAGAAACCCTGGACTCCTATCTATAAGCACAGTGCCTCAATTGAAACTGATAAAGACAGACTCCCATTTTGGCACTATGTGACAATTGTTTCCAGAAATTTACCATTCCATTAAACTGATTTTGACAAATGCATAGACATCTCTCTCTAATTGGGTTTATAAAATAAATATTTGGCCTTTTGAATTATTTTATTAATATATATGTTCAAACTGTAGGAAATGCTAGTAAGTATAAGCTACTAGCAGAGAGCTTGCTTCCCTCAAGCTCAGGGCCCATTTTCATATCCACAGAGACTCTCTGTGGCTCCTTTTCTCTTTCTAGTGTCACTCCCATGGGTACATTTTGCTTTGTTTTCTCAGTGGTTGCCACTGCCCACTCTTTATGTTTGTAATATTTCTTCCAAAAGCTTGGCTGTGAAGCAGAGCATATAATCCCCTGCTTCTGTGAAACCATGATTCCCTAAAAGAAAAGCACATGATACTTCTGCTCCTTGATATATACAAAAAATATGGAAAATACAGAACACACATATACACACGGTGCATATACAAACCCACACAAACACAATATAATTCCTCTTTGCATGCATATATGCAGTTGGAGCATTTTAAGAGAAGTCGTTGTTGATTTAATTTATAATGTCTGACTTTCTTTTGAAACGTTTAGTAGAAAAATCAATGCTAGATAAAAATTCCAAGTCCCAGAATTGACATGATTAGCTGTGTGACCTTGGAAATTTTCTTTTTATTTTTCTGAACTTAATTTTTTTCAGTAAAATTGGTATAATTAAATAATATTGCCAAACTGCCAAGAGTTGTTGTAGTAATTAACTGAGAGAAGAAGTTTCTGGCACATAGTAGACTTTCCATGGATATACTGGAATATTTTTTATCTTTCTTTAAGTAGAAGGAAAAATTAGAACAAGCAAAACTACATAAAACATGTGCTCCTGTGGTCCTAGCTACTTGGGAAGCTGAGGTGCAAGGATTGCTTCAGTCTGGGAGGTCAAGGCTACAGTGAGTTGTGTTTGCACCACATCACTCCAGCCTGGGCAGCAGAGCAAGATCTTGTCTCCAAAATAAAAGCCAAAAAATACATAAACTAGAAAATGAAACTTTGAATTGTTACCACCTCCAACCCAACCTTTCTCCCAAACAAACATTCCTTTCTTATTTTTCATGGGATATGCTTTGGAAGGTTCTATTCTGGTGGCTGTGTCCCATAGTCCTATAGCTTCATCGGGCACATACAAATCAAGTTGAATATTTCCTCTCTTGAGTAAAATGCAATTGCAGGTACACTAACTGTGGTGTCACTTTATGATTATACCTGACAACATTCAAGACATGAGAATTGAGTTGAACAGACAAGTTTTGTCTCTTTTTCTTTTTTCTTATTTTTTTTTTGAAAAACTACTTTTCCATTTTGACTTCCTTAATATTAACCAAACTTGTGCTTTCCAGAAAATTAATCCACAGATCAATCATTATTCAATTTTTAGTTATTTTGAATAATATTTTTTATGTAAAATATATTGGTCTGGCAAGTCATACTGAAAGAGCAATGTGAATGAGAAGTGAATGCTATAGTCTGAATGTACCTTCTCAATTTATATGTTGAAACATAATTACTCATGTGACAGTACTCAGGGCTGGGTCCTTCAGAACTGATAAAGGCATTAGGGCAGAGCGCTCATAGACGGAAAAAGGTCTCATATAAAAGATCTTGGGGAAATGGGTCATTCACTCTCTTCCACTTTTCTGCCATGTAAGGACATAGCAAGAAAGCCCTCACCAGATACCACCTGCCAGCACCTTGATTTTGGACTTAAAAACTTCTGGATCTATGAGAAATAAATTTACATTACTTATAAACCAGTTTCAGGTATTTTGTGATACCAGAATAAGGCAAATTTTTAGTGAAATCAATACAGTGGAAAATCAGAAATGTTGCAGTATGGAACTTCCTACCTTTTCCATTATATGAAGGAATCCCTCGGCTCCAAGCAGAACTTTTGTTGATAGAAGACAAAGTAAAAGTCTCAGAACTGCAGTCGTTAGAAAGATGAGTCTTACCATTATATTCAGGTAGTGAAATTTGAAGCAGCTGTTATGGATGGAGCTTGACTCCTTTTTAATCTTTATTGCTCTAATTGGATGATTATCAATAGACTGTCAGCACCTGATGGACCTTCTAGTAAACTGCTAAGCAAGCACTAAAAGACAGCTTTTCAAGATTTTATATTTACAGCTCAAGTCACTAAAAGGACTTTTATTCAGTATTTCAGTAACTCACCTGAAATATTTATCTCAAATATAGTGTAGAAAGCAGAAGGCAGTATATCACATAAAATCAATAACACAGTAACTTAGGCTAAATAACTAGTTCTGACATGAAATAATTATCACCTCTTCAGGCAAATTTTTAGCCAATCTGTGTCTCAGTCTCCTTATCTGAAACATGAAAGTGATACCTGCTTAGCTGAGTTGTCGAATTAAATAAATGCAATAATGCATGAAAAGTCAAACACAAGGATGACAGATATTCCAGCTCAATTTAAAAAAAAAAAACTATTTCTTAATATATAATATTACTTAATGGCTATCAGTATTGCATAAGGATTTTTTTAGGCCTCTTACAACAGATCTTCAAGAACTTAATATCAAGAGTTGGCATGAAAGCATTCTTTGTTTTGTAGATGAGAAATCTGAGGTTACGAGAGAGAGACTTATGTTTTCTCAAAGCATTCCACAGTAACTGCAGCAAAAGACCCCAAAATCAGGTGTTCTAACTCTCCATTCTTGGATACCTGTTATAACATCATATTGCATTACAATTTTAGAATTGCTAACATATATTTTGGTTCATTTAAGGACTTTAAGGCTACAATTCTCCTGAATTAAAACAGAAAGAAAACCCATAAATCTTTTAGCTATTTTCCCTCAAAACTTGGTTTCATATTTTGATTAAAATGATTCTTAAGTTTTGTTAATAAATTTCAGAAAGATTGTTCTAGAAAATGATTAAAACTGATTTTATTCTTCAGTAAATAAAATGGCCTTCAAGGGAGTGATAGTATGCTTTTAAAACTGTACTTTGTGTTTTGACAAAAGAAACTTCAATATTCCTGTATTTTTCCACTGCAGGTGAATTTGATATTCAAAAGATGAGAAGACTAATGGTTCTGATTAGAGTGAAGCAGAAAGTGAGGAGGATGTGTGAATTTCCCCACACAGACATTTAGGCAGATAATTTAAGCTTGGGTGTCTGTTACTTTATTTTATTTAAAACAAAATTGGCTCTATTTCTGTAAATTCCTGACTTAACTGTGTATTTCAATCTTTACCTGAACTAATATAATCCTTATATACCTAAAATCAAATTGGTCAGTTAGGAACTTACAAAGCATGCATTTTCAACAGCACTGTGCTCTTCAATCTCACACATTTTCTGATCCTTGAGGGTGTCTTATCTTAATCACTTTATATTTGCACAAATAGACATTTCATGGCATTGTTTACTTGTATTTAGTTTATCATTTTCCAAAATATGATCTATTTAAGAAGTTTTATGTGGGAAAGAAATATTTGCCAATCAAAGATATTTGTATGACGCCAAACTTAATTAAGTCTCTAAGGAGAAATAATGTGACTAAAGTTTCTTCAATTTATTTGACCAGGAATCAATGTTTTTATAAATCGTATCTTTTTTGTAGTTTTCCATAAAATATACTTTCGTAGGACTTATGCGTACTTTAATAGTGAGGACTTTAATACTTCTCTACCTCACATTCCCATTGTTAGTGTTGTCAGAATAATTGTAATGTAGCCAACTATCTGGAGTTTATCTAAGACTTTCCCAGTTTTAGTATTGAAAGTCTAATATCTGAGGAAGCCCCTCAGTCCCAGGACAACTGTACTGGTTGGCCAATCTCTTGCTAAGTTTGGTGCTCATTATATAATTTTATGTCAAAAATGTGCTTATCATTGTGGTGCTTGTACAACATGTCTACACATGGTTTTACACATCTCCTATCAAGATGCAAAATCTAAGTCCCCTGTCCTTGAATATGAGCTGGCTTTAGCAACCTTCTGCATGATTTCTAAGGATAGAAAGTATTTTTCTAGCTGATTCATTCTTTTCATTTGGATTTTAAACCATTAATTCCTTCAAATGAAAAGAATATTCGTTTTTTCTTTTTCTTTTTTTTAATCAGATAAATGAATTAAGTCTTACCATGTTCTGCTAAGTTTCATCCTGTTATGGTATCTATAAGAATTTTCCTAAAGTATGTCCATTATTTCATGTATATAATTCTATTTGATTGTTCTTTTTTCTTCAAATGTGCACCAATACAAAAGAAATTGATAGTAAATTACTTTCATCACAACTCTTTTCACAAATACAAATAGTAATCCAGAAAGCATATTTAAATATAAAAATAAAGCATGACATTTCATAAACATGAGATTTTCTGTCATATATAGCTTCTTTTCTAATGTTCCTTATTTTTACTTCAGACAATTTTTACCCTTTTTTAGCCCCTTTGGTATCTGACAATTTTTAAATTTTGTTTTGTAATTTAATTTATATTGATTAGCTGATCATTTTATATTTTTATTTTTTCCCACACCCTTTTTGTTTATAGTTTCATTTTACTCTTAAATGCTCTGTCTGTAAGTTTCTTGTTGCAAGTTTTAATGGTCCATAATTTCCAGTGGAAAGTCTGCTGCCAGAACCTTTCTCCCTCCAGTGTTAATGGCTGCTCTTGAGAACCTGCCCCGCCCTCCATCATCTAATTTGAGTCAATGAGGGGGCAGACAAAACAGATGGTTGGCACGGGGTGGGATGATTCACTGTTTGAAATCATGGTGAAACATTTTTGAAATTGGTGAGGGAGAGGGAAGCCTGACATTTGACAGAGCCATGTAAAATTTGCAGTATCCAGATGAAGTTCAGTTTAATTTTCACTGCTATTTTCCAGATGTACTGATCATGTTATTACAATTTTAAGATTTTTTCAAGAATATACCTTTTCCCAAATACGCTGTGATCATTTCAACAAAATAAGTTTATTATTGAGTGTCAATGTCAGAACAATTCCCAAAGTTACATTGTTTCCCTAACTTATTTATTTGTTTTTTTTTCCCCTGACTTATTGAATACCTCCTCTGCTTCTCTTTATGTTAAAGCCTTCCTTTTTTGGGTCATCTCTTTCCATGTTGTCTAATTAATTTCTTCACATATTGTGACTGTAACGGAGTCTCAAACTACTTTGTAAGGGAATAAGTAACTAGAAATATATGTGTGTATATGCACACTTACATATAATTGTATGTATATATAATTTAGTGTCACAGATTTATGGCCCAAGATGATATAACTAAAAAAGTATTTATTGTAGAACTAAATTATTATGATTATATAAAGAGAATGACATGACAAAAAATTCAAACTAAAATCTGAAGTACTTTATTTTAAAAATGTATTTACTTCATAACCAAAGCATTTTTAATTGTTTTAAATTTGATTTTCTGAATGAAGTAGAACAAAAAATATAGTACCATGGTCAACCATGATAAGTTGACCTTATAAACCATGCTTTCTCTATATGGGCACTATAACTCCTGAGTGGCTAAAAATGAACTATTGGGCTACAAAAAATATATAGATATTACAAAGCTTTGTGGCCCTCCAGAGGGCCACATTACACAAAAAGATACGCAGTGTTTTTTGACATTAAATTTGAATGGGATGGGGATTGAAAAAAATATCTTAAAGAGTTACTTTGGGGGAATATTAAAAAAATAAGTTTGAGAAACACCTTTATATACAGGTCAATAATAAAAGGATGTTCACTGTCACCATTTCTATTTAGCATTGTACTGGAAGTGCTAGTGGAGCAAGTAGGCAAATAAAAAAAATGAAAAGTATGCAAAGGAAAAAAAGTAAAATTTTCTCTGTTTGCAGGTGACAAGTTTTTACATATAGAAAACCTTCAAGGTTTGACTGTACAAATATTAGAATTAATTAAAGAAATTCAATAAACTTGCAGGATACAATATTAACATGCATAAATCAGTTTTGCTTCTACACATTAACAATAAAATGTCCAAAAATTAAATCTAGAAAATATTCTTACTTACAATAACATTAAGAATGAAAAAATATGAGTAAATTTAATTAAGGAGGTAAAATATCTATACACTGAAGACTATAAAATATTAATTAAAAAATTCAAGAAGACTAAAATAAATGTAAAGATATTCCATGTTGAAAGATTGGAATTAATATTTTTAAATGCCCATACTGCTCAAACCAATCTACGTATTCAATGCCAACTCTGTCACAATCCCAATGGCATTTTTCATACGAATTGAAAAAAAAATAACTATTTTAAACTTCATGTGAAACTCCAAAAGAGAAAGCAAAGCAAGCTTAAGCAAAAGAAAAAAAAAGGAACAGGCATCATATTTTCTGGTTTCAAAATATATTAGAAATCTATAATCATCAAAATTGTGTAGCACTGTTATAAAAACAAATATATAGACAAACGGAACAGAATGGAGAGCCTAGAAATCCATTACAGCTAAGAGTGCCAGGAACACAAAATGGGGAAGTTTAATGGTGTTCAATAAATGGTGTTGAAAAAACTGAATATCCACCTGCAGAAGAATGAAATTGTACTATTTTTTCACACCATATAAAACATCAACTAAAAATAGATTAAATGCTTAAATGAAAAATGTCAAACTGTGAAACAACTAGAAGAAAATATATAGAAAAACCTTCTGGACATTTATCTGAGCAATAAAATTTTGGATAAGTTTCCAAAACACAGGAAATAAAAGCAAAAGTAAACGCATGGGATAGCATCAAATTAAAACTCTTCTGAACATTAATGGAAACAATCAACAGAGTGGAAAGAAAATATATGAAATAGGAGATAATACATGTGTATCTTGTGTATTTTGATATACAAAATATACAAGAAACTCAAACAATTTAATAACAAATGTACCTTTAAAAATTCAACTTAAAATTACACAAAATGCCTGAATAAACATTTCTTCAAAGAAGATACTCAAATATCCAATACATATATGAAAACATCCTCAACATCACTAATCATCAGAAAAAAATGCAAATGAAAATCATTTTCTTACTCCTGTTAGAATGGCTATTATCACTCTTATCAAAAAGAAAATAAAAGATAACGAATGGCAAGGAGGTGGAGTAAAGGTTGTATACTTTTGGTGGAAGCATAAAATGATATAACCAGTATGAAAAAAGGAGGTTCCACAAAAAGTTAAAACTAGAACTGCCATATGATCCAGCAATCTTACTTCTCGATATATATTCAAAGGAAAAAAATCATTATGCCAAAGAGATATCTGTACTCCCATGTTCATTATAGCATTATTCACAATAGCCAACATAAGTAAACAACCTAAGCTGATGAATGAATGGATAAAGAAAAATGTGATTACATAAAACTAATATTTTATTATTATATCTATTTATCCATCTATAAATCTAAAATGAAATGATATTTATCCTTCAAAAGCAAAAAAAAAATCTTCCACTTGTGAAAAAATTGATAAACGTGAAGGACATTATGCTAAGTGAAATAAGCAATAAGCCGGACACAGAAAAAAAAAGACTGCAAGATGTCATTGCTATGTGGAAACTTAAAAAGTTGCACTCATAAGAGCATAAAATAGAATGGTGATTTTCAGAGGGCTAGGGTGTGAAGCAAATGGGAAGATGTTGGTCAAAGGGTTCAAAGTTTCAATTATGCAGGATAAATTAGTTCTGAAGATGTAATGTACAAGATGGCAAATATAGTTAATAACATATTAGATAATTGAAATTTATTAAAAGAGTAGATCTTATTTGTTCTCAATAACAAAGTAATTATGTGAGGTGGACTTGTCATAATAATTTCACAATGTATACATATATAAAAACATTATGATGTACATCTTAAATATATACCATTTTATTTGTGACATATACCTCAATAAAGCCGGGGGGGGAAATGAGAGAAACTGTCAACTGAAAATTCTATACCCAGCAAAACTGTTTTTAAAGTGAAGAATTAATACTCTCAGACCAACAAAAACTAAAGGAGTTAATTGCCAGAAATCTTGTATAAGATTTTTTAAAGGAAGCTAATTAGGAGAAAAACAACAAGATTGAAAACATGGGTCTAGATAAAGAAATAAAATGTAGTTAACATAAAATGAAGAAGGCAATATTAAACTGAATTTTTCTAAATTTAATTGCTTTAAAGTATATTTAACTGTGTAAAATAAACACAGTAGCAATTTATTGAGGTTTTAAAGCATAATTAAAACAGAAGATGCAAAGAATAGCACAAAGATGGGAGAGAGATGGACTTTGATTAACCTAAAATATACATCATAAACATAAGGGAAGCAACCGGAAAAATGCAAAAGGGTGAATAAACAATAAGTTAATAAAAGAGATGAAATCTTTTAAAAATACAAAATTCTCCCAAAAGAAGTCAGAAACACCTGAAAATCAGACACGAAAATCAAATGGGAAAAAATGTAAACCATTAAACAGTGAACAAGATGGCAAATTTTATGCACACCAGATCAATAATTTCATCAAAAATGAATGACTTAAACACACAAATTAATATATGAAAATTATCAGTTTGGAGATAATGCAAGATCCAAACTTTAAGTAGATTTCATGTTCACACTCTGTAAGAAATTACTTTAAGCAGAAATATATAGACAGGTTAAAGATAAAAGGATATAAATAGATAAACTGTGAAAACTGTAACCAAAATACACCTGAAGTAACCATATTAATGTTAGTAGGGAAAGGAAGAGACATTCTTTAATTAAAAGGCATAAAATCTTCAAGGAGATATAAAAATTGTAAGTAGGAATATTTCTAAAAAGAGAGCTTCAAAACATATAGAGCAAAAACTCAGTGAACTGAAGTTATAACTAGACAAATTAATAATGATGGTTAGAGACTTCAATATTCCTTATCAGTAATTGATATAACACATAGTAATTGCTTTTAGAAAAATCAGTAAATGCATAACAAAACTGAAAATGTCTTAAAACAGCTAGTCCAAATTGATATGTATTGAAGACATTATCCAGCAACAAAATAAGCACACACACTTTGTTTCAAACACAGAAGGAACATCTACCAAGGAAGACAATAATCTGGGTCATAAAAAAATCTGAACACATTTATAAGAATGGAATGTATATGGATCATGGTACAATTAACCTTGAATTCAGTATCAGAAATGTATCTGGATCATCTTCAAATTTTTGAAATTAAATGTATTTCTGAATAACACACAAATTGAGAAAGCCTCAAAGGAAATTTAACTTTGAATTGAATGAAAATAAAAATACATCACATCAAAATTTGTTAGATGCAGCTATGCTTACAGGAAATATATAGTGTTAAATACTTCTGATAGAAACAAAGAAAGGTCAGTATTAATAATCTAATCTTCCACTTTAAGATAACTAGAGAAACAGGAAATTAAAAGCCAAACAAGCAGAAGGAAATAAAGCACTGGAATAGAAATCATAAAATTTAAAATATAAAGATAATAATAAATTTAAAAGCTTATTCCTTGAAAATATCAATGGACTTGATAGATATCTAAAAATACTGATCAAGAAGGAAAATATGGGCTAGGTGCAGTGGCTAATGTCTATAATCCTAACACTTTGGAAGGCTGAGGCAGGAGGATTGCTTGAGCTCAGGGGCTAGACAACAGCCTGGGCAAATTAGTGAGACCCTATCTCTACAAAAAATAAATAATTAGCCAGGTATGATTGTGTGTACCTGTAGTCCCAACTACTCAGTAGGCTGAAGCTGGAGGACTGCTTGAGCCGATGCAGTTGAGGCTGCAGTGAACCATGATTGTGCCACTGCACTCCAGCTTGGATGACTGAACAAGACACTTTCTAAAAATAAAATAAAATCTTCGGTGCTATGGCTAATACCTGTAATCTCAACAATTTGGGAGGTCAAGCTGTGGGGACTGCTTAAGCCCAGGTTACAAGACCAGCCTAGATGACATGGCAAAACTCTGACTCTACAAAAAAAAAAAAAAAAAAATGGAAGAAGTAGCCTAATATGGTGGTCCCAACTACTCAAGAGGCTGAGGTGGGGAGAACATTTAAGCCCAAGAGGTTATGGCAGCAGTGATGCAGGATGGTGCCATTTCATGCCATCCTGGGCAACACACTAGGAAAAAAAAGAAAAATATGGGAAATTCAAATTATCCATATGAAGAATGGAAAAGGAGGCCTCAATAGTGAGACAAAATATTAAAAGGACAATAAAGAAACACTATGAATAAGTTCATGTCCATGAATTCAACTTAGATAAAATTGAAAAATTCCCTTAGAGCCACAAACTACAGAAACTTACTCAAGAATATATAGATAAAATGAATAGCTCTATAACTAGTTTATAAATAGAATTACAGTTAAAATCTTCCAAAAAAATAAAGCTCTTTGTCCAGAATGTAAATTCTATCAAACATTTAATCAAGTAATACTACCAATTCCACATAAAATTTTGCAGAAAATAGAAAAAGGATGAAACATTTTTCAGCTCATTTTATGAATCCTGCATTAGTCTGATGCCAAAACCACTAGAATGAACCTGAAAAATAGTAACTTTTTAATGGAAGAATCTGATTGCTGTCACCTTAACTAAGTGATAAAGAGTAATATCACTACTGATAAATCGTGTTGTTTTTATGTACAACCCGATATGATGCAATTATTTCCCAATATTCCTAATCTCAGTCTAATATTGAGAAAACATCAGAAAAGTCTAAATGGAGAGCTATTCTACAAAACACCTGATCACTACTCTTTAAATTGGCAACATTGTGTAAGAGAAAAGTAAACAAACTTTGACTGACTTGAGAAGATTAAAGAGACATGACAACTAAGTACAGTGTTTGATCTTAGTTGGATATGGAAAAATGACACTATGGAAAAATTGTGAATATCCCAGCAGAGCCAGTAGTTTTGGTAACAGTATTGTTTCAATGTCCATATCAAAGTTTTGATGAATGTACTCTGTTTAAGACCTGGAACCAACCCAAATGCCCATCAATGATAGACTGGACAAAGAAAATGTGGCACATCTACACCATGGAATACTATGAAGCCATAAAAAACAATGAGTTCATGTCCTTTGTAGAGACATGGATGAATCTAGAAACCATTGTTCTCAGCAAACTGACACAAGAACAGAAAACCAAACACCACATGTTTTCACTCATAGGCAGGTGATGAACAATGAGAACAGTTGGACACAGGGAAGGGAACAATACTCACTGGGCTAGGTGAATGGATGGAGGGGAGGGGAGGGACAGTGGGAGGCAGGGAGGATGGGGAGAGATAACATCTGGAGAAATGCCTGATGTAGGCAACAGGGGTTGGGAGGGCAGAGATGGAGACAGCAAACCACCATGGCATGTATGTATCTATGCAACAACCCAGCAGGATGCAGGATGTGCACATGTACCCCAGAGCCCAAAATACAATAAAATAAAGAAAGAAATTTAGAAAACTCATTAAAAGAATTAAAAGTCCGAATTCAAGATGCAACTATTAAATAATTTTGATCATTTTGTTAAGTAAATATTCAAAACTTATGTATCCAAAGAAGTGTTATCTTTCAAAAAATAATTTTGGAGGCATATAATGTTATTGCTCAAGAGTTTTGAACCTTTTTCTTTTTTTGTAGGTAGCCTTAGAATATAGAAACATTATAAGAATACTAAATTTTGACTTTTTTCCTAATTCAACACCATATTTTATATCAGAACCTTGTGTTATATGTGACAGTCACTCATTACAAATTAGTTTCTTAAAATAAAATAAAATGGTAAATTGCTCTCTGCCAAGCCTCTTTGATCAAGTATATTCATCTTCTGTTTGTACAACTACCTAGGATTCAAATTTGTTCTGAGCATTATTTTGCCATTTTGGCATTAAATAGGTTTTACATGGTTTAGTAATAAAAGAATTGCATAAAGGAGTATAAAAGATTTCATATTAACAAGTAAATTTTACCCAAAAAGTTTCATTTAAATATTTCAAAATTTAAAATGTAACTTGCATAAGTAACCCTATTAGAATTCATTCTTGATTGATGTTAATGAAAGACCCTTGTTAGTTAGCTCAGATACTTCATGATTCTTGTTTTAGTGACTGATATGGTTTGACTGTGTCTCCAACAAAATTTCATCTTGAATTGTAGCTCCCACAATCCCCATATGTCATGGGAGGAACCCAGTGGAAGGTAATTGGGTCATGGGGGTGGGTTTTTCCCATGCTGTTCTCATAATAGTGAATAAGTCTCATGAGATCTGATACTTTTGTAAAGGAGAGTTCCCCTGCAACATGCACTCTTGCCTGCTGCCATGTAAAATGTGTGTTGCTTCCCCTTTGCCTTCTGTCATGATTGTGAGGTTTCCCCAACCATGTAGAACTGTGAGTCCATTAAACTTCTTTTTCTTTATATATTACCCAGTCTCAGATACATCTTTATTAGCAACATGAGAACTAATATAGTAATTTAAAAATAACCAACAAGAATATTTAAGTAAATAAAACTAAGACTTTTATGAAATATTTCCTCAGAAGTAACTTAATGGGAATGATTTTAATAAACATACATTTTAAGTGATTAATTCAATCATGTTTATCAACATTCATTTTTATTATATCTAAATTGTCTGTTGTATCTAATAGTCTTGAGTAAAAATTTATCTCTTAAATGAGTTACTCCAAAACTCATAAAATATATGCACAGAGTGAATTGTTACTATATAACAATGTAATTTTAAAGACAGAAAAATTAGAAATAATCTTCTAATCCAAGAACCTATTTTTAAAATAAAGATTTAAATGTTAAGGGC